>NC_137824.1:12643923-12691423 GCF_963921795.1 Nannobrachium achirus | reverse complement strand
GTCCTGGCAGATGTCCAACAGACCCTCGGTCACAACCTCCAAGGGAAAATACTCCTTCAGCTGGTCGTGATCCACTCCATACTGGTTCTTCACCACCTGGGCCTCGTAGTCATCCAGGTCCTTCATACACAGCTCTCCATTGAATGGCAGACCTCTCTTCTGACACTCATCCTCCTTTAGTTTGAGGAGGTTTGTTCTCTCTTTGTCTCCCAGTGGCTTCAGCTTATGGGCCAGCGTGTCCAGGAAGTTGGAGACATTCTTGGAAGACTTTGCCATGCTTGACTTCAGGACAAAGTCGGCATAGGTTTTGAAGTCCCGTAAAGGGCTCTTCCATGAGCATGAATTCAACAACGCCATGACGTCCGAGCTCTCTTTATCGTGCGAGTTACTCGCTTTCCCGAGTCTCTTGCATTTTTCAGGAACAAAGCATTTCTCCATGAAATAGTCGCAGTCCTCCAGTGTGACCTTCATCTTGTCTCCGTCTTCCTCCAGGGAGCTCAGGACGTCCTCGGGAACACCTCCCAGTTCATCCCGGCTGAAGCTAAAACTGGTGCATTTGATCTTGTCTTGTTTCTTTTCGGAGAGACGATGCACTCCATTCCTTTTTTTATCTTTTAAGGGGTAAATACCCCATGTATCCAGGGATATTATACCAAGCCATCTCTCCATGTATCTCTTATCCTCCGCGGTAAGACTTTCTTCATCCAGCTTCAATCTCAGAGCACGAATCCTCTTGTAGACGTCCTTTCTCACACTCATGACCAACTTAGGCAGCTTCTTGCATGCCTTTCTGCTGGCAGCCCTCACCTCCTTACTAGGAGACACATGCCAGAGGAGGTACAACATGTTCTTCTGGACAGCGTACTCAGCTTCCATGTCGGCGAGGGCCTTCAGGGTGTTGTTGAAGGTCACTCTGTCCAGGTCCAGGGAACCCACGGCATCATAAACCTTCTTGGTGTTGGCGATGAGCTTGTCAGACATCTGCCGGATCTGTTGGGGGCTCAGATCCCAGCGCAGGCGGTTCTCGGTGCAAACCCGAGTGGTGCTGCTGAAATCCACTTCTCCTGTAGCTCCCATGTTGTTCGGGCAGCGTAGTCTGAGCTCTGTGAGACTGTTTGGGTGTTACGACTTTGGTCGGGGGTAGATTGTAACATGAAAGGATTCCCGTGAATCCTCCCTCTGCGTTTGGATCAAAAGGTGTGGCGGCTAGGGCTTCCAAGGTTCAGAACACTGAAGGATTCTCTAGTTTGTCTTCTAAAGAAAATGAATGCAATGCAGTTCAGTTCAGTTAAGAGATCCCCTTTAAGATTGTATGTTATGTCACGACATCGCTTGCATGTTGAATTCTGCTGTCAAAGTGATGATTTAATATTGATGTCAAAGTCTTGCCCAAATATGGAAGTGTGGGGGCTTGCTGTCGTTAAAGGAGAATTTCGGCCTGAAGGTTATTTATTTCAGCTTATTATTATTTCAGCTTCGAGAGCTTGGAGAAAGCCATTGTGTTGAGGTTTTCCAATTCCTTTTATATGACTTTTGCCGTGATGTCGATGATGCACAATAACCAGAATTACATATATGGCGCTACACTGCCCTACAAAGCCAGAGTGCAGTAGTTACTACGCTCAAGGTGAAACTGAGATAATTCGCTTTAAACTTGTTCAACTGGCCAGCCGAAATGTGTTGCAGTGTTTCTCAACCACTGACTTAATATACGTACTTGATAAAAAAAAAATCACTCTCTATCAAATGTCTTTGCCAAAAAATAGCCGATCTACAAGCTCAGAACACGTCGCGTTTGCGACGCGATCTGCTACTAATCCAAGATAATGGATTTTGATTGACGCGATTTCGTAAATCGCGATATCTTTTGTCACAATAATCGTGATATGAAATGTTCATATCGTCCCATCCCTAGACGACAAATCTACAGCAACTCCTCAAAGAGGCCGCAAAGCGCAGATGACGTAAATGTATCTCGGGAGGAAATAACACGCAGTTAATAGGCTATACCAGGGGTTTTTCAATGTGGGTGGCGGGGCACCCTCGGGTGCCGTGATGCCAGTCCAGGGGTGCCGCGAGATCATTTGATAATATTTGGAATTCATCAATATCACTACATCTATCACTATGCTTAGTAAAACAGACCTGATTTGCGCTGTACTTGATGAGTTATTTTTCCATATACGACAACTCTCTTCACCAAAAATAGCCGATCTACAAGCTCACAACGCGTCACAACGTGTGAGCCAGTTCAAGTGGTTAAACGTCAAGTATAAAGTTATTTTCCGTCAGTTCTGATGGAAACAGAGATTTCTCCAATAGGATGTAAGATTCTTTAAATGAACGGTGTAATTCAGGGGTGGCATTGATGAAAAAGTTATTGGGGAATTTAAGGGGCGCGTTACTACTACGGCAACGTGAGGTGGGACTACGGCAGCTATGACGCAATCGCCGTTGTGGTCCAAATTGTTGCGTGTTATTTTAGCAATATTACACGAGAGGCTGTGCTTTACCGTGATTATTGGCACGAACGAGGCAGAGCCTTCCATAAGCAGCGCTGTAGTGTAATATTGTGATTATATCGCAGTTAACCTTAAAAACAACATGTCAAATCCATTTAATTGTAATTAAGATATTGGATAGAGACCATGTGGATCTAGTATGCACTATAACACAGTGGTGTATGATCGATGTCAAGCCCATTATATGATTTCAAAAGTGCATTCATAGTCTCTCAAGCCAGACAATCTATATTAATATCAGGGTTTCCTGCAGAAAAAAAGTCTTGACCAGGGGGGACCTCCTTGCGACCGCGCGAAGCTTGGAATTTTGATAATTAATTAATTTATTAGAGTTATTAATTCTTATCTTTGCCATTTTTTTAAATCATTTTTGGCCTAAAAATGTTAACAAGTTAAGAGAAGTGTCTTAATCAATCAGGTATTTTCAAACCACAAACATCATGATAACAGTTGGTTTGATGATGGAAAACAAACTACTTGCTATCGTCATTCTGACATTTATTCAACATTTTGTCACAGAATTAACTTTTTTTTAATCAAGTTAATCAACCAGCACAGTTTGGGAAGTGAACCCTTGGCACAGAAAAAGAACAATTGTCAATCATTAGCTGAGGAGGTAACAGGCCTTATGCTAGTGTTGACAAAGTGTACATGACATGTCACTGCATGCCATTCTTCTCGGCTTCTCAAAGAAGATCTCTTGCGCCCTTTCATAGTTCATTTCTTCCACCGTTGGTCCGTTGATGCAGATGATGCACTATTATCATATATGCATGTACACGCTTTTCACAGCTTTCAAACAAAAAAATCCGCTTCCGTTCAGGCATTCAGGAGATACCAGCCCTTATGTTTTCTTCAAATGTAAACAAACATGGCTGCCATGTTTGAAAGATAGGGTTGGTATGGGGGTTAAACATGCAATTTCGCGATCGCGATCATGCCTAGTACATTGTTGGAGGTCCAAAAAGTTTTTTTGAGAAAAAACATTTTTTTGATTTTTTTTTTTTTTTTACACCCTAGGGGGGGCGGGGGGGTTTTCAGGCCGGGCGGGGCGCCTGGCCTGTAAAGTGCTGCAGGAAACCCTGAATATATATTTTTAAGATTTGTTTTGAACCATGCTGAAGCACGGGTAGATAGCTATTTCAACCAATTAGATTGTTCCGTCGGATCTACCAGTTGTATAATTCTGAACAATGACCACTGAGCTCAACAACAGACCGTCTAATCAAAGGCTCAGAGCACCTGTCGCTGCGCTGCTTGGTTGTGTTCCGTATCCGACATGGCAGCATCAGTAAACACTTCGGAGGATTAAGAACCCGGTGGCTCCAAACCTTAAATGCGTACAAAGTGCACTTGGGAGCAGCGCCACATGGTGTGTGGATGTTCTATGTGATCAACACTTCCTGTTGTGTTCCTAGATGCTGGACGCACCGTGGCCTGGCATAAATTAACACACTACTTTCATTACCGAATAAGCAACACTCAACTACTGTGGAGGAAAGTAATTAAGTACATGTACTCCAGTCAAGTATGGTATTTAAGTACAATTGTGTTTTTGGATAAATGCTGATAAATGGTTCTCTTTCCTGTTTGGTTGAACATTGGCGACCCACCTGAAAATAAATAAATAACATACTCTATATTATCTGAAGAGCTGGAGAGATGGGAATGAATATTAAAATGAACCATGCACTTCTGAATACTTAATCAAGTACGCCAGTACTTGGGGGGGTCGAGTACTTTGTCCACCACTGTCTTTCAGTGCTGTAAAGTAACTAAAGGCGGTTTTCCATAGCATTTTTTAGCCCGACACTACACGACACGGCACGTCACCGCACGTCACCGCACCGCATTTTTTTTGTAGGTTTTCCACAACAGTAGCCAGTGTGATTTCATACTTTTACCTAAGTGCATTTAGAATTCTGGACTTTTACTTGTAACGGAGTTCATCAACAGTGCAGTATTGATACTTTTACTTAAACAACCCATTTAGGCCTAAAATTATTGGATGCTTTAACTATTGAAAAATAGCAGATATACAAGCTCACAGCGCGGCACCGAGTGCCGCACTGCGAGCTTGTATATCTGCTATTTTTGAAAATGTGTGCAAATCTTTGAATATATGTATTTTCAAAGCGAACGTTTGTAACTCAAATTTTGCTTCTGGGGGTCCCTGGAACTAAATATTTTGAGATGGGGGTCTGTGGCTAAATAAATATCAGTTTGGGGGTCCTTCACGTAAAAAGGTTTGAGCGTTAGGGTGAAAAGGACCCTTTCTTTGACGATGGCTGGCCAGATTGCTGACATAAAAATCTTAGAAGGATTCAAAAGACACTTGTAGAATCGGGTCAAAATTCAAATTTTCACGATTTTTCAAGAATAGCAGATCTACAAGCTCGCAGCGCGGCACTCGGTGCCGCGCTGCGTCCGTCCGTCCGTCCGTCCGTCCGTCCGTCTGTCCAAAGCGCCCACCCACCCATTCACCCATCCAGCCATCCCTCTCCTCTCTCTCAATCCATCTCTCCGTGCCATATGCTTGTCAGCGGTGATAGATGTGTGTGTGATGAGACGTCTCTATTGTCTCTGTTGAATTAACTAGCCGTGACAGAGAGGGTCAAGGGGAAAGAGACGCTTTATCTCTCTGTCTCTCTCTCTTCTCCTCTTTCTTCTTCTCCCTTCACACCTTCGTTTTTCTTGATTGATTGAATACTTTATTGGTCATTAATAACTACGGAGGTACAGATGTGCCATTTCAAAAACTTGACACGTCCAGTAGATTTCCAGGGGATTTGCATCTATTTTATATTCTTATGACCTTCTCTGTTTAAAGTTTAAATTTACCTATGAAGGTGGATTCTGCTTTTCAAGGGGGATGGGGTGGTTTCTTGCCATTTGCGAGTTTCTGCAAAAAACACGCTCCATTCTCCATAAAAATGTGAAGGCAAAACAGGGAAAGAAACCTGTGGAAAAAATGCATTTGCAGGACATTTTCAGGAAAAGAGAAGTAAATATAGGAGAGTTGAAATGGCATATCTGTACAGTAGTAATACAAATAAGACGCCTAAGGGCGAAAAGCTAGGCCAAGGTCACGCCATCTGTCTTGGCCATCTGTCTTGGCCATATATGGATTCTTGTTAGTGTGGTTCTCCTACAGGGCATCATCTGGGATACAATCCCTTCTGTTATGCCCATATATGGAGATCCCTGCTCTGACATCACTGTGATGTCACCTGTGATGTCACAGTGATGTGTCAGAGGTTCTTGATAGTAAACTGCGACCTACGGTCGCAACCAAAATGCTGGAAAGGATAACACAGAAAGCCTTGAGCTGCTATTTTCAAAGGATTTTCTACTTTTGGTACGTAAATGCATTTTGATGCCAATACTTTTACTCAAGTACATTTTGAATTCCGGACTTTCTTTTTCTTTTTTTTTTACATTGCAGTATTTATACTTTTATTTAGTAACTCATAAAAGTATCTTAAAAACGTAAAACATTTGAGTACTTTTTTCCACCACTGCCCTTTGGTATTTGATCATCCCACCTTGCGTGACCCGTTCTCTCATGTGCCTCTTTGTTTTTGTTTTTTTCTAGTCTCTAGCTCAAATTCTAACGTTAAACCGTCAACCCAGGAGCGCCCATCATCTCTCTCTCTCTCTGGGAAGTCAATGTGGGGTCCCTCTGCTTCAGTGTGTTCATTCAGACCCGTTAGGCCTCCACAATGTGCTGGATGAGGGGGTGAATGCAGATGTAGCACCTCTCAGGGGCGACGGTGAAGCATGGGCGGCCATAGCTGAGTGGTTGGTGAGCCCGCCTGGGGAACCAGACAGAGTGCCTGGTTGTCGCAGGTACGATTCCAGGCCAGGGCCAGCGGTGTGTCTCAAGTGTCCCTGTGCAAGACTCTTAACCCCTACAACTGCTCCCCCCTCCTCGCTCCTGAAGTCCCCCCTTGGGATAAGCTAGGTGTGTAAAAAAGAAAGAACTGCAGATAACTGTCATAAATAATGCTATTCGAGCACGTGTGCTGACACTCTGTACTCATTCAACACAACGAGATGCATGTCAAAAGTAGTATGGATGGATCGAAAGAAATAATAAGTACAACTACTATAGTCTGGCAACCACACTAAATATGGATATTCTATGACGCCACCCTACCGGACTGGCCTCCAATATAAGTGTTACAGAACAAGACAGATCTGCAGATCTGATTCCCTGCTGCCCGTTGTGTCGATATGCTGCGTTGTACGGTGAAGCTGCGTGGAGCCCCAAATATCTGCCGTGATGTTGTTGTGGCAGTGGGCCACAAAGTGTACGCCTTTGGCGGTTTAGATTCAGATCGGCATGCTAGGCCCCTTCAAGAAAAAAGTCAGATGAGTGTGCTCGTCTTCAACACAGTCTCTCTGAGATGGACCACGTTGCCTCCGGTGACTAGTAACACCAGAGGAGAACGTCCCCCTGAGGTTCCCTGTATTCGCCAGTACCACTCAGCTGTGCTCATTGAAGATACTGTCTACATCTGGGGAGGAAAGAATTATACCTATGGGTTTTGCAACACTCTTTATGCATTTGATGTGGACGCCCACAGATGGCTCCATTCGGAGGCTTCTGGGACCGTTCCGGAGGCGAGGTGGGGCCACTCGGCCTGTGCCTTGGGGAAAGTCATGTACATCTATGCAGGGACTCAGAAGAAGAAGAAGCCGACTATGTGCACCGATGACATCTACAAGCTGGATACCGCCACCATGGTCTGGTCTTTAATCAACACCAGAGGAACTCTACCACCTGCTTCATCATATCACTCTGCCACCATCATTGGGACAAAGATGTTTGTATTTGGGGGAGCATCGGGGGACAGAGGGTACTACAACAGTGTCAGAGTGTTTGACACAGAGACCAACTGCTGGCTGAACACGGCTTCTGCACAACTAAAAATATGTGTTAGGCATTCTGTTTTTGCCTACAATGGAGATCTGTACATATTTAGGAATGGGTATTGCGTTGATGCTGAAGAGCCGCACATCATTAGCATGTTGAAATTCAGTCCAGAGACCTACTCCTCCTGGAAGGCAAGGCCCAAGGAGAAAACTTTTTGGATTGACGGCTGCTGTTGCATGGTGGGAAGTCGTGTCGTCTTTTTTGGATCAGTTAATTACCTGTACATCTACGACTTTAGTCCTAGTCTCAAGTCCTTATGCAAGCTAGCAGTTATTCAGTACGATCTGGAGCAGTCAGAACTCCCACACAACATCAGGTGGGAACTGGCTGCCATGACTGATGGAGAATAAAATAAAACTCTGTTTTATAGTAAGATATTATTATCATGTCATGTTCATTATTTATCGTCTGGTTGGCCAAAATGTCACGTGAAATCTTTGAGTGATAAAAACCTTTTTTTTCTCCTTTTTTATATTAACCACTTGAACCATGGTGTCCATATTCGGAGGCGTTGTGAGCTCGTAGATCGGAGTGAAAGGTCAAGTTTATTAAGTATTGACGGTTCAAGTGGTTAAATATCTGAAAACACAAATTGACATGATTCCAAAATACACTGACGATTGTGCTGTCAAACAATGAAACTATATGGAGTCTATGAACCGGTTGTGGGGGTCCCTGCTTCATCTCTCTCTCAACTAAGGGGTCCTTGGTCTGAAAACATTGAAGACCCCTGGGATAATACATCTAGCTGGAAGGCTGGCAGGGCATTTCACCAACCGACTGACTGACTGAGAAGCTGGCAGGCATGATGGCTGAACATTTGACTGAGCCGACTGGCTCTTATCGGCTGACTTGATGAATGAATGATTTACGTAGCGGTGACTTTGTTCCTTCCGGGAGTCGGGAGGAAACCTCATTTAAATCCCATGCAGCCTGCTTGTTGTTTCCTGTTATTGATAAGGTCTGCGTGCTCCCCTGTGGTGCTGAACCACCTGTTTTCTGCTCTGCACTGGAGGATAAACACGCTCTCTGATGGCAGGACAACTCCATTTTATACCCAGAGAGAGAGAGAGAGAGAGAGAGAGAGAGAGAGAGAGAGAGAGAGAGGGAGGGGGAGGGGGGAGATGCAGACTTACCTTGGTCATCTGTTCTCATGTTTGGCATGGTTTTCTACTTACTAGGGCAAGGGGTCTTCAACGTTTTCAGGCCACGGACCCCTTAGTTGAGTGAGAGATGAAGCAGGGACCCCACAACCTGTTCACAGATTCCTTATAGTTTCATTGTTTGACAGCACAATCATCAGTGTTTTTTGGATTCATGTCAATTTGTGTTTTCAGATATTTAACCACTTGAACCGTCAATACCTAATAAACCTGACGTTTCACTCTGTACTTCACTCTTTCTTCCCCTCTACACCAATCCTCTTTGCCGAAAATAGCCTTGTGTAAGGAAGTGTCGACGTGTCAACTTTTTGGTTAATGCCCTACTACTTACCTTTGCTTGCTATTTGTTATATCCATGAATTGAATACCAAGGACTTCCAACGTAGAAAAGACCGTAAAAGGACTTATTTGGGATGCTCCTTTTAGGCAGGGTGTTTAACTGTACTTGTACTGTACTACTTTGTTTTTTCGTATTGACTATACTTGTACTGTTCTCCATTTTTGTCTAATAAAATGTTCAATCAATCAATCAATCAATCAATCAATCAATCAATCAATCAATCTGTTCTTTACGACAATGTTAGCACACTTATTGCCAGCCAGGCTATTTCTATATTTCCCTACCTTTTGATGATCTCAAAGTGTGTCCATTGTGCATACATGCTACGACTGGGGCCTTCAACGTTTTTAGGCCAAGGAACCCTTAGTTGAGAGAGAGATGAAGCAGGGACCCCCCACTACCTTTGTAGATTCCACATAGTTTAATCATTTGACAGCACAATCATCAGTGCATTTTGGATTCATGTACATTTGTGTTTTCAGATATTTAACCACTTGAACCTTCAATACTTAATAAACTTGACCTTTCACTCTGTAGTGTCTGCTCTTTTTCCCTCTACACCAAACCTCTTTGGGGGTTCAAGTGGGTAATATAACGAGAAGGAGAAAAAGGAGATAAAGGAGACAAAAAAAAGCTTCTATCACACAAAGATTTGGAGGACCCCCCTGTAGTAACTCTGAGGACCCCTTAGGGGCCCTGTTGAAGACCCATGTGTTACGAGCCCCAAAGCTAGAAGCTAACGAAATGGCCTTGCCATAACAGCAGACAGACCAAGGCGGGACAAAGACAGAGATAAGGGGCTGTGTTTCCTGCAAGCTTTAGAATGGGACTCAATGGAGGGCTGGATCCCAAACCGGATGTGCTTTTTTTTTTTTTCGGCGATCGGAACCCGATCACGGCGCTCTTTTTTTTTATATATTCTTTATAAATATGAAAATACTGTTCCTACGAAACAGTGTGGGCTCGCCTGGCTAAATGCTCTGCCTTTGTACTGTCGGACAGTTCTTTTTAGGAGAATAACCTTAGTATATAAAGATTTGGGAGAACATACTGACCTGGGAGAACATACGCTTACAGCGAACATATTACAGTATATAAAGATTTGGAAGAACAATCTGGTCTCGCTTTCAGCGAGCCCACAATTACTACCTCTGGGGAACAATTTGGCATTGGGGCTGTTTTACAAATGTAATATAGTTAGATATAGGTTCATTGTTTAGCTGGTATCCCACTTTCAATGTACAGATTGTTTTAGTATTTATGTTTGAGCGGTGCAGACTGAGTGCTCCTACGTTAAACTTTGGGCATGGCCTAATATTAGTAAGAATCTCCATGTACAGTAAGGAGAGCCGTGCATAGACATATAAAGTAACTGACGTCATGGACTGACATACTACACCAGGGGTCTTCAACGTTTTCAGGCATAGGACCCCTTGGTTGAGAGAGAGATGAAGCAGGGACCCCTGCATAACTTTGTCATAGATTCCATAGTTTCATTGCTTGACAGCACGATCATCAGTGTATTATGGATTCATGGCAATGTGTGTTTTCAGATATTTAACCACTTGAACCGTCAATACTTAATAAACTTGTCCTTTCACTCTGTACTTGGTCTGCTCTCTTCCCCCAATACAACAAAGCTCTTTGCCGATTTTTGGCTAAAGTTCTCAGAATATGGATGCTAGCTGGGTTCAAGTGGTTAATATAAAAAAGGAGAAAAAAGTTTATCACTCAAATTTGGAGGACCCCCTGTAGTAACTCTGAGGACCCCCTGTTGAAGACCCGTGCACTGCACAGTCTCTCTGAGTTCTATGTTTGTGTTTACCTTTGCATCAAGTCACTCTTGATAAGAGCGTCTGCTAAACGCTTACTTCAGATCAGACAGACAAGGAGAGAGACAGAATATTCAAAGTGAAGATGGAGAGATGGCGAAAGACACAACATAGTTGAGAGGGAGAGGGGGGAGCGAGAGAGCGAGAGAGAGAGAGAGAGAGAGAGATAGGGAGGTCATTTGCAGATATCCCTTGGCCGTCCTCTGTCTTGGCACTGCGGTGGTGTTTGTTCGATGTGTGCCAACCTGTGTGTGTGTGTGTGTGTGTGTGTGTGTGTGTGTGTGTGTGTGTGTGTGTGTGTGTGTGTGTGTGTGTGTGTGTGTGTGTGTGTGTGTGTGTGTGTGTGTGTGTGTGTGTGTGTGTGTGTGTGTGTGTGTGTGTGTGTGTGTGCGTGCCACCTCTGCCAGGCCTTTGAAACCATATGAGCTTATAGGGTTCAGGGCTGCTTTGATGCCAATGGACTTCCTCTAAACCACTTAAGCCCTGTAAGGTCACTGCCGTGACCCCGGCTTCTCCGGGGGTGATACCGTTGCTGTCGGGCAGAAACCTTTTATCGCCATATTTTAAACTTTTTTCTTTTTCTTTCCCTGTTTTGCCTTTCAAATTTTTATGGAAAATGTAACGTATTTTTGCAGAAACCACTCCATTCCCATTGAAAAGCAGAATCCACCTTCTTAGGTAGATTTAAACTTTGAAGTCAGAGAAGTTCATGAAAAAATAACTAAAATAGCTGTCCTGCTTAACCTTCCCTATCAGACTCACCTCACCACTACTCACCAGTTAAGAGTGGGGTGGCTCAGAGTAGATAACAGAGTACAGCAACTTGCCATGGGCCTGGTGTACAACATACACTACACCACTAAGATACCCATGTACCTGGCAAAATACTTTATAAACGTTAAGGACGTCCACAATTACAACACCAGAGGCAGCGCCACAGATCACGTTCAACCCAAAGTCAACTCAAACAAAGCGTCAAACTCGTTCTTCTGCTATACAACCAAAATGTGGATGAGTGGGGATGAATGGGACTGAGTTACTAGGGCCCAAGGTGGAGGGGGCCTTAACACATGGGCTGCTAAGGTTTATAACATTTATAGCTGTTGCTGCTGCCACCATTCACTTACGCTTTGTTTTGACGTGCCTCGCAAGCTTTGTGCGTGTGCACGTGAGTGTCCACAGACGATTGAGGAGGATAATCCATTTGTTTACAAACGCTCGCGAAACTAAAATCCAAACCGGGACCGACCATCGCGGTAAAGTTTCGCCGTGAAAACAATCAGATCTCTGCTTCCCTGGCGCTGTTTTCATCTCATTCATAGATAAAGCCCTTCTTATGTTTCAAAGTAGAATCTAAAGCAATGTAAACTGCTTCCGCATTTTCTCCCCCTGTCTCCTTGCCTGCAGCTGCGGGGTGACGTAATGGACTCGGGTCATTCAGAGGGCAGCTGCAGGCTCTTACAGTTAACTCTTCGTTGCCTCATCTGTCAACGAGATAACTTCCTTTTGGCAGGGGGACACCTAGTGGCCTTAACTCGGCCCTGAACAAGTTTGGCTCCCCAAGTGTTAATTGTATTGAAAAATAGCAGATCTACAAGCTCACAGCGTGGCACCGAGTGCCACACTGTGAGCTTGTAGATCTTCTATTTTTGAAAAGTTGTGAAAATGTGTGCAAATCTTTTAATATATGTATGTAGTAAGCGGACATTTGTAACTCAAATTTTGCTTCTGGGGGTCCCTGGAACTAAATATTTTGAGATGGGAAACAGGTTTTTCAAAAAACCTTAGAAGGAATTGAAATATTCAAAGACTTGCACAAATATTCATGATTTTTCAAAAATAGCAGATCTACAAGCTTGCAGCGCACTGTGAGCTTGTCTAGGCCTATCTGCTATTTTTCAATAGTTAGAGCACAACATAATGCGTTCCCAGTCTAAATGGGTTAAACCCCTTCCTCGCCCTATGAAGAACATTCATGGGGGGGCCTGCAGTGAATCGTTGTAACCAGGGCCCAGGATTTGGTGCGACACCCCTACGTTGTGATACGACGGTTTTGCACAGGGGGAGAAATCGGGCCGATCTGCAAGCTCACAGCTCCTGGGGCTGCCAAATTAAGCACACAATTCCCCGCGGCAACAAACGAGCCATGTGTGTCTTTGATAAGGCACCGGGGCGCTTGCTGCTCTGTGGAAATGCAAACACGCAGAGAAGAAATCCTCAATGTTCATTTAGATAATGATCACATTGAATCCGTGGGTAGCAAAACAAAGCAAAGAATGAGTTTTCTTCACCGTTTGAAGCTACGCTGTGTAACTTTCCTCTTCTGGCCCGAATTTGAATGTGTGTACATATTTTTACAGTCTATGGGTTGGTTCCCTTGACACATCACTGTGACATCACAGGTGATATCACCTATGTAAAACTCCATATATGGGTATTCCCCAGAATCCCTTTTATGCCCATATGAAGATCCCTGATGTCATTGATGTGTTTCACTGGCCAGATGGCCAAGACATGGTCCATATCTGTGTGGCTGGTTCAGATAGGGATCTCCATGCATGGGCATAACATATATTTTGTGATGTCATGGGAACCACTCCAACAGAATCCCTTTTATGCCCATATATGGAGATCCCTGATGTCATCAATATTAATCCCATATCTAACAGGACTTCATATGGGAATGCCCATATATGGAGGAAGATAGAGATAAAAGGGATGTACTATATACAGTACATGGATCGCCATATATGGGTAACTGGTCCGATATCCATCCCTGGCCAGATGGCCAAGAATGGGCGAGTTTGCATGTCGCCGTGAGGCGTCTTACTAGTATTCACTTAATCAAGTGTATATGAGAACGAAGATGATGAGCGTGGATGTCCATACATGGAGATACGTACTAATGCACACAAAGTGATACGTAGGAGCGGTTTGCACCGTTCATAAATTGTTCTAATAACGGCGTGGCATCTACGTGGATCTCTTTCATCGTGATCTCGTCCATCAAGGTGGTGATGTCATATTGATGATGTCACTCTTGCCCAAATATGGAGGGGCGGCAGCCTGCGCACATCGGTGTTGTCAGGCATGCGCTGCAACCGTCTGTGTTGTGAGTGAGGTCAGACCAGAGCTCTGCTCATATATAAGCTGTGAAAATATTTTGAATTCCACTTCATTCCACAGAGACCAGGGGAAGGGCATTCAGTGTTCGTACTCAGTGCCGTCAGAGTCAGAAAGAGGATAGATACATTCCATTACCCAACAGAAGCTAAAACTCTGTCCCCATCACAGTCCATGTTTAGATGCAGATTTGATGATGAACCAGACTAATGTCGGCTGTTCTGATTGTACACACTTCAGATCTCAATCGAGCCATGGCGACCTCTACTGCCAAATGCCCATAAATGGACGGATCCCCACAGAATCCTTCCAGCAAATCATCGGAATTGTAACCAGCCAGGAACATGGAGAGACAGAAGAACCAATATATTACACTCATCAAAAGTTTACCAAGACTTTATCTCAACCAGGAGAAGACAACAAGACACATCAGCTGACTAAAACTCACATCTGTAAAGTGTGTGACAAGAGTTTTAGTCAGTTATGTGACCTAAAGAGACACCAGCGTATCCACACAGGAGAAAAACCTTACCACTGTAAAGAGTGTGGCAAGAGTTTCAGTCTGTTAGGTCACCTGAAGACCCACCAGCGTATCCACACAGGAGAGAAACCCTTTCACTGTAAAGGGTGTGACAAGAGTTTCAGTCGGTCAGATGAGCTGAAGTGTCACCAGCGTATCCACACGGGAGAAAAACCTTTCATCTGTGAAGAGTGTGGCAAGAGTTTCAGTTGGTTATGTAACCTGAAGTCACACCTGACAATCCACACTGGAGAAAAACCTTTCATCTGTAAACAGTGTTCCAAGGCTTTTAGTCGGTTAGCAGGCCTGAAGAGGCACCAGCGTATCCACACTGGTGAAAAAGAATTTCACTGTAAAGAGTGTGACAAGAGTTTCAGTCGTTCAGGTGAGCTGAAGACACACCAGTGTATCTGCACTGGAGACAAATCCTTTTCAAAATTGTCCAAAAATGTGTTTTTAAAAATCGGCCTGAAGGTGGCGCTATATGGGACAGATTCATGGTGATGGGATGAGTGTAGACATACTGTGTAGCGATTTGCGTGATTTTAGGGCAAAAACTGTAGGAGCAGTGTCCAAAAATGTGTTGTAAAAATCGGCCTCATGGTGGCGCTAGAAGAGGGCCATGTGAGAAATGAGGGGTGGGGTGTCCGCGTTGCCTTGGCGGACGAATAGGCACCGGCCCCGGCTCTCCCGGACCCTCCTAGCCCGAGTTACGGCATTTTATGTGAGCTGCAGTGGAGGGGGTCCTCCACTGGGGGCGCCACCACTTTTGCATCCGTTCTGGAGCACCAGGAGTCGGTGGTCCCCGGGAATTCCCCGTGAGCAGCCCCGTTGGGGTGGTCATTTGGTCATTTTAGCACATTTGGTCATTTTTTACATCTGGGGGTCCCCCAGGGACCTGGGGGTCCCTGGAGCTCAGGGGGTCCTTGGAGGTTGTAGTTTGGCAGCCAAGGAGCGTGTGTGCAAAATTTGGCATGGATCGGGGCAACGGTTGCGGAGATATGAGCAGGGCAATAGTGTGACGTGTGAGGTGTGACAGACAGACGGACAGACAGACAGACAGACAGACTGACTCACTCACTCACAGTTTGTGCAGGTTTTGATAGCAACTGCGACCTACGGTCGCAATAAAATAGTCAAATCTCTGTCTGTCTGTCTTTCTGTATTTACATCATCCAATGGGATTATGGGAAAACCCTTGAGAAAAACAGGGTGACATCATCCAAAAACACAGTGGAGTCACCATCAACAGCCAATGAGGGATCAGAATTTCCGCTTATGTCACCTTCAAGAAGTGCGGCCTGATATAAATTCCCCATCAGAGAGGGAAAAAGTAGCCAATCAGATGGGTCTGAAAATCTTGAAGATTGGTGGATTGGCACCAAGGGACAAGGACTAGATAGGCCTACAGACAGTGAGATACTTGTTTGCACTAACTAGCATTGACTGCTATGGTCTCTTTTGTAAGACACTTTATGTATACATATATATTATTCGCCCCCTCTATTGATGCACCTTCTCTTTATTGGTACTGTACTGCTCTTGTTATATTTTGTTTTTCTATTCCTCTTATCTATCTTTTTTCTTACGTCTCTGTAACTTTGTAAATAACTGTATACTGCTGTGCTACAACTGGACAACTGAATTTCCCCCTTGGGATAATAAAGGTATCTATCTATCTATCCATATATGGATATAAAAGGGACAAGGACTGACAGATACAGAGATCTCTATATATGGGCACATATGTGATTTACATCACACTGACACGCACAGACTTAGATGCCATCAGGGATCTCCATATATGGGCTCATATGCAATGGTGGACATCACGGACACAATGTCAGGTTTTACTACTGTCTGTCCATGGGACCACGTGTCTGGGCATTAGGACATGCAATGCCAAAAAATTATAAAACCTTTTTTTTATTATTTTTTTTAACACATGGGAAGCCAAGGTTTCTAACATTTCTAGCTGTTGCTGGTGCCGCCGTCCACTTATGCTTTATTTAGAAGAGCCTCAGAAGCTTTGTGCGTGTGCACGTGAGTGTCCGCTGACGATTGAGGAAGATAATCCATTTGTTTACAAACACTCGCGAAACTAAAATCCAAACCGGGGCCGACCATCGCGGTAAAGTGTCGCCGTGAAAACAGGCAGATCTCTGCTTCCCTGGCGTTCTTTGCACCTTATTCATAGATAAAGCTGCTTTTATGTTTCAGCCTAGATTGGAAGTGTATGCAGCCTAGATCCTCCATTTTGTTTCTCTGCGAGCCACGGTATGACGTATGGACCAGGGTCTTTCACAGGGTACACAGGACGGATGCAGCTGCACGTAACCAAGTTAACCCTTTAACCCTTTGTCTCGTTGAGGGACGAGACAACTTCGTTTTGGCACAGCGACCTCCAGTGGCCGTATCTCGTTACTGAACGAGTTTGGCCCCCAAGTTGTTAAGGAGGGGAGCAGTATCGGCCTGCAAACAGGATGCTCATGGTGGGTTTGTGTCGGATGAAGAAGAGGAAGGGGTGGTCGGCCACGAAGCGAGGGGGCGCCGATCGGATTGCCATGACGGCAGCGGAACTGGCCGCCGCCTCGCTGCCCTCCTCGCTGATTTCCACGCAGGCCTTGTGCTCCACCTTGGAGACGTATAGGTTGTTCGCCGGCGACATGCCGCCGAAGTCGGCAAGTCCTTCGTCGAAGGCGTCCACCATGCCCATCCTTTTCAGGACTTCCTTCATGTGGTACGTCTCCTCCATCTTGAAGCGAGGCAGGCCCACCTCCACCTGGCTCCGGCGCATCGCGGCCGGGTCGGTCCATTCCACAAACCTCTCGTAGGTCAGCTCCTCTTCCAGCCTCTCCAGGCCCCTCAGAGCGCCGTCCTCCGTCTCCTCGGGCAGGAAGACGAGCATGCTGAGGTCTCCCCCCGCATAGGGCAGCTCCAGCACCCGACACTCGACCTCGGGGACGAAGGCCAGAGGGAACGTGCCGCTCTGGTACATCATCTTCACCGGCTTGCTTTCGGCTTTACCAAGTCTGAACTGAGCGTCGCCCGTGGCGGCCTCGCTGAACGGCTTGTCCCACTTGCCTTTGAAGTAGAGGCCGTTGACCAGCACCAGCCTGGTCAGGTGGTCCACCGCGTTCGAGGCGAGCAGCTCCTTGATCTTGCCTTGCGTCTGTTTCTCCACCCAGCCGTTGACGTTCAGCCTGGCTCCTTCTGCGTTGTGCACAAAGTCCACGGGTTCCAGCTGTGCGTCGTAGAGTTTAGCGGCGTCACTCAAGAACTCCTCGACGAACTGGTAGGACACCTCTCCGTACAGGCGGCTGACCAGGCTGAGGGTGTGGTTGGATTTCTGCCCCGCCGGCGAGTTGTTCAGGGCCCTTATGACCTTAGAAAGGTTCAGGTGGTCGTCCTCCGTAGCCTGGCTGTGGAAGTGCAGAACCTGGGACATCTGTGCGGCCGTGTTGCCGCGGGCCCCCAGCAGCACCATGGCCAGAGCAGAGCAGATGCTCAGAGGAGAGTAGATCACGTTGCCTGATGATATGTTGTTATTCTTCATTTCTAACAGCTGTTTGAACAGAGACATGGAGAAAGAGTTGCAGGCGGCCGACAGGGAAGAGGGGGTCGACGACATCCTGGGTACAATGTTGTCGTGACCAGAGTCCAAAAGTGAAATTATTAATATTGTTATTCTTTGTAGAGAATTCAACTTAGTCATTAATGACAGCTTCAGAAGAGTCTTTCCTTACAATCCAGCTCCCGTTTCTGCAGCAAAAGACGTTCAGATCACGAGGTCAGAGGTCTATCCTGCTCTGTCGACAAGGCTGTGTGAGAGAGCCTCTTATTGCGGCTTACGTCATAACTATGATGTCATCATGATTTGCCCAAATATGGAGTCCTGCCGTGTCTTCCTCTTGTCCAAATATGGAGTTCCATGACGTCAGACTGTACATTCAGTCATACATACACCAATACTGACGACCTTGGGCAAATATTCAGTGATGTCCACTCTCATCATCATCCTCAACTGTTGATTGTTTACTGAACATACGGCTCTCGCTTTCAGCGAGCCCACAATTAGCCAAAAAGTCTGACAAGTGAGACAAGTACTAATAGTCTAATAATAAATACCTCATCATACTTATGCACTCACATACATCAATCTTACTTAGTGCCTGTGTGATGGCATGTACCGATGATGTCAACAAGCTCCTTGTATGTGCATAAAAAGGGACAAGGGCTGACAGATCTACATATTGGTCGGATAGGCGGTACGACGTGATGTAGGTGTGAGTCATTTTGTCGAGGTCATTGTCGTATATCGCCGCCCTGTGCAACCTTTGTTTATGAAACCTATAGCCACGCAGAAATGTAATGTTTATGCTCCAGTGTTCAAAGGAAAAACACTGTTAAATCGACAATGACAATGACAATTAATCATCAAGTACAATGTCATGATCCTATATTCCTAGATTATACTTAAAGGACAACTTTAGTTTTTTACAACAAGGTTTCATATTTTAGATTGTAATTAAAGAATATAAAAGATGAGTGTTAACATTATTTCATTTACTTCATTCTACTGTTTTAGAGATTCTTATTTCAGTGGTTGGGGGCATGCGTACAAGTGGCTAAATATGTCATTTTACACAGAATGAGCCCATTCCCAAGATACAACGCAACCTTTCATGGTTGGATGTGAGTTATGGGGGCTAGAAGTGTTACTGTAAATAGCAATAAAGAAACTGCTGGCTTATTGTGTCTAAAAATACATATTTAGCAACTTGTACGCATGCCCCAATGCGTACGCATGCCCCACATTTTAGCACAGTAAACGCGATAAAACAATAGATCAAAGCAAATGAAAACATTTTAACACTCACCTTTTCTTTTCTCTAATTACAATCTAACATATGAACCCTTGTTGTAAAAAACTAAAGTTGTCCTTTAAAATTTCACAAATATACACACACACAAAGGTTGAATGCTGAATATGCGCACACACGCATGCAGGCACATTATGCGCGTTCACCGAGAGAGGTCACCTTGGCCAGTTAGTCCTTTCATACCCCACCTGTCACACACACAAACATGCGTGCACACACACTCATGAGCACACGCCCGTGCATACACACGCGCACGCGATCTTTGGCTGTCACGGTACAGTAGCCCTGCTCCGTGGGGTAGGAAACCCCACTGTATGTTCTTCAGATATCATTCAGCTTTATGACGGAACGACACTTGAAACCACTTAATTCATCGTGTACGTACTGTAGGTCTCGTAGATCAGCTGTTTTCTGTTATGCTGCTTGACTACCCGGCGGGAACCCCCTGGAGGACCCCCGGGGGTCCCCCCACACCCCACTTTGAGAACCAGTGGCGTCGACAACACGCATCTAATAGGTGTCACAAATCACATTTTAGGGACAGTATGTTCTGCCAACTGTGAGAATCGTCCTTTACTTGGAATGCGAAATGCATGTCCCTATTGAACTGATAAGAGACATATTTGAATCCTTATGTGTCACTAGAATCAGTGACACACATCTTACTAAGTGATGTATGTCGGACCAGTTATCCATATATGGAGACCCCCATCCATCTACAAGCTTGTAGATTTGCTATTTTCAAACATTGTATACATTTACTTTTGGTGCTTTAAGTACATTTTGATGCCAATACTTTCATACTTTTAATCAAGTACATTTTGAATTCTGGACTTTTACTTGTAACATTATTGATACTTTTACTTAAGTAAAAAAAAAAGTAATACTTTTTTCCACCAGTGACACACGCACGCACGCACGCACGCACGCACGCACGCACGCACACACACACACACACACACACACACACACACACACACCTCTATCCCTAAACCTAACCCCTAACCCTAAACCTAACCCTAACCGTTGTGGGGACCTACTATTTTGTCCCCACACTGTCAGAGGTCCCCTGCAGGTGACTGTGTGAACATGCGTTTAGTCCCCATAAGTATAGCTAGACAAACACACACACACACACCCACACACACACACACACACACACACACACACACACACACACACACACACACACACACACACACACACACACACACGACACACCAGAAGCATATGAGTCTCTTGCCAGTAGAAGAATTGGTTTTCCTCCACAATCTCTCTCTCTCTCTCTATCTCTCTCTCTCTCCCTCTCTATCTCTCTCTCTCTCTCTCTCTCTCTCTCTCTCTCCCCCTCTCCCTCTATCTCTTATCTCTATCTCTATCTCTCTCCCTCTCCCTCTCTCTCCCTCTCCCTCTCCCTCTCTCTCAGTAGCCATCATAGCTCTTTGTATTTAAACCTGGCTTCAGATGAATGCTTGCTTGCTGTAGGTCAACTCAGAGTGGCAGTGGTGCACACTCTGTTTGCACATTCCTCTATTTCTTTTCATTTCATTTACACTTTCATTTTCCCCCCTTCTCCTTTTGGAATGATTGTTCCCTTTTGTTACTGATGATATCCTATGCAAAGTACTCTGTTCTATCCGTCTTCCTTTCAATGTTATATGAGATACATTTAAAGTGGTTCATATGCCGAAAAGCTTTCTAGGATCTCCTTTTAGTTGAACTTGTACCAGTGATTTAGTACTGTCATGAAACTTTACTGTATATGCAAACCTTCTAATACATCCTTCAATCAATCAATCAATCAATCAATCAATCAATCAATCAATCAATTTTACCAATGACACAATGGCAATGGCATCAGGCACTGTGATTGGTTAAATTACTGTAAAGCCCAAACCACACCTACTGTATGCATACTGTAAAGGGTAGGACAGTAGGATATGAAAATGTCATATCACGATGATTGTGACAAAAGAAATCGCGATTGACGATATTATCGCGATAATCAAAATTCATTATCCTGGAGCGGAACATGATTTGCCAAAAAAATAGCAGATCTACAAGTAGATCGGCTATTTTTTGGCTAAGACATTTGATAGAGAGTGAGAAAAAGACTGCATCAAGTACGTATATCCCACAACCTTAATTAGAATCGCCCCAAAAAATAGTGTGTTTGTGTGTGTGTGTTTCCATCTGTAACTCCACGTTCAGCAGTTGTTCAATTGTCAAACATAATACAAAAATCAATAACGCATGTACCTTGCCCAACATCAACTTTATCACCTTCAGATGTGTCTCTACTTCTCATAATCCCCAAATGTTTAAAATATTTTGCCAAATTTTGGCCTGTAGGCGGCTGTCCTGTGATGCGATTTACATCACAAATGGGCGTCAACAAGCAGCGCACTCCCAGTCTCAACTGCCTGCAAGCAGAGATGGAGTGAGGGGGAGGGGGGCAGGTCCAGAGAGAGCAACATCACAGTCTGTCTGCTTCACACCAAGGGGCTGTAGGCTAGTTATAATTACCTTTTACCAATAGAGGGTTTAAGTGGTAGCTGCTGCAGCTACCACCATGCAGCTTGGCAAATAAAAGGTGAATTGATCCCAGTGCATGACAGAGGACGATAACACGATAAATTAAATCTCCACAATACGATTATCGCGAGTGTTTTTTTATCACGATATATAAACGATAATATCGCTTATCGTCCCATCCCTAGCACAGGTGTTTTTATGGATACAGCAAGGGTAAAAAATAGCAACTTTTCCAAGGGAACGCCCCTCCCTAAATGTAAATACTAAACCCCCAAATTGTGGATTTAGGGTAATTGTGCAAAAATAGGGCCCTATGTATGGCACATTATAGGAGTCTACTTAGGCCAGATTTAGACTGCAGTCAAATCCAGCCCAAATCCGATTTGGTTGTCAAATCCGATCTTTTGGCCCGAGTTTTCACACAGCATTTGCAAGTGACACAGATCTGATCTGTGCGTTCAGACAGCGTCAGCCCAAAGCTGCCCTGCGGCGACATGTATGCTTTGGTTACCGTGGTAACGACGTAGGCGTCATGACGTTACGTCACTACGTCGACGCTAGTTGATTACGTTCAGGAAATGCGACATAATAGACCTAACCCTAATCCTAACCCTAACCTCAGTAAAACTATGCCTAACCCTAACCCTAACCTTAACCTCAGTAAAACTATGCCTAAACTTAACCCTAACCCCTAACCCTAACCACTCCCGGTGCGCATTTCCGAACGCACCCTTTGATACACTCGGACTGAATCACCAGCAGAAAACACTCTCCCCGGGTCGCGCAGCAAGTGACGCTTGGCCAATTTGATGTGACTTGCATGTGACTTGCATAATACTCTATGGGGTGGATGTGGTTGCTGCTAAAAGAACAAGATGATGCGCACATCCTTTCCAAGTGCTGGTGCTGGGCTCAGGTTGACATGAGATTAAAGAATGGAAGTCCGCACACAGCTCAATGCTCCACAGTGTTTATTTAAAACATAAAGTTAGACGACGTTTCGGCCATCAGCTGGCCTTCATCAGGTGAAAATCATTAGTCATTGTCTTCCTTTTATAGGATAGAGTCACATGACATATCACATGACCATACTATTTTCAGTATACCATATAGTGAATACAAAGTTACATAGAAAAGGTACCACCACATAATATTTTTAGGATGTTTTTAGAACAGTGTTTTACAATTTTTTTAAATATTTTTTTAAGTTACAAGTTTTACAATTTTTTTAAAACAGTTTTTTAAAGTTAAAATCAATTGTGTACTTCAGGTCAGGGTGACAGTCCATACAGGGTGTTTGAGGTGTCCAGTGAATGGCCAATACTGCAAACAAGAGAACATACAATGAGTATACTGTAGACATAAGGCAATAGACAATAAAGTGTCCTTCTGTGGGTTTCAAAGGAAGGCTGACAGTTCATAATCTTCATTTAGACCATCAGGCTGTAGAGTGCGCAGGGAATAAATCCAAAAAGCCTCACGTCTATTGAGGAGGTTGTGTATATCTCCTCCTCTTTGGGGAAGTATGACCCTCTCTATACCCACATACCTCAGTTGGGCAACAGAGTGTCCCATCTTATTGAAATGCTGTGCAACTGGACTTTTCGGATTTTTTGTTCTTATGTTAGATCGGTGTTCACTTATACGGGTCTTCAGGGCTCTGCTGGTTTGGCCCACATATGCAAGACCACAAGGGCAAGTCAACAGATATATGACATTGGAAGTGGAGCATGTGATGGTTCCTCTGATGGTTAAAGCTTTTCCTGTGTGTGGATGTTTGAATGACTCACATCTTGAGGTGAAGTTACATTGTGCACAAGATCCACACTTAAAGTTACCCTTTGGTGCATTGTCAAGAAATGTTTTTGGTCTTGAAGATTTATGTTCTGATCTGACTAACGAGGATCTGATGTTTGGGGCTCTCTTGTACACAATTTGGGGTGGGCCTTGGTATGCCGATTTGAAAGCGTTATCAGATTCCATAATGTGCCAGTGTTTCCTTAATGTTCTGTCAATTTCCTTGCCCACAGGTGAATATGTGAGAATGCACTTAGGTCTTTTCATTTGTGTTTTAGTCGTGTTTTTGGATTTTAGACAGTCAGTCTGGGAGATGTGGCTCACCTTCTCTCTGGCTTCTTGAATCCAGCGGTCTGGGTATCCTCTCTGTGTGAATTTATTTGACATCAGTTGGCTTTGATCCTGAAAGGCCTCCTCCGTGCTGCATATCCTCCGCAGTCTGTTGTATTGGCTAATTGGTAAGCTCCGTTTCAGAGCTGTGGGGTGATAAGAATCACAACGGAGAAGTGTATTACGATCAGTTGGCTTGCGGTATAAATTTGTGGTGAGTATATTTCCAATTTTAACTACCTTGATGTCCAAGAAGTTGGATTCATTCTTGTCCGCATCCACAGTAAAGCGAAGATTTTCATTCCGGCTGTTCAGATATTGGTGGAAGCTCGAAAGGTCCTGTGGTGTGGAGGTGAAGATTAGAAAGATGTCGTCAATGAAACGTTTGTAAAACTTAATGTATTTGTAAAACGGGTTTACTGGATTCAATACATATGTATGTTCAAACAGTCCCATGTATATGTTTGCTAGTTGAGGGGCCATTTTGCTGCCCATAGCGCAGCCCTTCCTCTGGAGATAGAAAGTATCTTTAAAGAAGAAATAGTTGTGTTGTAGTACTAGGGCTGTTAAGTCCATAATACATTGAGTGTTTGGTAGGGTGTCTAGGGTACTTTGTCCCAGAAAATGTTCAATGGCCTCAAGGGCCCCCTGGTGGGGAATGTTAGTGTAGAGGCTCTCTACATCAAAGGTGACCAGAAGGTCCTCCTCACTTACTGGTCCAATCTCCTGTAGTTTCTGTAGGAAGTCCCCGGAATCTCTTATATATGAAGGTAACGCTGCCACACTGGGTTTGAGATGGTGGTCTACAAAAGATGAAATGTTTTCTGTTAGGGAACCAATACATGATACTATGGGCCTCCCTTTTGGGTTCTGTAATGACTTGTGGATTTTTGGCAAAGTATACAATATTGGAGTTCGATGATGAGTTACCTTCATGTAGTCATGTTCATTTTTGCTGATGTCCTCATTATTCAGAAGCTCCTGTAGTTTGCCATGGATAGACTCCTGGAATTCTGTGGAAGGATTTTTGGTCAGTTTCTGATAGAAGTCTGTGTCCTGCAATTGTCTGTTGATCTCTTGTTCATAATCATGAATAGATTGTATCACTATTGCTCCTCCTTTATCAGCTGGTTTGACAATAATAGTAGCATCATTCTGCAGGTCTTTAAGGGCCTGTCTTTCAGCTTTTGTCATGTTATTGAATACTTTATATTCATGTTTCTTGTTGAGGATTGTTTGGACATCTCTATCCACTAGGCGGCAGTACGTGTCAAGTGATGCATTTCTGCCTTTATATGGTATAAATTTAGATTTAGGACGGAAAGCATTTTTATGTGTAGCTGCAGCAGCAGTGTCCTTAGCCTCAATGATGGTAGTGTTGTCAGAAACAATATCTTGTACAGCATCTTTGGGCTTACTAAAAAATTCTGTTAATCTGAGAGATCTGAAGAATTTGTGTAGTTCAATGTGGGTTTCAAAATCATTGCACGTGTTGGTCGGTACAAATGAGAGACCTTTACAGAGGGCTGATACTTCTGTTTCAGTTACTGACCTGGTGGAGATGTTTATGACCGTGTCTGGCTGCGGGTCAATGGTGGGGAATTCCAGCCTCGATTTCTTCTGCCCCCTCCTGCACCTCTTCCGCGTCGGTGGCTGCGTTGTCCTCTGCTGCTGCCTAAAAAATGGCGCTGGTGTTCAGTGGGTTGTGTGGAGCCATGGGAGTCCAAAGAAGAGTTGGATGTCCACACATTGTGAAGCCGTGGTCTCGGATCTCCATGTCCGTTCCGTGATCCATTGGTCCCCTCTGTGGGGGTATTTGTGTTGCGTTGGTGTTCGGATCTCCAGAAATAGACATAATTGTTAGTGTAATCCTCCTCATTTTTCATGTATTTGCTCCTCTTTTGGGCACGTTTAGTTTCCTCTACTTTTGTTTTGTATTCCTGTAGTCCAGAGTGTATCTCATCAAGTTTTGCTTTGTCTGTGACAGTCACAGTGTGTTCCTGTATGGCCGTTTCAATTTCTTTGCGTGTTTTTTCCAATTGCTCAATTGCTTTCAGACTGAGTCAGATGTCCTCAGATCCGGATTTGAAACCACCTCTGGATGTGGTTTTTCAAAATCAGATTTCATGTGACATGCATGTGACCTGATTTAGACTATTTAAAAAAAATCGGATTCCACTTTTGATGTGACTCAGATCTGATTCAGGCTAGATTTCAGTGGCAGTGTAAAGCCGGCCTTATATAGTGGTTCTTAAATGCTTCATTTTCTAGGGCCCCATGACAAGTGTACACAATTCCAGGTGTACACTCGCACACTCTTGCAATGTGAAAGAAAGTCATTGAATTCAAGGCTTCATGGGTTGTGTAATTATTGAAAATAAGTACGTTTTTGGGTGAATTACATACAGCCGTGGCTAAAGGTATTGGCACCCTTGCATTTGTAAATCAGAAAAAAATAAATCTTCCAGAAGCTTGGCAAATGAAAACATATTTTGCATCAACATGCAGTATTTGGTTTGCAGAGGAACACAACATAAAACTAGAATAAATACAGAATCCTAGCTCATTCTACACAGAAACTTGCATACATACTTAAATACACTGTACTTAAATTTCAATCAGGCTTTTCACCCGGAACTCACCTGTCCAAGTTGACTTTAATCTTTAGTAACCTCTAATCCACCCAGTTTAAATTGAGTAAATCCCTCATTCTGCTGTTATGTGTCCAGGCCGTTTTTAGCTATAGGCGGACTAGGCGGTCGCCTAGAGCGCCAGCCTAGAGGGGGCGCCGAGGGGGCGCTGAAATGGAGGGAGTGGACCCAAACCAGCCCAAAACCGACCCAAAACCGACTAAATTCACGGCAAAACCCGCAAAAATCGCGCGCGCGCTTTGCGCGCGCGGGAGTGGGGGGGCGCATTCGAGAGAGCTCGCCTAGAGCGCCGATTAGGCGCGCTACGGCCCTGTATGTGTCACACACTGAGCATGGACCAAATAAAAAAAGAGAGCATTGTCAGGAGGTCAGAGGTCAGATTGTAGCCAAACATGGACAATCTGAAGGCTCCAAGTCCATCTCCAGAGACCTTGACGTTCCTTCAATGTGCGCAATCTAGACAATTGTGTGTTGTGTGTTTTTTTTTAAACAAATGCAAGGGTGCCAATACTTTTAGCTACAACTGTAATACTCTTTTAAAAAAAATGGAAACATGGAGATATGAGTTCACTATACCAAGTACATAAAACTGTATCCTAGCTATGTAATGCAAGCAGCAGAGCCCACACTGCCACGAGACAGAGAAAACGTAATAGTAGGCTACTGGGGTCAGGTTTACAAGTACAACCTTTAAACACTGGCAGTCAAACAGATATGCAGGCAGCGTTTTGAGTTTGTAGCGTTCTTCTGAGTCATGGACTAGGGGTGTAACGTTACATTTTAACAGCGATACGATACGCATCACGATACATGGTTAACGATACGATACATGGACGATGTTGGTTCATTCATGGCGATGCGATACGATTCAATGATTTAAAATCTATATAGTAACTATTTAGCAAAGAAATTAAATCTGTGTAAAACGTGTAAAAAAATCTATTATTATGGAAATATAAGCTGTGATTATCTAGGAAATACATGGACATTATATTTCAACACATATGGACAAACCCACCTTGACATGAACACAGAGATTACATACATTTATCCAAGAGTAGCTATATGAAATGGAAAGGTAATTAGACCCCTCTTTTTCATTTTCCCTCTTAAAATTGCTAAATATGAGGCACAGATACTTAGTTTCCATACAATCAATTATTTGCATTGCAAAATGATTCGATACCGATTACTGCATTTTAAAACGATACGATACGATGCAAAGCCAAAACGGTAAGATATTTTGCTTTTGCAAACGATATAGTAGATCATTGCAAATTAAAATCGATTCTTCGATTCAGTTACTATATCGTTACACCCCTATCATGGACACAATGCAGCAGAAGGTTTTATGCACGAGAGCAGCTCACGTTTTAACATTCCTTCATCATGGACAGGGTTATTTCAACCAGTAAGATTCCCTAATCGGGAGATAAGCGACCATCATGTCTCATCCACAAGATTTAGAAAGCAATCGTAGCCAATCAGGAGGGAATATGGGAAATGGGACAGATCCATGTTGATGACATGACTTTAGAGATACTGTGTACCGCTTTGCATGATTTTTGGCCAAAATCTGTAGGAGCAGTGTCCAAAAATGTGTTTTGCAAGAATCAGCCTCGTGGTGGCGCTAGAAGAGGGCCATGTGAAAAATGAGGGGTGGGGGTTGTGTTTTGGCAGGCAAGGAGTGTGTGTGTGTGTGTGTGTGTGTGTGTGTGTGTGTGTGTGTGTGTGTGTGTGTGTGTGTGTGTGTGTGTGTGTGTGTGTGTGTGTGTGTGTGTGTGTGTGTGTGTGTGTGTGTGTGTGCGCACAAAGTTGGGCATGGATAGGGGTAACGGTGGCGGAGATATGAGTGGAGCTTTTCATAGTAACTTGCGACCTGACGGTCTTAACAATCTAATCTTTTGATTAGTGAAGCAAAGCAAAACAAGCAAAGCGAGACTCCCTCAGAGGGTAGTTTTACGATGCTAAGCAAGACACAATTTTCATTTGTGAGTTAATGTTTGTTTTTGCTTAGTTTTTTCCTCAAGGCGCTGAATGATGAAATTAAAGGCTACACACAGCTTCACAAATATTTGTTCTATAGGACCAATTTAAAGAAGGTGGGCCAATTTAAAGAAGGTGTATGCCTGTGAAGTTATGCTGCTACTTTTGGTTGACAATTCATTGTACGTGTTTAGACAGCAAACTAACAGTCGTAATGACTGATGACCCTAACCCCTTACCCCCAGTCCAACCCTTGATGCCCAGTGCCAAGCGGGCAGGCATTGTGTCCCATTTTTATCTAGTCTCTGGTAGCAGTGTTGATTTTGACAGCACATTTTGATGTCTTTTGAATAAAATTGACGTTTATTCAAGGCATTTTAGTCATCTAAAACGTTATAATTTTAGACTAGTTTTAGTGGACTAAATACCATAAGATTTTAGACAACTAAAGTTGATGTAGTCGATGTTGGCGGGCCTTGGTGGTGTCGTAAAACGGCTGACGTGTCACTTGGTTGCATGCTGACAATAGATGTGAACTTGTAGATTTGCTATTTTCAGAGCGCAACGCCCGAGCACAACCAAACTTAAAATGACAAGGTCTACTCGATCTCTTCTCCACTAGTCCCTCCCTAGTCTTGCGTGGCCAGACTGTTGACTCCGCGATTTGAGAAATGCTCCCGTCAACAGTCTGGGGCACGGAAATAGAAACGATGAGATGAGCGAGATAAAGAGGATGTGACGCAACCGCTCCCTTGGTGCAGTAGCAATAACATGTCCTACTGGAAGCGTTATGTCTCCTTTCAATATTTCTGGGGGCATTATTTCGTCTTTCTCTGGTGTTATTGGTGTTACCTCCATGATGTTTTCAAACGTTTTCTTAAACTATACACCCATAACAAGAATAGGCCGCTCGAATTACTTTGTCTGAGCTATTATGTTTCTGTTATGTTTCCAATGGGACTACAGTTCAGTGCAGCACTGGCTACTTCCGATACTCGACGTTCAGGAGCTGCCGTTCCAGACTCTCTCTATATAGCATTCGGAGATTGTGGAATAGTTGTCTGGCTACGCGAGACTAGTCCCTCCCTAACATTTTATTCTAGTGTTCATTTGTTGACAAAATATGTTGTCAATATGACTAGTCTGAGTTTTAGTCATCATAGCTGTAGTTTTAGTTTAGTTTTTATTTCTAGTTTTCGTCAGTGAAAAAAGGTAGTCGACAAACATATTCCGCCATAGTTTCAGTCGCCAAAATCGACACTAGTGACCGTGTACACTGTGACATCCACAGGCATGTAAAATGGATGTGCAGTGTACTGCGACATCCACGAGCATGTAGAATGGATGTGCAGTGTACTGCGACATCCACGAGCATGTAGAATGGATGTGCAGTGTACTGCGACATCCACGAGCATGTAGAATGGATGTGCAGTGTACAGGCCACCTCCACTGGCTGCCTGTTAGTTAGATGGATGGTCAGATGAAAGACTCGCTCCATCCAGGTGTAAACACACTGCCCGCTGGCCGCCACACATCACTCTCCATTAGGCCATAATTCAATGCAACCCTGCCGGCTGCCTGCCCTGATCATAGCGGGGTAATTTGCAGGAAGGGGGGGTGCAGGGCAGCTTGATTTATTGACGGGGAGGGAGGCGAGGGATTATACGGGATGAGTATAAGCAGATTAATTTATCGTTCGTTTTATGTTCACCGGTAATTGGAAAATGTGTCTTTTCAAGACTAGAAGTGCGGAGATGTGGGTACACGCGCATGCCAGCAGGGAGGCACGCACCCATGGACGGACGGACGGGCGGACGGACGCACGCACGCTCGCACACAGACGTGTGTCAAATTAAAGGGCGGAAGAAAAACATGATTATACGATTAGAGCAGGGGTCTTCGACAGGGTGCCTGGGACCCCTAGGGGGTCCTCAGAGTTACTACAGGGGGTCCTCCAAATCTTTGTGTGATAGAAACCACTTGAACCCTAACGTCCATATTTGGAGAACTTTAGCCAAAAATAGCAGATCTACAAGCTCACAACGCCTCACGCTGCGAGGCTTTGTGAGCTTGTAGATCGGCTATTTTTGGCAAAGATGTTTGGTGTAGATCGGAAAAAGAGCAGACTAAGTACAGGTTGAAAGGTCATGTTTATTAAGTGTTGACGGTTCAAGACAACGCCTCGCAGCGCTGATAACACAATATGACATGAATCCAAGATACACTGATGATTGTGCTGTCAAATGATGAAACTATATGGAATCTATGAAAAGGTTTTGGGGGTCCCTGCTTCATCTCTCTCTCAACTAAGGGGTCCTTGGCCTGAAAACTTTGAAGACCCCTGGATTAGAGAAACAAGGAATGCAGATGCTTCCATATACAGTAGGATTGCATGATGATGCAATTAGGCAATAAACAAGACATCACACTCGGTAGCATCGTCATCATCATGTATAGAAAATGCTGAGCGAGGCCTCGATTTTGGATGAAGATGGCAAGATAAAAAGATGAAAGGTGTCTATATGTGAAAGAAGACTATACGTCAGGGGTCTTCAACGTTTTCAGGCCAAGGACCCCTTAGTTGAGAAATAGATGAAGCAGGGACCCCCACAACATGTTCATATACTGTAGATTCCATATAGTTTCATTGTTTGACAGCACAATTTTCAATGTCAATTTGTCAATGTCAATTTGTGTTTTCCGATATTTAACCACTTGAACCGTCAATTGACCATATTCCACACGGAGACCTTGCCATTAAGTCAATGAAATGCCACCCTAGTTGCCACCCAAGCTCACAACGCCGCGCAGCACGAGGCGTTTTGAGCTTGTAGATCTTCTATTTGTGGCTACATTTCTCAGAATATGGACACTAGGGTTCAAGTGGTTAATACAATACAAAGATTTGGACGACCCCCCTGTAGTAACTTTGAAGACCCCCTAAGGATCCCGGATTCCCTGTTGAAGACCCTTGGGCTACGTTATTGGGGTAAATGGATGACGGGAGCATCAACGTCTGAGAGTTCAGCCGCGCAGAAAGCATGAGCTCTGGGAACGCAGAGAAAATAAGTGATGTTGTCAGATGAGGTGGGGATGACCAATCTATGCTGAGGCCCGGCCACTGTTGAGACACATTAGTCGCCTGTCATAATACTTTATGCATTTGTGGCGGAGAGAGTCGCAGCCCCAGCCTGAAGCCTCAAAAGTATAGTATCTGCCCTCATTCTATAGGGATATCCCTTTGGAGTAATGGTTAAGATATTGGACTTTCATGCGGGAGACCTGTTTTCGAAGCCGGGTGGGGAGGTTTGGATCACCTCCGTTAAACATATACTGAACACACGCGTGTTCTTTTGATCTGCGTGTAATTCCTAAGCTAATGATAGTTATGGACAAAACCTGAAATGTGCTGTCTCAAGCGGACTTGATCCACGCGAGACACCGCCGAGCGGGCTAAGGCAAGCGAGTCGGCATGTCGAGTGTTGCGAAGTCAGCTTGAGCCGACTCAGCGCGGTTCGGGTTACGTAGGGACAGAATAGTAAATCATGTTTGGGGGGTGAGCGTTTGCCCGTCGGACCATGGCATTTGCCCCAAGTGACTGTACTGGCCAATCACAGTGTGTCTTTTCCGAGAGAGAAAGTAGATATCTTCTCCACTATCACACTTGATCCCCCTGTCACACCCACACACCGATGGCATAAGGAACCACGCAAGATGCATACCTCCCCACTTTTGTTTCTTCTTCACTGTCACTCCTTTGCAGTCCTGATTTGTATCAAATTAGTTTAAACATATTCTGTATAGCTTGCTGCTTACCATGAATGAGAATTCATGGACAGAAATGATGCATGGAAATGATGGACCGGTGCTGGCTTCCTTTCCCAGCTTTCGGGGAGGTGTTGTTGTAGACCAGGGGTCTTCAACAGGGGGTCCTCAGAGTTACAACAGGGGGTCCTCCAAATCTTTGTGTGATAGAAACATTTTTTCTCCTTTTTTATATTAAACACTTGAACCCTAACGTCCATATTCTGAGAACTTTAGCCAAAAATAGCAGATCTACAAGCTCACAACGCCTCGCGCTGCGAGGCGTTGTGAGCTTGTAGTTCGGCTATTTTTGGCAACGCTTTTTGGTGTAGAGGGGTAAAAGAGCAGACTAAGTACGGAGTGAAAGGTCAAGTTTATTAAGTCTTGACGGTTCAAGTGGTTAAATATCTGAAAACACAAATTGACATGATTCCAAAATACACTGGTGATTGTGCTGTCAAACGATGAAACTATATGGAATCTATGAAAAGGTTGTGGGGGTCCCTGCTTCATCTCTCTCTCAACTAAGGGGTCCTTGGCCTGAAAACGTTGAAGACCCATGTTGTAGACTATACAAAGCATTCTGAGATTGTGGATGGAATAGTTGTCCTGGCTATACGCTCGACTAGGGGTTCAGTGTCTTGCTCAAAGACACAGAAGCCAGGAAGGGGCGTTGCAATCAATGGAACCGGGGGCCAGAACTCCCAGTTCCTAGACGGAGGGCGGCTCAGTTTACCGCCTGCCTGAGCCCACTGTCTTCTTCCCAGCTTCAGAGAGTTGCATGTGATGTCAGAACTCCTGGAGACACAACAGATCTGTGGCTTAACCAATTTAAGCCTAGAATTATTGAATGCTTTAAAGCAGTGAAAAATAGCAGATATACAAGCTCACGGGCTTGTAGATCTGCTATTTTTGAAAAAGTCGTAAAAATGTGTGCAAATCTTTGAATATATGTATTTTCAAAGCGAACGTTTGTAACTCAAATTTTGCTTCTGGGGGGGACCCTGGAACTAAATATGTTGAATGGGCGTCCGTGGCCAAATACAAATCATTTTGGGGGTCCTTCACATGAAAAGGTTTGAGAACCACTGACATAGTAGTCTCTCAAGAACAGACTAACTGAGCTCCAGTTAAGTGAAAAGGACCTTTTCGTTGACGATGGCTAGCCAGCTTGCTGACCATAGAAACATACCGGTAGGTTTTTCAAAAAACCTTAGAAGGATTCAAAAGACACTTATAGAATCAGTCCAATATTAAAAATTTCACGATTCACAAAAATAGCAGATCTACAAGCTCGCAGCGCGGCACTCGGTGCCGCGCTGTGAGCTTGTATATCTGCTATTTTTCAGTAGTTAAAGCATAAAATAATGATACACAATAATGTGTACCCGTTCTAAATGGGTTTTAATGCGTGAGGAGGACACGTCGTCAGCGCTGCCGGCTGCTGTAGCCCACTGTAACAGCTGCCACAGTCAATTAGGAATAAGAGTAATTAGTAGGAAAAAAGGGGGTCACCAAAGCCGCGAACCATACGAGTGCTCCTGTATGCCAGGATAGTTTAGTTTTAGTTGTTGTCGGGAAAAAAAAAAAATCCATTATATCTTTTGAAAGCCACAGGTACAAGGATTCACGTGACCGGCGTTATTTTGTGCTTTAACTATTGAAAAATAGCAGATATTCAAGCTCACAGCGCTGCGAGCTTGTAGATCTTCTATTTAAAAAGAACTAGCCTACAGCCCCTTGGTGTGAAGCAGACAGACTGTGATGTTGACGCCCATTTGTGATGTAAATCGCATCACAGGACAGCCGCCTACAGGCCAAAAGTTGGGAAAATATTTTAAACATTTGGGGATTATGAGAAGTAGAGACACATCTGAAGGTGATAAAGTTGATGTTGGGCAAGGTACATGCGTTATTGATTTTTGTATTGTGTTTTTTAGACAATTGAGCAACTGCTGAACGTGGAGTTACAGATGGACGGTCGGACCAACCAGCATACCAGCATACACACTATTTTTTGGGGCGATTCTAATTAGGTTGTGGGATATATAAAGAAATGAAAAAAGGTGAACATTTGTGCAAGTTTTTGAATTGAAAAAACAATGTTTCTATGTCAGTGGTACTCTTTTCATGTGAAGGACCCCCAAAATTATATGTATTTGGCCACGGACCCCCATCTCAAAATATTTAGTTCCAGGGACCCCCCAGAAGCAAAATCTGAGTTACAAATGTTTGCTTAAAAAATACATATAGGCCTATTCAAAGATTTGCACACATTTTCACAACTTTTCAAAAATAGCAGATCTACAAGCTCGCAGCGCGGCACTCGGTGCCGCGCTGTGAGCTTGTATATCTGCTATTTTTCAATAGCTAAAGTATAAAATAATTAAGGCCCCTTCACCTTGGGCCCTAGTAACTCAGTCCCACTTTTCACCCCCTTGTGACGCCCCTCTCCATCATCCCAAGTTTCAAGATACTAACGGTCCATTTACAATCTCACAACGTGTTTTTGGCTTTTAGAAACGTTAACGACCCTTTGAAAACGTACGGACATTTTAACTCTTATACTGCTTTGGACGTTCCTGTTCGCCCCAATTCTCAAGAGACCTCCGCGCCAATACGGCGCTCGTTCGCGTTCGTTCGTTCGTTCGTTTACCTTGTTGAAGCTGATGAGGGGTCGCGCCGCCGTGTACTGTAAACACATTTTCCGCGGTGATGGTGTAAAAAATCCATTATGCGTTAACATCAACGGAGACCAATTCACTTCCTTGTTGATTTCTCTGGCTGTGAGGCTCTGTGGCCAGTGACTGGTCTGAATGCACGTAACAGGCAAATTCACATTCATTCTCAGCATGACGCCGCCCTCTGCTGCCTGGCAGACCAAAGTGCACTATTGCACAATCAAAAAAAATAATAATAATAAAATAAATAAATGTCTATCTATCTACTATAACGTCGCAAAGGTAAGCCGCTTTTTGATGGCACCAGACCCAATAAATAAATAAATAATCTGGCAGTAGGAGAGTTAACAGTTAACGCTGGGTCACAATTGAGCTGTGGTGACATTGTCGCTGCACTCCCTGGGAGCTTTGTTTCCGCTCGCACGCCGGTTACATTTTAATACACAGGCTCGTACTTTAATCCTTTAAACTTGACACGATGTGGAACACACACACTGTGAGAGGGGAAATTGGCAAAAAAATCATGTTTAATTCATTGTTTTCTTCAAACGCAAACAAAGGGCGACCAGCTAGTACTTAGGAATGTCACACAAGAACAGAGACTGCATGCGAGCATTATTTCACGCACGCACGCACAATAGCAATGTCACACAACAAACAGACACCCATGCTACACCTTACAGTTTTCTGCTGACACCGACTTACTTACATTTTACTTGATACAACAAAGTGTCTGTCTGTCTGTCTGTCTGTCTGTCTGTCTGTCTGTCTGTCTGTCTGTCTGTCTGTCTGTCTGTCTGTCCCTTCCATTGAAAATGTTTGAGAAACACTGCTATAGAGTCTATAGTGCAGGGGTCTTCAACAGGGGGTCCGGGACCCCTAGGTGGTCCTTAGAGTTACTACAGGGGGTCCTCCAAATCTTTGTGTGATCGAAGCTTTTTTTTCTCCTTTTCTATAGGCTCCGTCCATATTCTGAAAACCTTACACCTCGCATTGCGAGGCGTTGCTGGCTTGTAGATCGTCTATTTCCGTCAAAGAGGTTTCGTGTAGAAGTCAGGTTGTCGTGGCCAGAGGTGCTTGTGTTTAATCCAGTCATACACGCAGTGACAGGCACGTGCACACATAGACATCAAAGGGGGCTTGAGCCCCTGCCCTTTTATCCGTCTGTAAAAAGTGCCCTCTCCAGACCATGAATGCAGTTTTTACTATATGGTGAAAGAAATGCAAATGCCCCCTTTCCATGCCATACCTGAAGGCAGCGTTCAAGAGAATTGCCTTCTCCAAACTCTCCTGAATTTGAATGCAGCATCTTATGTTGAAAGAATTGCCCTCTCTGTGTAGAAATCCATGCCCTTACGCCACATCTGCAGTAGACTTGATTATGCTTAGTTCAGTGTGGTGTCACGCACTAAAAATAGCCGACCTCCAAGCTCACAAGGTGTCGCAGCGCGCAGTTACTATCAAAACCTCCACCTGCTGTCAGTCACGTCACACGTCACACTTTTCCTCTACTCATATCTCCGCCACCGTTGCCCCTATCCATGCCAAATTTGCACACACACACACACACACACACACACACACACACACACACACACACACACACACACACACACACACACACACACACACACACACACACACACACACACACACACTCCTTGACTGCCAAACTTGTGGTTTGCCACCCCTCATTTCTCACATGGCCCTCTTCTAGCACCACCATGAGGCTGATTCTTGCAAAACACATTTTTGGACACTGCACCTGCAGATTTTGCCCTAAGATCACACAAAGCGGTGTATACATGTGACCTGACGGTCGCTTATTATCTCCCGATTATAGGGAGTCTAAAGCCTCTATCAGAGTCCAGGGTGAAGAGCTATTCACTCCACCGCGGTGTAGTTTTCTAGCTATCACCTAAAAATACATAACAAAGCCTAGGTGATAGCTAGGAAACTACAACGCGGTGGAGAGAATAGCTCTTCACCCTGGACTCTGATAGAGGCTTTACTGGTGATATTTCCACCAAAAGACCCCTTTTAGAAATGTCAACCCCTGCCTCTCTAACATTCTCTGCACGTCCCTGCGCAGTGACATGAGCTATGATTTGTACAGTATTAATGCATATACAGTGCATCCGTAAACATACTGACATTTACACAAACACTGTAGCACACATGGGGCTAAATGTGACACACTGTGCCTTGGAGAAAGGGGACAGTCACAGTTAAAATGGCAACAAATTACTGTCAACGCGGAAACACTTCCCCAGTCAAATTGTCAAGGTTCAAATATTATATATGTCTGGAGGTGGTCTAAATAATTGTGACTGCCACTGCGACGAGAAAGTGCTGTTAATTAATTTAACGCATGCACGCACAATAACACACGCACGCACGCACGCACGCACGCACGCACGCACGCACGCACGCACGCACGCACACACACACACACACACACACACACACACACACTGAGCGCTGAACAGTAAACGTTTTCTGACCTAGCTTTTTCATTAGATTCTAATTAAATGATGATGTTCATGGTTGTTTGCTGCTGACATCAGCCGTACACAGAATGAGAAACATTATTATTTAATCTGCTTACCTACCCTACAGTAGGACCATACAGAGCGGTGGTTATCGGCCTTATTCATGTCAAGGACCCCCATTTTGATATGTATTTGGACAGTTTTGACACGTGTTTGGACCATTTTGACACAGAACCGAAGTATCAGAATATTTGTGCCAGGGACCCCGATACAGTCAGAGGAGATTTGTGTTGAAAAAGGTTATTCAAATTAATTCCAAAAATCACAAGACTTTTCAGAAATAACAGATCTACAAGCTCACAATGCGTGGCGTGTACATACATGCATTATGCTCATCTGCTTACCTACACTACAGTGGGTCCATGGAGCAGTGGTTATCAGCTTTATTCATGTCAAGGACCCCACATTTTGATTTGATTGTATTTGGCCCATTTTGTGTCACGGTACGTTCCTTGGAGTGTTTTCTTCTAACTCAACTATTACATGTCACGGTCCACGATCGCGACCGTTGGACTTGATTAGTTTTTTGGACTTTTGAGGAGCGGCCCTTGTACTTTATGAGTTGTGGACTTTTGGCTTTGTTGCTGTTTAGTAAGTCTTGTATTCTGTTACATCGTTTTGCCTTTTTTTTAGTTTTTTTTTTTAGTTTTGTTCCCAGTGTTTCCTGTCTACCCCTGTAGTTGTTTCCTGCCTTGTCTCACCTACTTTTGATTAGTTATGTTCTCCTCCTGTGTCCTGTTGTGCCCCAGCCAATCCCAGCATTGATTAGTTTGAGTTCACCTGTGTCTAGTTAGATCTGTGTATGTATTCTCTAGAGATGCAATTTATGGCTCTTTGAAGTGAGCCAGAGCCATGGCTCTGGCTCACTTCAAAGAGCCGTTCAAAAGACTGGCTCATTTGGCTCTTTTGGCTCATTGCATATTTAAAATATTTTCATTGAAACATGAATCCACAAGGTGGCACGGTCTGGCACCACATTCCTCTGCTGACACTGCCTGACAGTTGAGATCACAATTTTGTATTTACCCTTTTTATAAAACATGTGTGTGTAAATTAAGCTACCTTGACTAATGTTATTCATGCAACACCTTAAAAAAAAACAAGCAGGCAACAATGAACTCGCTCCTCCCTAGCGGCATATATAGCCAGGATTTACCAACTGGCTAGGCCTGGCACAATGTGAGCTTGTACATCGGCTATTTTAAAATAGCAAACATTTAAATATTTACAGGGACATAATACAGCCATTTGTCATGGAAGTGGACTTCCCAAGCAATATGGAGACCTTTTAATTATATAAATCGCTTAATAATTGTCTAAGGTATGATCAAATCAAACTGTAGTGTCTTAATTTGCTTCCTAGATAGCTGCACATTGCCGCGCCGCACCGTGCATCACGGCGCCGGCGGCGCCGCACTGCGTCGCGAGCCAATTCAGCCAAATGAACGGCTCCCTACTCCGCGAACCGGATCCCATTGTTCACTTCAAAGAGCCGTTCAAAAGATTCGATTTGTTCGCGAACGTTGCATCTCTAGTATTCTCCCCTGTGTGTTAGCTGTTCCTGGTCGGTTCATTGTTGTAAGTGCTGTGCTTCATCTTTGTCATTGTGTGTATTTTAAGCTACTGTAATCTAAGTATTATGAGTATTTTATGCCTTGTGATTTTCCCTTGGCTTTCCCAGTGTAGTTTTTCCCTTTCTTTGTTTTTGCCTTCGTCATCAATAAATGACCTTGCATCTTCACTGCTCTGCCTCTGACTACACCTCCAGGGACCCCCATACAGTGAGAGGAGATTTGTATTAAAATTCCAAAAGTCTCAAGACTTTTTGGAAATAACAGATCTTCAAGCTACAAACCTAAACCTAGTCCTAACCCCAACCTCAGTAAAACTATGCCTAAACCTAACCTGGTGAATGCTAACCTGCCGACGCTGGTGAATGATAACCTGGTGAATGATAACCTGGTGAATGATAACCCTAACCTCAGTAAAACCATGCCTAAACCTAACCCTGTATAGGACTAATGAGATGTCGGACTTATGGGCAGTCCCCGGAAGGAGGCACTGCTTGCTCCACCTCGCGCCCAAAAACGAACACTCCCTGGTCTCAATCTCACTGAATCTCAAAAACACACTGTGACATATATATATATATGGAGGTTGTGGGTTTGAATCCACTGTGACGCTTCTGGCTTTGTGGTTGAACACAATTTGTTCAAGACAACACAAAACATGTATTTTTCAATAAACCAAACACCTACCCACAAACCACAAAGCATAGAGCATCGCAGTGCGGTGTCGGAAGTAAACAACCCATTCATTTTCACCATAGCGTTTTTCATTATCAGCCACAAAGTCGTAGCAATTCAATGTACACTTACCACTAGGCTGGTGGTTGTAAAATGGTTATATATGCTCCTGTAGAACCCCCGAGTATGCAATCACTCTAGTTTTAGTAAAAACACGTTTTAATCAAGATCGCACGGAGAAGAACTGCATTTCCCATACTGCTAAACATGTACATCCGGTGAAATCGACGTCTGTGATTGGTCTAGCTTCTTCTTCTTTCATGTATCTTGCGGTTACCGCGGAAGTAGCTACTGCCCCCTGTCTTCCCGGCGGATTATTGCACGTCAGCAGAACTCTGTGAGCGATCGTCTTTCTTTTACAAATATGATGCACTATGTTAAGGATGACGATAAGAGCGTCCACAGAGATGACAATCACTACATTTCAGGCCATATGCTGGCCTGGATAACTAAACTGAGCGTGATTTAAGGGCTTTATTTCAGGAAACAACAACAACATTCGCAATGCATTCTGGGAGTGTAGTTTCCGCAATTTTAAAAATAATGATGTACACAGTCTTGTACCCTGCCCTTTTTTCAGCTTTCTAATTAATCTTTGCATTCAAAAAAATGTGAATATTGACATGATCCCTCTCCAGCCGAGGTGGCTTTGTCCAAGGCTTAAAAACGTTTAAATAAATACTTTATGAAATGTCTATGGAAGAAATGAATGCGGAAAACGCTTCCGACACCAGAGTGAGGACGGGGTGGGGCTTCAACTGCGATGCTCTATAGAGTAAAGCATCATCATAGCACCACTTTCAGATGAATTCCTCAATGTTGTTCATTCCTTTAGAACAATCTAAAATCAATCCATGTACAGTATTCTGGCTTTCATCCTGCCGTCCTCTACTCAATTCTTCCTGCTACTGTAAATAGCCTCTCCTATAACCAGATTTAATAATCGCCCTTTCAGAGAGAGAGAGAGAGAGAGAGAGAGAGAGGTTAACATAGTTTATGTGAATCCCTCATCCAATTGTACTTGCATTATGCACTATCACTGTCAACATTACACTTAACAGCAGACATTTAATGCTTGTGGTGAATGTACCAAGTGCATAAACGTCACTTTGTGGCGTGCGTGCGTGGCGTGAATAAATCATGAACACAGCGGGACGTTGTGGTGAAACGCTCTATTTGAAAAGCCGACCGCACTTTAATGTTGCGTCTCGGTTCGTTCGTTCAGACGTGATCTGTGAGACTCACGCAGTGCTCCGAGAAGTCATGCTGTTGAGAGAGAGAGAGAGAGAGAGAGAGAGAGAGAGAGAGAGAGGGAGAGCGAGAGAGAGAGAGGGGAGGGGGAATGGAGATGGAGATGGTGGGAACAGAGAGTGGAATTGTATAGACAGGAGCGTATCTATGTTCCCCCCTTACCTAAACTTAAACATAACACCATATAAGCTAAGTGGAGAACAAGGAACCCGGGGAACATAGAATTTGGATAACATGACCCTGAAATAGACACAGACAGATTAGCTCAATGGTAAAAATGTCAGCTCTTGTGCAGGAAACAGCTAGTGTTCCCTCCTCCGCGTCATCAGTGCCCACACCCTAGGTGGGGTTGGCAAAAGGGCCTTTCTTTAAAAAAAAAAAAAAATGTATCCCACGATTTTTGTAACCCATTTTTTTCAACCGGTGCCAATTGCCTAAGCTGGGATCCTGGGCTCTACTCTCCCTCTGCCAACCTGGGGAGGGCCCCGAACTGAGCTCACGCTTCCTTCAATGCATGAGGAGTGAGCAGGCCGCTTCTTATCACCTGACAGGGGGAGCTTCCCCAGTTGGACGTAGCGCGTGGAAGGAACACGTTATTCCAACCAGTTCCATTCCCCTCCATCAGGCGCCCCGACTGGCCAGGGGGAGGCTTTATAGAGACCAGGATTACTGCATGTTTTTGTGAGGGTATCTACCCTAGGAGACACGGGGAGAGCATGCAAACTCCACACAGAAAGGCCCTTTTGCCAACCCCACCTAGGGTGTGGGCACTGATGACGCGGAGGAGGGAACACGCCCCCAGCACCCACAGTGTGCCCCGGCGGGAATCGAACCCAGGACCTTCTAGCTGTGAGGCGACAGCACTACTGACTGCGCCACCGTGCCCCCAAAAGGGCCTTTCTGTGTGGAGTTTGCATGTTCTCCCTGTGTCTCCTAGGGTAGATACCCTCACAAAAACATGCAGTAATCTTGGTTTCTATACAGCCTTCCCCTGGCCAGCCAGGGCTCCCCAGGCATGGCAGAGGGAGAAACCAGGATTACAGGTTAGGCAATTGGCACTGGGTAAGAAAATGTGTTACAAAACAATAAAAAAAAAAAAAAAAAAAAAAAAAAAGTGCTGTGTGACTGTGCCCTAGAGTATTTCTACAGTGCGGTATTGATACTTTTACTCAACGAAAAAAAAGTCCCTTTTCCACCTCTGTATGTTTCTCCTTCATGTGGACATGAACGTCATGGTTAAAACGTGTGTTGCAGGAACTCCACCTACTGCATGAAGGTGTCCATGTCCATGACGGTGGAGGACAGCGACGAGGGCCGCTGCTTCAGCAGTAAGATCCGCCACCTGGAGAAGGCGGAGATCACCCGCAGCAAGATGATCACCTGCCCCGACATAGACGACTACCTGGCGCCCTACAAGCAGCCACACATGACTTGGTACAAGGTAGGCTTCCTATACAAGCAGCCACACATGACCTGGTACAAGGTAGGCTCCCTATACAAGCAGCCACACATGACCTGGTACAAGGTAGGCTTCCTACAAGCAGCCACACATGACCTGGTACAAGGTAGGCTTCCTACAAGCAGCCACACATGACCTGGTACAAGGTAGGCCCTACAAGCAGTCACACATGACCTGGTACAAGGTAGGCTTCCTACAAGCAGCCACACATGACCTGGTACAAGGTAGGCCTTACATACAAGCAGCCACACATGACCTGGTACAAGGTAGGCCTTACATACAAGCAGTCACACATGACCTGGTACAAGGTAGGCCTTACATACAAGCAGTCACACATGACCTGGTACAAGGTAGGCTTCCTACAAGCAGCCACACATGACCTGGTACAAGGTAGGCTTCCTACAAGCAGCCACACATGACCTGGTACAAGGTAGGCTTCCTACAAGCAGCCACACATGACCTGGTACAAGGTAGGCTTCCTACAAGCAGCCACACATGACCTGGTACAAGGTAGGCTTCCTACAAGCAGCCACACATGACCTGGTACAAGGTAGGCTTCCTACAAGCAGCCACACATGACCTGGTACAAGGTAGGCTTCCTACAAGCAGCCACACATGACCTGGTACAAGGTAGGCTCCCTATACAAGCAGCCACACATGACCTGGTACAAGGTAGGCTCCCTATACAAGCAGCCACACATGACCTGGTACAAGGTAGGCCCTACAAGCAGCCACACATGACCTGGTACAAGGTAGGCTCCCTAAACAAGCAGCCACACATGACCTGGTACAAGGTAGGCTCCCTATACAAGCAGCCACACATGACCTGGTACAAGGTAGGCTTCCTACAAGCAGCCACACATGACCTGGTACAAGGTAGGCTTCCTACAAGCAGCCACACATGACCTGGTACAAGGTAGGCTTCCTACAAGCAGTCACACATGACCTGGTACAAGGTAGGCTCCCTACAAGCAGCCACACATGACCTGGTACAAGGTAGGCTTCCTACAAGCAGCCACACATGACCTGGTACAAGGTAGGCTTCCTACAAGCAGCCACACATGACCTGGTACAAGGTAGGCCTTACATACAAGCAGCCACACATGACCTGGTACAAGGTAGGTCCTACAAGCAGCCACACATGACCTGGTACAAGGTAGGCTTCCTACAACCAGCCACACATGACCTGGTACAAGGTAGGCTTCCTACAAGCAGCCACACACAGTGTTGGGAAAGTTCACTTTAAAAACGAACTAGTTCAAGTTCAAGTTCAGAACTTCAAAAATGAACTAGTTCATTTTTAGTTCATAATTCCCCATTATGAACTAAAGTTCATGGTTCCCCAAAATGAACTACATAGTTCTTTTTTAGTTCTTTTTTTAACCATATTTTTTTTATACTTTTGGCTATTCAAAAAAAGGAAAAAATATATATATAAAGGTCTATATATATATAAATGTTTAGACGTTGCTGCATGCTATTATTTGTCAAAATTATTGACTCAGCCCATATAGAACCACACACAGCAATAATTTCATCCAACTTAACATTGAGGTGCCCACAATATTTATGTGCCCACTGCCTAGTTCCCAGTCTTCCTGCACCCTTATTGTGAAGGGCTGAATGTAATAACCATGTTATTGTCTCATTGTGTGAAATATCATAATATTCAAAACAAATATTTGACTCCAATTGATTCCCCACACAGTATTGACTTGATATAGCAATAAAAAAATATATATATTACACAGCAGTTGTGGGAAAACTAAGACATTGTTCAAAAAACACAATTCCGATTTTGGTCATTTTGGAAATAGGGCAAAACATATATTTTTCTTCAATCTACTGTCTTGACACTCTAACCAAAATTGTTCTATAAACCATAATCTACAAATTGGAAGTGAAAGAAACTTTAACACACATTTGAAATGAAAACAAAAAATTACATGTACAAGGAACCCCACTAGAAAAAAAACAAAAAATGACATGTACAAGGAACCCCACTAGAAGGCAGACGTTTCTAAACTGTGCACAGCATGTTTCCGCGTTGGTTAAAATAGCTGATCTACAAGCTCACGTTGTCTTGTGGATGCGACGCGTTGTGAGCTTGCAGATCAGCTATTTTCGCCGTGCAACACACATAGGACAAAGTATAGTCAGTCAGGCTTGCGAGACGAGGAGGAGATTCACAGTGCAGCAGCAGAGTGCAGACAGCACCGCATATCGGAACGTTCACGAGATGCAGTAGGCACTGCTGCGTGCTGCTGCGTGCAGTGCCTACTATTGGAGCATGTGAATGAAAAGAGAGACGAGAGGAGCAGAGGACAGACGACCGCGGAGGCGCGGACCGCCGCATGAACGGCCGACGAACGCCGACGAACGTCGTTCACGGGCGTCAGAATGACCGCGTTCGACAATATCGTTCATCAAGCGAAAACAATTACGTTCAGTTCACGTTCGCCCAAAATATGAACGTGTTCATGAACGATCGTTCTTTGAACGCGTTCGGGTACAACACTGGCCACACATGACCTGGTACAAGGTAGGCTTCCTACAAGCAGCTACACATGACCTGGTACAAGGTAGGCTCCCTATACAAGCAGCCACACATGACCTGGTACAAGGTAGGCTTCCTACAAGCAGCCACACATGACCTGGTACAAGGTAGGCTTCCTACAACCAGCCACACATGACCTGGTACAAGGTAGGCCTTACATACAAGCAGCCACACATGACCTGGTACAAGGTAGGCCTTACATACAAGCAGCCACACATGACCTGGTACAAGGTAGGCCTTACATACAAGCAGCCACACATGACCTGGTACAAGGTAGGCTCATGCTGGACTGGGTAGTGGAGTAAAAAAAAAAGTCTCAAAGGGGCCTTTTCCACCGGCAAAGAACCGGTTCGGGATCTTTATTCCACCTATGGGATGAACCAGAGGTGAGCTTTTCCACCGAGAACCGAGTTGGTTCCGAACCAAGCAAGCCAGTTCGTGGCCGGTTCGCAAGAACGAACCAAGGTTCCAAGAAAGTTGCCATCCCATAGGTGGGAGAAAGAACCCAAACCGTTTTTTTTGCCGGTGGAAAAGGCCCCAAAGCGGATTTCAGGGACTCTCTAGGTTCCTTTATAGGCATCTAAATTGACCCATACAAGTTTGTAACTTTGACAGTATACAAATGGAACCAGTAGACAGTGTACAGATGGAACCAAATTTAACCATTTTGGTTCCATTTGTACACTGTCAAAGTTAAGGGGAGACCTTCCAATGTTTGAGAACCACTGGTAGACTACACTGCTTCTCAGACCTTTTATGGTGTACCATGTCCAGGCAAGTCTGTGATGTAATCTCCAAATGTGGGCACTGTGGTGATGTCAGTTGGGCTTTGTTGATGTCAGTTGGGCATTGTTACCATGGCGACGACACTGTTTATTATCAGTGATGTCAGCAAGCAGACAGACGGACAGACAGCGGACAGACATTCGCTAGATTAATAGTTAGATGTATTGGACTCGATTATAACGGGTGTTGCTGTCATAAAGTCACTCCCCTGGTAAACTCACTGTGTTTGAGCTATCACTAGTGCTTCTAGGGACTTAAAGTTTCTGTGTGTGTGTGTGTGTGTGTGTGTGTGTGTGTGTGTGTGTGTGTGTGTGTGTGTGTGTGTGTGTGTGTGTGTGTGTGTGTGTGTGTGTGTGTGTGTGTGTTGGTGTGATCAGGAGTGTGAGCGGGTGGAGTGGCGCAGCACCATCATGGTCAACACCACCCACATCTGGATCCCTGAGGTGATGGAGGGAGACGGAGGAAACTACACCTGCGAGCTGCAGTACGGAACCAGGCTGGTGAGACGCACCACCCAACTGAAGGTCACAGGTAGGACATGATGGGTGGATGGATGGATGGGTGGGTGGGTGGATGGAACATGATTGATGTAAGCCATTTACCATGAGAGGGAGTGGGTTGTTGGCTGATTTACCACTGTTTCAGGGTTGTGGCATGAGGCGAAGCCAAGTGCCAAACACAGTTGTAACTTGCAAGGTTATTTAGTTACAATCATTGCAACACAACAATGGGCGGGGTCCATGAGCCAACTCAAGGTTGTTGACTGATTTACCACTGTTTTAAGCCAATCAGAATCCATTATCTGAACATGTGACCACAAAACAAAAAATGGTAGAAAGATACCTTCATTATCCCAAGGGGGAAATTGACATCATGGTGTGGTTGGAGGCTGATAACTATGGATTATTTTCATGGTGAAAAATGATTAATTGGTTCGGTCACACCACACTTTAGTTTAATTCTACCTATATGAGGGTAGATCCTGCCAATGCATTTCAATGGGAATGGTGTGGTTTGATGGTCTTGATTGCGCCTGTCGTGGTTTGGGTTTGTGGTAGCCCTCTGGTGGCCATTTTGGTCTTGCATTTGTGTTTTGTTGACCCCCCCACTGCCTCATTACCTACCACACCCTTCTTAAGCATTTTCTTTTTCTTTTTCAGCTGTAGCTGAAATATTTTATTTAGCTTACTGACACTGTTGTGATTAGACCTTATGGGTTAATAGAATTTTAGTTTTTGTGAAAATAAACATAGTTTCGTCTCTGCATCTGAGCTTCTGCCCTCTTGCATATATTTAGGGGGTCCCTGCTAGGGTCTTGGCTGTATTACTGTGTTTAGACTCAGGGGGTCCCTGCTAGGGTCTTGGCTGTATTACTATGTACAGGGGAGACAATGAGGTTCATCCAGGCATTTGCCAAGGAAGGCACCAAGGCAGAACTGCCAGTCAAAGCGAAAACTGGCCAATCACGGTGCGTCCTTGCCAG
>NC_137824.1:12571423-12638923 GCF_963921795.1 Nannobrachium achirus | reverse complement strand
GGTCACTGTGAGTTAAATTAGCACTGAGGGGTGTATGGCTTTTTTGTTATCCAAAGCGCTTTTACATATTGAGCATTACATTCAGCCATTCACACACACACACACACACACACACACACACACACACACACACACACACACACACACACACACACACACACACACACACACACACACACACACACACAAACCTAAAGCTAACCCTAACCGTTGTGGGGACCTACTTTTTATCCCCACACTGTCAGAGGTCCCCTGCAGGTGACTGTGTGAACATGTGTTTAGTCCCCATAAGTATAGCTAGACAAACTCACACACACACACACACACACACACACACACACACACACACACACACACACACACACACACACACACACACACACACACACACACACACACACAAACCTAAACCTAACCCTAACCGTTGTGGGGACCTACTTTTTATCCCCTCACTGTCAGAGGTCCCCTACAGGTGACTGTGTGAACATGTGTTTAGTCCCCATAAGTATAGCTAGACAAACTTACACACACACACACACACACACACACACACACACACACACACACACACACACACACACACACACACACACACACACACACACACACACACACACACACACACACACACACACACCGATGGAGGAGGAAAGCATGCAAGGCACCAACCTGCTCACCGGGAGCAACCAGGGGTTCAGAGTCTTGCTCAAGGACTCTTCCACACCAACTCTGGGGGAGCCTGGGATCGAACTGGGAACCTCACGGTTCCCATCCGGCCGCTCTACCTCCCGAGCCACTGCCTTAGATGCTGTTCACTTAGATGTGTGTCATTGATTTATTCTTAACAATAAGCAACACCACGTGTCGCTCATCAGTTCAATACATTTCTTTAGTTTCCAAATAAGTGACGGCTATATATTTCAAGGGACGGTTTTGGCAGACCTCCGAAGTGACGTCTGCTTGGCATATTGTCACAGACCTCGCCAGTGTCCACTAGGGATGGGACGATACGCGATGTTATCCTTTATCGTGTAGATTTAATATATCGCGATATCGTCCTCCGTCATGCACTGGGATGTTATGTTATGTTATGTTCTATTTATTTGTCATGGACATCACAATTACATTGGACGAACCAGATGCATTGATATAAGTGATTATAGCACACGTGCTAATTCTCATCACCTGTCCAAAGGAGGCTTTCCTATTTTTACAAAAATCAAATCTAACACCCAATGAAGTACAATAAACATTAATGCTATTCTAAAACCCAATCAAGTACAAAAACAATAATACTAATCTAAAACCCAGTCAGGTACAAACAATTATACTATGTGCCTAATAATAAGAACTAACAAAAACCACAATCTGACCCATCAGCTTGTGGGACATACAACATCATAAATAGCCATAATCAATCAATTCACACAGCAGGTAGATAACAGAAACTATTCGTGTGAACACAGTTGATTTGATTTCAACCATAACTTGAGTCCTCTGTAAAAGACATTAGCATCCGTCTCTAGTTTTAAAACGGAAGGATCAATTCACCTTTTATTTGCCGAGCTGCATATCAGCTACCACTTAAACCCCTCTATGATTGGTAAAAGGTACTTATAATATACGTACTTGATACAGTCTTTTTTTCACTCTCTTTCAAATGTCTTTGCCAAAAAAATAGCCGATCTACAAGCTCACAACACGTCGAGTTGCAACGCGTTGTGAGCTTGTAGATCGGCTATTTTTTGGCAAATGTTCCACCCCAGAATAATGGATTTTGATTATCGTGATAATATTGTAAATCACGATTTCTTTTGTCACAATAATAATAATAATGGTGATATGACATTTTCATATCGTCCCATCCCTAGTGTCCACTCAACCTCAGAAGTGAGTCATCTTTTTAATCTGTCCACGGCTGCCAAGCCTTGGCTAAACATCGTGTTTCGTCCGCCCATGTTTTTTGCTCCCGCTGACTGCCTGTGTTTATTTCGTCGACTAAAACTATGGCGAAAAACTTTCGTCGACTACCTTTTTTCGCTGACGAAAACTAAATAGAAACTAAATAAAAACTAAGCTGTGATGACTAAAACTATGACTAAATATATTGACAATTTTGTCAACACATAAAAACTACACTAAAATGTCACGGTTGGGACAAGTGGAGAAGAGATCCGGTAAAACTAAAAGACAAGTCATTTTATGTTTGGTTGCACTCGGGTGTTGCGCTCTGAAAATAGCAGACTGCGACGCGTTGTGAGCTTGTAGATCGGCTATTTTCAGAGTGCAACCAAGTGTGTAAAATCAGCCATTACGACACCATCAAGGCCGACAAAATCAACTGTACTTTTAGTCAACTAAAATATTATGATATTTAGTCGACTAAAACTAGACTAAAACTAAAACATTTCAGATTACTAAAACTAAATCGCATTTTATTCAAAATTAACACTGCTCCAACATCACACAGACAACTCATAACAGCTCCGCGGTCTGGGCACCAATGCTAATATCGTCAACCGAAACAATGAGGAAAAATGTTGATCGACTACCTTTTTTTCACGGCAGTGGCTCAGGGGTAATTGAACCGTCATTAGATCACAGAGGGTTCCCGAAGGGTTCCCAGTTCGATCCCGGGTTAGTGTGGAAGAGTCCTTGAGCAAGACTCTGAACCCCTAGTTGCTCCCGGTGAGCAGGTTGGTGCCTTGCATGGTTTCCTCCGCCATCGGTGTGTGAATGTGTGTGTGAATTGGTGTATGTAATGCACAATCTATGTAAAGCCCCTTGGATAAAGACACTATATAAATGCACCATTTACCATTTCACAGATTCAAACGGAATAAAACAAAATATAAAACCATGATGACTAAAACTAAGACTAAATATATTGACATAAAGTATCAATACTGCAAAATGAAAAAATACTCTGTTACAAGTAAAAGTCTGGTGATCAAATGTCCCATTTCAAATGTTCAAATGTATACAAATCTTTTGAAAATAGCAGATCTACAAGCTCATAATGTGCCATGAAGCGACACATTGTGAGCTTGTAGATCGGCTATTTGCAAAAGGCCAAAAACGTATATAGTGCTGAAGTGGTTAATGTATGTTTTGTAATAATAATCCAAATATTCAAAGTATCTACTAAGTTTTCAAATAAATGTAGTGGAGAAAAAGTACAATATTTGGATCTGCGATGTGATGGAGTAGAAGTAAAAGTATTGGACATTTGCAGTGGTGTAAATTAACTAAGTACATTTACTTAAGTACTGTACTTAACTACAATTATGAGTTATTTGTACTTTACTTGAGTAGTTCCAATTTCCCAAACTTTTACTTCTACTCCACTACATCTGGGATCCAAATATTGTACTTTTACTCCACTACATTTATTTGAAAACTTAAGTTACTAGTTACTTTGCAGGTATAAATTATAATATTATAAAACATACATAAAACACTTTAGCCCTATTTTATACCTTGGCTATTTGAAAATAGCCGATCTGATTTAAAAACGAGAACCTCCACAGAAGGCGTACATTGCGGGCACGGTGGCCCCGGCGCAGTTGGTAGTGCTGTTGCCTCACAGCCAGACGGTCCTGGGTTCGATTCCCGCTAGGGGACGCTGTGGGCGCCGGGGGCGTGTTCTCTCCTCCATCATCAGTGCCCATGCCCTAAGCAGGGTTGGCAAAAAGGGCCTTTCTGTGGGGAGTTTGCATGTTCTCCCCGTGTCTCCTAGGGGAAAAATGTATACCCTCACAAAAACATGCAGTTATCCTGGTCTCTATACTGCCTCCCCCTGGCCAGTCGGGGCACCTGATCCCTGGGAAAGGAACTGGTTGGAATAACGTGGTCCTTCAATGTGCTGCGCCCAGCCGGGGAATCTCTCCCCTGTCAGGTGAAAAGAATCGGCTTAGACTCCTCATGCATAGAAGGAAGCATGAGGTCAGTCCGTTGCTCTCCCCAGGTTGGCAGAGGGAGTGTAGCGCCCAGGATTACATTAGATATTTGGCACTGGGTGAAAAATGGTTGCAAAATCGTGGGCAGTATAGTCGGAGCGTCGACTTGGGCCCTTTGTACATCACAGTAGACAAGACACGCTGTTCATGTTTCTTCTAAGAAGGGACTGGACTGACAGTCTGGAGTGACACTTGCATGCGTGTTGTCTCGAGAGCTCTCTAATTTGTTGTTTAATACATATGTTGTATTCATATTATTCACTCTACCTTGTGGAAATTAGGGATGGGAGGATACGCAACATTATCGTTTATCGTGATAAAAAACACTCACGATAATCGTATTGTGGAGATTTAATTCATCGTGATATCCTCCTCCGTCATGCACAGCTTTTATTTTCCGGTACCACTTAAACCCCCTATAATTGGTAAAAGGTACTTATAATATACGTACTTGATACAGTCTTTTTTTCCTCCACTCTCTATCAAATGTCTTTGCCAAAAAATAGCCGATCTACAAGCTCACAACGACGCGTTGTGAGCTTTACTGTCGATCTGCTATTTTTTGGCAAATAGTCCACCCCAGGATAATGGATTTTGATATGATATCGTAAATCGCGATTTATTTTGTCACAATCATCGTGATATGAGCTTTTCATATCGTCCCATCCCTAGTGGAAATTCAATTCTATACTAGAGTAAGGTTTCATAAAATCGAAGTACAAGCGTTCGTGGCCCGGGGCCTCCCTCTACTCCACACAGCAGTAGTGGGAGCGTCGACTCGGGCCCTTTGTACATCACAGTAGACAAGCGTGCTTTGCACGCTGTTCATCTGAAGCTGTACGGACGAGCACAGTGTAAAAAAAGAAAGATTCTTTGAACCGTTTTTTCAAAGCTGCTAAAACATGACCTTGAGCACTTGTCGAGGCAGCGCGTTGTTGCTCCAAAGCCAGAGGGCCCGATAAAAAGAGCCTGTTTTCTTTTTTAACCCTGCAAGGCCCAGCGTTGCTTTTTGGCAACATTTTTTTAAATCATTTTTAAAAAAATGTTATAGTTACAGTAGTTTTCCTGTTCTTTTTTCACATTAACATCACCATTAAATCATATTGTTTAGTATAACAATGCCATTGGCCACGATATTTGCATATAAATACCCCCCACAGGGGCTGACATTCACACCTCCCAGAGAAGTTGAAATTCCAGCGTCTGAACGAACAACATCTCACTTTTTAACTGAAGCAATTCCTCTCTAAAACATAAGTAAAATGCCTGTAATCTTTTTTTTCGTGATCATTAGAATGTCTAGAACATGTACATATGTTATTATTGTGAAAAATATCCCCAAAATGCAAATTAGAGCATGATTTATGATTTATGATGTATGTCTATAAAACCTTACAAAAACATTATTAATTTTTTTAACATTACATTTTCCTGTGATTAGAACTCCTACAACACCATCTGATTTTTTTTATTTATTTTTTTGGCCAGTAGAAATTAATTCGGGCCTTGCAGGGTTAAGACCCTCGTAGCTTTGATGGAGAGCAGAGGTCTACTAAACCATGATGATCCCGTAGTAAACTGAAGCGCTGTGTTCAACAGCTTGCTTGCTTCTATACTGCTGGTTTTACACAAACTAAGGAGGGGAAAGAACTAAAGAATAGCAGACAACACTCAACACAGGGCCTTTCACACTGTGCACTATAACTGAAACAATAAAAAATATATTTTAACCAGTAAGACGCCTAAGGACGAAAAGCGAGGTCGCGCCATATGGATTCTGTTAGTGTAGTTCTCCTAGCAGGGCATCACGTGGGATACAATCCCTTTTATGCCCATATATGGAGATCCCTAACAGAATCCCTTTTATGCCCACATATGGAGATCCCTGCTCTGAGTATCTGACATCACTGTGATGACTCCTGTTCTGATAGTAAACTGCGACCTATGGTCACAGAAAATCGTTCTATATTCAAGTTTTCCCTCTAGGGCGAGGTCGCTTTTCGCGTCTTACTGGTAGTATACTATCGTGTTGCACGTTCAACTTGTTCATTGATATGGTGGCTGTCAGGCAGAAAACTCTTATCTTCATATTCTAACTTTTCTTTTCTTTTTTTTCGTTAACCCATTTAGGCCTAGGATTATTGACTGCTTTAACGATTGAAAAATAGCAGATATACAAGCTCACAGCGCGGCACCGAGTGCCGCGCTGCGAGCTTGTAGATCTGCTATTTTTGAAAAATCATGATTTTTCTTTGCAAGTCTTTGAATATATCTATTTAAAAGCGAACATTTGTAATTCAAATATTTGCTTCTGGGGGGTCCCTGGAACAACATATTTTGAGATGGGGGTCCGTGGCTAAATACCTGTAATTTTGGGGGTCCTTGACATGAAAAAGTTTGAGAACCACTGATTTAGAGGAAGGATTTAGAAGTCGGGTCAAAGATCGGGTCACAGATATTCAAAGACTTGCACTCGTTTTCACGACTTTTCAAAAATAGCAGATCTACAAGCTCGCAGTGCGGCACTCGGTGCCGCGCTGTGAGCTTGTATATCTGCTATTTTTCTAAAGTTAAAGCATAAAATAACGGTTAAAGTGGTTAAAATCTAACGCGACTCGGGCGCGTTCCAGGTATTTGAGAGTTAATTAACTTACTTGATCATATAGTACCACAGCGTAACACACAAGCATCAAAAGTAGCAGATCCATAAGCTTGAAAAGCGGCGCCATGCGAATGCTGGCAATGTATTCGTCAACTAATAAAAACTGCGCTAAAATCTTAGGGACTAGTGCAGAAGAGATCCAGCAGAACTAAAAGACAAGTCATTTTATGTTTGTGCAGGTTGTCATTCTCTGAAAATAGCCGATCTACAAGCTGTCAAAATCAAAACCGATGCCTATACTGTGTGATGCACCCTGAACTGAAGAGAGGGAGAGACACTGCATGTGATGTTGGCTTTGTATCGTGTTTTACAGTCAGAGAGCCTGCAGCTGCCTCGAGGAAGAAAGACACTCCCTCTGAAGGCCTGCATGCGTGCGTGCGCGCGTGCGTGCGTGCGTGCATGCACAGTACTTTGTGTGAAAAGACAGCTTTGCTGCTCCAAAGATTTTACAGCGGGGGAAAAAAAACTCAAACATTTCAAACAAAATTGTTGGTCTTCCTCAGGTGAAAGTAGAAAGATAGATAGATAGATAGATAGATAGATAGATAGATAGATAGATAGATAGATAGATAGATAGATAGATAGATATATAGATAGATAGATACCTTTATTATCCCAAGGGGGGAAATCAGTTGCCCAGAGGCAGCACAGCAGTATAAGGTTATTTACAAAGTTACAGAGAAGTATGAAAAAGATAAAAAGAAAAAACAAGAACAGAGTGCAGAGTACAGTAAGTACAGTAAGAGTAAGATAATATATATAAATATATATACATAAAGTGTCCTCAAGTACAACTATCAATATAATACAGTGCCCAAATCAAAGTGACCATAACACTCAATGCTAATTAGTGCAACAAGTATCTCAACATCATGTCAAACACAAGCAGAAATATTAAAAAGAACTAACACAACCTAATAGTGCAGTGTCCAAAGGTCAGAGCGATAAAAACAACAAGCAAAAGAAAAAACACAAGAAAGGGTGATCTTGTGCAGCAAGACGCACAAGAGCACCCTTGTGCGAGCACTGGAACAAGTAATTAAAGTGACCAGTTTTGATTGATTGATTGATTATTTTATTAGAGAAAAATGGAGAACAGTACAAGTATAGTCAATACAATGGAAATGTAGTACAGTACAAGTACAGTCAAACACCCTGCCTAAAAGGAACATCCCAAATAAGACCTTTTACGGTCTTTTTTTTACGTTTTAAGCCCTCTGTATTTAATTCATGGACATAATAAATAGCAAGCAAAGAATACATTCAATAATATCGCAGTTATAACGGTATATGTACCGGATAGGGGAAACAAGGTGGTGGGGCCAGTGACCCTTATCTAGGCTTTACCTTATCTTATTTAATCTGTGCTCTGTGCGTGTGTGTTTGTGCGAGTGTGTGTGTGTGTGCGCGTGCGTGCGTGCACAAGCGCTTAAGGCCCATGACCTACTTAGTGTCACCTTCTAATTCATGGTGAAATTACTTCTCTTCTCCACAGAAACACAGTGGTGGAAAAAGTACTCACATGTTTCACTTAGGTAAAAGTATCAATACTGCAGTGCAGAAATTCTCTGTTACAAGAAAAAGTCCAGAATTCAAAATGTTATACTTGAGTAAACGTACACAAGTATTGGCATCAAAATGTCCCTAACTTACCAACAGTAAAAGTACAAGATGAAAATGGCAGATCTACAAGCTCACAACGCATCGCATCACGACGCGCTGTGAGCTTGTAGATCGGCTATTTTCAAATAGCCAAGGTATAAAATAGGGTTAAAGTGGTTTATGTATGCTTTATAATATTATCATTTATATCTGCAAAGTAACAAGTAACTAAAGCTTTCAAATAAATGTAGTGGAGTAAAAGCAAACTATTTGGATCCGGGATGTAGTGGAGTACTGTAGAAGTAAAAATATTGAACATTGGAAATAATCAAGCGAAGTACAAATAATTCAAATGTGTAATTTTGTCCAGTTTTTTTTTTGTTGAGTACTTAGTTATTATGTCATTTCAGACACAAAGGCTCAATGAGACACGCACACACACACACACGCACACACACGCACGCACGCACGCACACACACACACACACACACACACACACACACACACACACACACACACACACACACACACACACACACACACACACACAGAGTGCGAGAGAGAAAGAGATAAGCAAGCAGACAGGCGTAGAAACAGACAGACGGGGCTAAAACTGTTAAGAAAAGAACATTCCTCTATTAATATTCGCTTAATAAAACCATCCTGCTGTGAGTGTCTGAGAGAGATAAAAACAAAAGTCAGTATTTATTTTCAGTCAACGGCTGTGGGCTTATTGTGTCTGTCTCATGTGGTCTGTGACATCAAACATCTACGATACCAGTAAGACTCCATAATCGGGAGATGAGCGACCGTCAGGTCGCATACACAAACTTTAGAAGGCAATTGTAGCCGCTCAGGAGGGAATATGGGAAATGGGACAGATCCATGTTGATGACATGACTTTAGAGATACTGTCTACCACTTTGCGTGATTTTAGGGCAAAATCTGTAGGAACAGTGTCCAAAAATGTGTTTTGCAAGAATCGGCCTCATGGTGGCGCTAGGGTTGGAGGTTGTGGTTTGGCAGCCAAGGAGTGTGTGTGCAAAGTTTGGCATGGATAGGGGCAACTGTGGCGAGGATATGAGTAGGACAAAAGTGTGACGTGTGACAGACAGACTGACAGACTGACTGACAGCAGGTGGAGGTTTTGATAGTGACTGCGACCTGACGGTTGCAATCAGACTCCAGTCTGATACATACCAACATGTATATGGTCTTTTAATCGTTCAATAGTTATAACATGGACGGACTATTATGGTTCAATCTTCTTTTTGTTTGTTTTAATTTCCACAATTTAGTTGTTCCTCCCCACACACATTTATTGTCACAGCTGTTGTATGCTACTGACTCATCCCTTTTATGCCCATATATGGAGATCCCTGATGTCATCAATATTAAGCCCATATCTAACGGGACTTCATATGGGAATGCCCATATATGGAGGAAGACAGCCCATATCTGTGTGGCTGGTTCAGACAAGGATCTCCATATGGGCATAAAAGGGATGTACCATATACAGTACATGGATATCCTTATATGGGTACCTACCTGGGGTCTCCATATATGGGTAACTGGTCCGCTATACATCACTGGCTAGATGGCCTAGAATTGGTGCGACCTCGCCCTTTAGGGCCCTGAGGCGTCTTACTAGTATTAGAACTCTGGGCTTTTCCATGCAAATCCAGATTCATTATTATCTTTTTTACAGTCACAGATTCTAACCATAACCCAAGTGTTTTCAGACGAATATAACTGGGGTGTTCTGAACATGTTACATGCCTAGGATCCCCCAGCCTCTGAATGAGACCCATAGTGAAAACAAGCTTAAACTCTACTCTATACTACCTTTCACTGTCGGTGCACTCCTTGTTTCATGGTGTGTGTGTGTGTGAGTGTGTGTGTGTGTGTGTGTGTGTGTGTGTGTGTGTGTGTGTGTGTGTGTGTGTGTGTGTGTGTGTGTGTGTGTGTGTGTGTGTGTGTGTGTGTGTGTGTGTGTGTGTGTGTGTGTGTGTGCATGTGCATGTGCGTGCGCGCGTGCGTGTGTGTGTGTATTAACCTTTCTCAGCCCAACATAGATTTCGGCCCATTTGAAAATAGACAATCTATAATAGAGCTGTATTTTCCAAATTATTTTTATACATTTTGTAGATTTGAAAACTTGTGAAATGGAACATTATGCAAAATGATAACTTTTACTTTTTTACTTTAAATATATGTTGAAACCAATACTACATTTTGAATAATAGGACTTTTACTTTGTAACAGAGTATTTCTACATTTCTGCAGTATACGTTTTACTTCGTACAATATCTGAGTGTTCTTCCACCACTGAAGTGCAGCCTCCATTTACCCTCCGGGGCAGCAGATTTCCATATTAACAACTTTAAATTGTAAGGTTACATTTTAACATTTAGAAATATCTCACTGCTCAGTGTCTGGGGCACCTCCCCGAAGTCACCACTCGTCCGTCTCTCTCTCCCCACCCACTCCCTGGTCCCCCAAAAGAGAAGAAGAAAAAAATCGCTGTGTGCCCTTTTCCTGGACCGCTAAGGTCACAGCCAAGCATTTGAACCCTCGCTCTAAAGTTCCACGCTCTGGGGTTGCATTTTGGGAAGGGTGAAAAAGGGGGGCCTTGCTTTTAACACATTGTTTTTTTTGTTTTTTTTTAAGTTCCCGCGGCAGCAGGGGTGACCCAGATAATAATGTGAACTTTCCTGGTGTTTGTGTGCAGAGTTTTTTTGTTTTTCCGCCTCTCAGCGTTTTCGTCCAGCGAACGGCTGCCATGTCTGACGGCTTTCTTTGCGGGCTGAAGGTTCACTGAAGGAGGCTGAGGAGAGTTCAAAGCCAAAAAGCCCTTCAGTGTTAAATTAACTGTGAGAGTTAAACAGACACTTTAAAACAGAGGCTTGTACTCAGAGTCAGTAGTAGTAGTAGTGATATTGCGGATTCACTTACACGTTTCTCCACGGTATCAGTCTAGACTTCGGCCCATAGGGAGCGAGTATGAGGAATCAGAAAATGAACCGGATCAATCAGTGACTGCGTTTCAACTGAAAAGTGAAGTGCATTGATCAATGACTGGCCCGATTCATGACCGCTCAGACATGTGGGTGAATCCATGTTATCATGCAGTCTGGCTAATGCCAGACTAGGGCCGCCCTAGTGTAGTGTAGAGTGGGGGTCTTCAACATTTTCAGGCCAAGGACCCCTTTGTTGAGAGTGAGAGATGAAGCAGGGACCCCCTGTACATATTGTAAATATGTGATGCAGATTTTCATTGATTTCTTGGATAGATGGACTTGTTTCATAGACTTGTTTGACAGCACTGTCATCAGTCTACAGTATGTTGGATTTATGTTGTTTTTCGACATTGCACTATTAGGTTGTGTTGGTAGTTTCTGAGTATGTGTCTTGTTTAACAATGACAGTGAGATACTTGTTGCACTAACTAGCATTGACTGCTTTGGTCTCTTTTTGTAAGACACTTTATGTATATATACTTATATTTAATTCGCCCCCTCTATTGATGCACCTTCTCTTTTTTGGTACTGTACTGCTCTTGTTTTTACTCTTATCTATTTTTTCCTACTTCTCTGTAACTTTGTAAATAACTGTATACTGCTGTGCTACAACTGGACAACTAAATTTCCCCCTTGGGATAATAAAGGTATCTATCTATCTATCTACGTTTTTTGACTTGACCTTTCACTCTGTACTTGGTCTGCTATTTCTTTTACCTATACCAAACCTATTGGCGTTGAGAGCTTGTAGATATGCTATTTTTGCCTAAAGTTCTCCTCAGAATAGCGATGCGAGGGTTCAAGTTGTTAATTTAAAAGAATGACCCTGTCAACTCCACACAGAAGGGAAAGGGCCCTTCTGTGTGGAGTTTGCATGTTCTCCCCATGTTTCCTAGGGTAGATGCTCTCACAAAAACATGCAGTAAGCATGGTCTCTACAATGCCTCCCCCTGGCCAGCCGGGGCGCCTGATGGAGGGGAAAGGAACTGGTTGGAATAACGTAGAATTTGAATTGTAACAGAGTATTTCTGTGGTACATTTGAGTACGTTTTGCACCACTGGTAGAGGGGTTGATTGAGGTGATGCTTGGATCCTCATTTAGATATAGCTCAAGTCTGTGGCGCCATTGGCGCAGAAGCCTTTTTGTGGTGCACTGACAGCACTTGCCTGTTATGTGTTTTTATGTATTTTATGTTTTTTGTATACTGTACTGTTGTTGTTGTTTTTGATATGGACCCCCTGTGTGATTCCTGAATAAAGATTATATATATCACAAAGATTTGGCAGCCCCCCTGTAGTAACTCTGAGGACCTCTATGGGTCCCGGACCCCCTGTTGAAGACCCCTGGGTTGGATAATACCAGGATAATAATAATATAATTAATATACTGTAGTTTCACAGACAGATAACGAGTTCACCATAAAATAAAACATAAAGATGATATCATCATGGTGAACTGGAGGTGGTGGAACACCTTGGAATGTGACTGTACGGGTCCAATATTTCTACTGTAGAGTTTCTGCAGGTTGTAATTGTTTTCTTGCTGCTGTTGCTGCCTGTGGGCTTGTAGCTCTAGCTCTAGCTACTGTGTGGAGGAGAGAGAGAGAGAGTGACCGGTCCTGATGATGAGAGTGGACGGCTGCCAGGGGAAACCTGACCGCTGGCGTCTCACTGCACACTCAGCAGTTAATACTCCTGTCCGTTCTGGAGCCCATGGAAACAGACCAGTTCACATGTCAACAGAAGTGAGTCTGACTGGGGCACCTTTATACTGTAGGCGTTGTACTGTATTCTCGAGCACAGGTTCTTATAACCTGTGGGCCGTGAGGGTATTGCAAGCCACTTGGATCATCTGAAAAGCATTATCCCGAATTAGAGTTCGGAAAGTCGCGCGTTGTAAAGTCTGAACTCTCCAATGAAGAGTTTGGTGGTCGGAGACAGAGTTAAGGCATAAGAGCTGGTACCTATAAGACATCTGACGATGATCACAATTGTAAAAATTGATCACAAATAATAAGTAGTGGAGTAAAAGTACAATATAGTAGAGTTGACAATGTATTGAAATTTGGAAATACCCCAGTAAAGTAAAAGTAACACACTTTTCTTTCTGCCACTACAGCGGCTGCAGGATAACAGTGGTCATATTTTTATACTGGTGACACGCTTGTGTTATGGTATTTCGGGGCCATGTCCTTTCCTCCTGCTTGAACTCTGTTTGAACCGGCTTGTTTCTATCCTCGAGACTTTTAAAACTTTCCCTCCTGTCGTTTTGTACACTGTAAATGTGTCTGAGTGTAACACAGCAAATCCAAGTCCCATAGGATATTGTCAGGGGGTGGTGTTGATTTAGTTGTCGACTACCTTGTTTCCCTGACGAAAACAACATTAAAACTAGATAAAAACAGAGATATGGTGACTAAAACTATTACTAAATGTACTGACAATTTTGCCAGCAATTAACTCTCCTACTGCCAGATTATTTATTTATTTATTGGGTCTGGTGCCATCAAAAAGCGGCTTACCTTTGCGACGTTATAGTAGATAGACAGACATTTTTTTTTCTTTTTTGATTGTGCAATAGTGCACTTTGGTCTGCCAGGCAGCAGAGGGCGGCGTCATGCGAGAATGAATGTGAATTTGCCTGTTATGTGTTGAAGAAGAAGAAGACCAGTCACTGGCCACAGAGCCTTACAGCCAGAGGAAATCAACAAGGAAGGGAATTGGTCTCCGTTGATGTTAACGCATAATGGATTTTTTACACCATCACCGCGGAAAATGTGTTTACAGTACACGGCGGCACGACCCCTCATCATCTTCAACAAGGTAAACGAACGAACGAACGAACGAACGAACGAACGAACGAACGCGAACGAGCGCCGTATTGGCGCAGAGGTCTCTTGAGAATTGGGGCGAACAGGAACGTCCAAAGCAGTAGGGGAGTTAAAAACCAGACCAGACAAATGTTAGGGAGGGACTAGTGGAGAAGAGATCCAGTAGAACTAAAAGACAAGTCATATTTGGTTGCATTCAGGAGTTGTGCTATTAAAATAGCAAATCTAGTTCACAACACATCACGCAGATTTGTATTTATTTATTTATTTTACATGGGAGTGGACAAGATTTTTACTGGAACTTTAGTTGCACTGACTCTGACCTCTAAGGATCTTCCAGGGAGGGTGCTCTTGTGCATCTTGCTGCGTCACCCTCTCTTGTTTCTTTCTTTTTCTTTTTCTAGTTGTTTTTATATCGCACTGACATTTGGACACTCTGCACTATTAGGTTGTGTTAGTAGATTTGAGTATTTTTGCTTGTGTTCGACATGATGGTGAGATACTTGTTGCACTAGCATTGACTGTTATGGTCACTTTGATTTGGGGGCACTGTACTATATTGATAGTTGTGCCTAAGGACACTTTATGTATGTACTATATATATATATATATATATATATATATATATATATATATATATATATATATATTATTTGTTCCCTTTCTTACTATATATATATATATATATTATTTGTTCCCTTTCTTGACATACCTTGCTCTTTACTGTACTCTGTTCTTGTTTTTTATTTATCTTTATCTTTTTTCTTACTTCCCTGTAACTTTGTAAATAACCTTATACTGCTGTGCTGCCTCTGGGCAACTGATTTTTCCCCTTGGGATAATAAAGGTATCTATCTATCTATTTTGTTTAGCGACCATGCCTAGATCCTGTTTAATGTTGGAATCCAGATCCATTTTATTAAAAAATGTTGATGTCGATACTTGCAATCGCTTGTGGCTGAAAGCCCCAAACGCACAAAACAATGTTTGTTGTTTAGAGAAAGATCCATACTTGTATAGCCGGCACCCAAGTCTTTACCATGGACACATGTTGTCCGTGTACGGATGAGTTGATGACGTCTGGATATTGTGAACATATACTTGCTGTTTATGTTCTTTCTTCAGAGCATGGCGCTCAAAGTCGGGTCCGGTGACCATGAGGGTTCCCTGAGGTTTTAAAAAAAAGTATGTTGGCTGTTCAGTTTGCGACTCAAGCTAAGGGTTTTAGTTTGTGAAGCACAAAGCTTTACTGTGAAACACCCGGGTGTTTCACTCTGTTGGTTTGTTTTTCTTCTCTGCCAGTCTGACAAGATGGCAGAGACCCTGCTCACCTTGTGGCTGTTGTCTAGATCACTAGTTCTCTCTTTGGTGCCAAGGATTCCCCAAATTGATATACATTTGGCCGTGGACCCCCATCTGAACATGTATTGTGCCAGGAACTCCCAGAAGAGAATTTGTTTGTTAAAATAATGCAAAATAGGGGGCACGGTTGGCGCAGTCGGTAGCGCTCACAGCTAGAAGCTCCTGGGTTCCATTCCCACCAGGGTACACCGTGGGCGCTGGAGGCGTGTTCCCTCTTCCACGTCATCAGCATATACAGTTGGTAGCACTGTCGCCTCACAGCTAGAAGGTCCTGGGTTCGGGGGACGCTGTCGGCGCTGGGGGCGTGTTCTCTCCTCCGCGTCATCAGCGCCCACACCCTAGTTGGGGTTGGCGATATAGGGCCTTTCTGTGTGGAGTTTGCATGTTCTGCCTGTGTTCCCTATAGGGTAGATACCCCTACAAAAACATGCAGTAATCATGGTCTCTACAATGCCTCCCCCTGGCCAGCCGGGGCGCCTGATGGAGGGGAAAGGAACTGGTTGGAAAATGTAGAATTTGAATTGTAACAGAGTATTTCTGTGGTACATTTGAGTACGTTTTGCACCACTGGTAGAGGGGTTGATTGAGGTGATGCTTAGATCCTCCACTTCTCTGTGACTCAGTCACTGGCATGGAACATGAGCTGATCTAGAGGTTCATTACACACACACAAGCACGCACGCACACACACGCGCGCGCGCGCGCGCGCGCGCGCGCACACACACACACACACAGAGAGAGACAGAGGTTAATTTGTCCATTCACGTTGAAGAAACACATTAACAATCACATTAAACATGATGAAGACTGCACTCTCTCTCTCTCTCTCTCTCTCTCTCTCTCTCTCCCTCTCCCTCTCCCTCTCCCTCTCCCTCTCTCTCTCTCTCTCTCTCTATCTAGTTGATTGCATTAGACACCCTTCAGTCTGTCTCTCACACATGGATGCGTCCGGTGGTGAGAGTTGGACGGGAAAAACAACAACAACAACATCAGAGAAAACAAACAGGAAGGGACGAGTGACTGAACACAAAATGACCAAAACAAGTTGTAGGGGAAAAGAAAGTAGAGTAATTATACAAAGCAGTGTTTACACGAGGCACCACGGAGCTACTGGGCCAAAACAACCACTACTTTGCTCGGTGACTCGGACAAACTTTGGCCACAACAACCATAAACGAAACAACCTAAAATAAAACTGTGTGAAATCTGGCAGAACGAGTTGGCAGATTTGGACAGCAAATTTTGACAGCATTTTTTGACAGTGGTTTTATTCAGTCAGTCTTTTGAATAAAACTACATTTAGTTTTAGTTGTATTTTAGTTATCTGAAAAGTTTTTAGTTTGAGTTGGCAAGCCTTGATGGTGTCGTAATGATTTTACTGAAAATAGCTGATCTACAAGCCCACAACGCACCACGCTGCGATGAGAAGTAGCTAGATCACAACGCCATGGAATCAAATCCATCACTCCTGATGCTATTTCTTTTCTTTAATTTTATTATGAGATTAATAGTTTTTTGTGAGGTCAGGTTTAGGGTCAAGGTTAGGTTTAGGCATCATTTCGCGACATTAGGGCATAGTTTAAAAAATGCACAGCAGGAGTCTCAAAATTACTATACTGGCCAATCACAGTGCGCCCTTTCCGGGACATGGCACAGCACCATTGCCGTAGATCGTAATAACGCGGTAGAATCGAAGGTTCACCTTTCTTCAGCAGAGTGAGCCCACCTTTCTTTCTCTTCCTTTGGGGTGAAACCACCCTTCATATTCTGTCACCCCATTTGACGCCGTTTGCCAATAAATAACACACGTCGTCCCACACTGCTGTGAGAGCTTTCGGCCTCGCAATATTTGTTTTGTCCCGTCCAATTTGACAACTTCTCACAGCATGCAAACATAATGCATCAAAGTGCGAGCTCTGCTCTGATTCTGAGTGGGAGCGTGCGTGTGTGTGTACGTGCGTGTACAATATGTGCACATGCTCGCATGTGCACGTACTCCTGGAGATGGATACAACTCATCAAACTGAAAATAGCACATTATTTCCCCTTGAAATTGGGTAAATCCTCTACGTCGGGAGCCATTCAGCTCAGGCTAGCGTTCATGTGTCAACATTAGCGTCTGCAAAATGTCTGAATAGTGAATTGCAACTCCAATCCTCCTGGAGACAACACGCTATCCAGATCACACACCACAGGAACTAAAGTTTGTTTCTCAACACCAGGGACTTGCATAGAATGTTAGAGAGACATTTCTAAAAGGGCCTATTGGTTAGGGATGGGTACCGAAATTCAGTACCGGGACAGCAGAACCGATAAGAACATGACTGTTCCTGGGTACCCAAAAAATATTTGTAATTTCGGTACTGCCTATCGGTTCCTAGATGTGATGCACTAAAAAATAAAGACAGCACAAACAGCACAAATTGCACAATCCAAGCACCGCGATGCGTCGAAGCATAACGCTGGAGCGTCTCTGTGTTGAATGGAGGAGTACAGACGCGTCTAGCAGATTACCAAGCATGTTTATGAGTAGAGCGCTCGTTTTCGCCAGCGTCGGCAGGTTACTGTCAGAAGACAATGGTTAGATAATGTCACAGTTATTGTCCACGACATTGCAATCGGCGCGACTAGACGCAGTACGGACACAGCGTGGCGCGTCGCTCCAAGCTGCATTCCGACCCTCCCCTCCTCCCTGTCCTCTGCTCCCGCGTCTCAAGACAAGTAGGAATTGGGAAGAAATAGCCAACCAGCAACCAAGCTTTTCTTCTTAGTGTGGGGATTTAAGGGGAGCAAATGCTAATTTCGTGCAATTTTGACTTAATGCGCAAAATTTTGCACAGATGTAGCCCAGGGCTTGCTCTAATGATTTAGCTAGGGCGCCCGAGTCTGCGACCTTCAGGGTCGCCACAGCGGCCAAATCAAGTTGGGCTCCCTTTGACTTTCTATACAGGAGGAAAATACCCAGATTTTTTTTTTTTTCTGGGTATTTAAGGAGGATCTGAGGGGTCTAACTAGGGGTTTGTCATGATGCTGAATCCATTGCAGGCATTTGTTTTGCACAAAAAACATTCAGTGGGCTAGAAATGGCCTCAGAAAACAATACACGTATGGGTGAGTATTCATGTTAGTCAGAGGCCTTAAGGTTTTTTTTCCTCGTGCTAATCAGTCTAAAAGTGCAAAATTTTGCACAGATGTAGCTCAGGGCATGCTCTAATGATTTAGCTAGGGCGCCCGAGTCGGCGACCTTCGGGGTCACCACAGCACCAACAAAACTCTGAAAAGTGATGACTCATCACTTTTCATCACTAAAGTCGATGGGAGCCCAACTTGATTTGGCCGCTGTGGCGACCCCGAATGTTGCAGACTCGGGCGCCCTAGCTAAATCATTAGAGCATGCCCTGAGCTACATCTGCGCAAAATGTTGAACTTTTAGACTGATTAGCACGAGAAAAAAAAACCCTAAGGCCTCCGACTAACATGAATACTCACCCATACGTGTATTGATTTCTGAGGCCATTTCTGTGTCCCTTTATGCCCTTTTATGCCCATATATGCTATATATGGAGATATTCAGAGATTTTTTGTTGACTCATGTGGCGTACGTGATGTCAGAGCCTTTTATGAGTGATGTCACAATGAGTCAGCGCTTGCGCCGATTTCCTCCGGAACAGCCTGATGTCAACAATCAGCTCCGCATAAGGATATTCCGAACGTTTCGGGCCGGTTTCGGAAAACCGCACGTCGGGTCGGGTCGAGGCCCGGCACTGCACTCCGTGCCGCGGCGGGGAACGCGCGTGCCGAATCTGAAGCCGGTGGGACGAACGGTTCTCGAGATACGCGGATTACAGACAGACAGACAGACAGACAGACAGACACGCAGAGACTTCTCGCATTTATAGATAGATAATAATAACACAATTAGGCCATAAATGTGCAATTATGCAACTTGAAACATATTACCTTTTATTACCCAATAAATAAATAAATAAATAACGTTTAAAAATAATGTGTGTATATATTATAAAAAAAAAAAATCTCTATTCAGTTTCGGCTAAAAATATATATTTTTAACCATTTTGGAACCGAAATAGGAACCGTTAGGAACCGGAACCGATAAGCAGAACCGGAACCGGAATCGTAAAAATCCAAACAATACCCAACCCTACTATTGGTAGAAATATCGAAAATAGCCGACCTACAAGCTCACAACGCGTCGCAGCGCGACGCGTTGGAGGTTGGAGGTCGGCTATTTTCGGTGCTATTTTCGGTGCTATTTTCGGTGCTTGATACCACACTGAATAATCAAGTCAATACTGGATTTCTATTCAGGAGAGTTCAGACAAGGACATTCTCTTGAACGCTGCCTTCAGGTATGGCATGGAAAGAAGGGCATTTTACATTTCTTTCACCACATTAAAAACTGCATCTGTGGTCTGGAGAAGGCACTTTTTACAGACAATAAAAGGGCAGGGGCTCAAGCCCCCTTTGATGTCTATGTGTGCACGTGCCTGCACTTGCTGCCTTGTGTACTGTAACTTTATAAGAAGTGTATTTTGCGGCAGTGGCGTCAGTTCAGCAAAAGCTAGGGTATGGCAAAGATGGGAGTCCTCATGCGCAAAAAAAATGTTTTACCTGGGTTTCTATGGTTTCTTGGACTGGATATGGCAGCCAACGGTTATCAAGTGCAGCTAGACTCGGCATGTTAGTAAACGTGCCACAATTAACAATAATGCATTGAACCTGTGCAGCTGACCTGCGGAACCTGGGAATATATCATTTTGTCAAGATGGGGAGAATACAAGTGTGGAGAATATAATTATAATACCTTGCTAAAGAGACCATTTTGTAAAATTGTACAGCAATTTAACAACAACAACCAGCACAGATAGACAAAGAGACTTTCATGGATTTATATTAAAAAGTATATTTTATTTTCCTTTGGACCCAGGGTATCGCAGCTGCATACCCCTGCCATAGCCAATTGACGCCCCTGTTTTGCGGCGTTGTTGTTGCAGCTATATAGCCTATAGTAGCCTCGGGGTGGTCTCTGGTGGACGGACGGACGGACGGACGGACGGACGGACGGACGGACGGAAAGAAGGAAGGAAGGAAGGAAGGAAGGAAGGAAGGAAGGAAGGAAGGAAGGAATGAATGAATGAATGAATTTGGGAGTATATAGTGTAGTGTAGACCAGGGGTTCCCAAACGTGTTTTGGCTCGGGGCATCGACTTTTTCATCCGAGGCACCCCTACATTATTATATTCATAATTTTCACTCCCAGCACCTTATATTTATAGCATATTTCAGTGATTATGTTGCGAGGAAAACGACATAATAGCCATTTTGGTTGGAACCGGCTGAAAATAACTTTGTACTTCAAGTTTAAAATGATACTAAATATATTTTTAAGTGTCCAAATAAATTCAAAATATTATCAAATTATCTCGCGGCACCCCTGGACTACTGTCGCAGCACCCCAGGGTGCCCCGTCACCCACTTTGAAAACCCCTGGTGTAGACACAACCTCTCTGTTAGCTGTTGTTTCCTGGACGTCACAAGGTGTTTCACGCTGAAGTATTGTCAGTGGCGGAGGACGTACTCAGACATTTTACTGTAAGTAAAAGTAAGCAATACCACCACAAAGTGGAAATACTCTGTTAGGCTGCAGCCTCACCAAAATACCTAAAAAGACATACCGGTATTTAGCCAGTACGCATGCCCCCACCCATTGAAATGAAAATGGCTAAAACAATAGAAAGCAGTAATGAAAACATTTGAACACACGTATTTTCTTTTCTCTAATTACAATCTAAAATATGAACCCTTGTTGTTAAAAAAAACGAAGTTGTCTTTTAAAAGGTGTTTCTCTGTGTTGTTGCGGGGGCTGGAAAACGGCATCGCGTGGGCGTGTGTGCATGCGTCCAGTGAAGGAACAATTTATCTCTCTGTCTGGTCCCTAAGCGGGCTGAAGATTTGAGAGGTATTTGCAGAGAAAAAGAAAGCCAGAAAGAGACCGAGAAAGACCAAAAGATTGGGGGGGAGGGACGGGGGGGGCACTCAATGGAAAGTAAAATGGCGAGAGAACAAGCGGGCCGTTTGGAAGCGCCGCCCGTATAAAACGGCGTGATGAATGGAACAACACAGCGGGGTTTGAGGCGCGCCGCCCCGAAACGAAAAAATACCCAAAATGTTTATTTATTTTCATTTTAAACTTCTATCGCTTCTCCGCACCGAAGCGGTGACAGAAAAATACGTTTGAATTGAAATAAATAAATGGAAACACAGAGGCAATCTCATCCCAGCTGAGATGGGAGTGGGACGGAGTTACTAGGGCCTGAGGTGGAGGGGCCTTCATTATTTTATACTTTAGCTATTGAAGAATAGCAGATATACAAGCTCGCAAGCTTGTAGATCTGCTATTTTTGAAAAGTCGCTGCGAGGCGTTGTGAGCATGTAGATCGGCTATTTTCACAATTTCTGCCTCTAATGTTGGACAATTTGGCCAATGTTTATTTTGTCACTTTAGAGCTATTAAAAAGTTCTTAAATTGTCACTTTAGAAATGTGCAGACACCCTCCATACACTTAAAGGAGTAGTTCACCCCCAAAATGACTTTTTTTTCCTATTGATTACTCATGCCATGGAGAGTAGAGTTCAATAGTATTTTTTGTTTTTTGTCACATTCCTAAGACAAAAATTTTATTCGAGTAAATTTACCCCTATTGTTTCCGGATTGGGGACCCGTTTCGAAACGGGTCCCCATCCGGAACGAATGGGGGTAAATTTATTGTTATCACATTTTTTTCATCATATTATTGAACTCTACTCTCCATGGCATGAGTAATCAATAGAAAAAAAGTGATTTGGGGGGGTGAACTACTCCTTTAAACTTTATGTCGGTTTGTTTACTGTTGAGTGAGAAAACAACATCATCTGGGGACCCTCCAAAATAATGTGGGGACCCCCCTGGGGTTCCCGACCCACAGGTTGAGAACCACTGCTGTAGGTGAGAGTATATAAGAATGAAGATTGCTCGGTAAAGCAAGAGGCTCAGCTCTCTTTTCGAGAGAAGAGAGAGAAAGAGAGAGACAGAGAGAGAGAGAGAGAGAGGCATTAAAGTTTAAAGACTAAGTAGACAGGAGGACAGAGGAGACGTGCAGGTCAGGCTGTCTGGACAGATCACAGCTGACACAGACACGCCGTAAATATTACACAACACACGCGCGCAGCAGGTGCGCACACACAAACATGCAGGCGCACGGACACGGGCACACTCTCACGCACAGCCAAACCTCACATGGCAGTGTAGCTGAGGAAAACAGCTTATTTTCTTCCCTCTTCTCTCTCTCTCCTCTCCCCTCTCTCTTATGTTTGTGGCAGAAATGCATAGACTGACAAATATATATATATATATATCTTGTCATTCTTGTGGCCTTCCGTTCAATGAGTTTCAGGGTCCGGTCAGCTTAGTACATAACGCTAATTCTACTCAACTCAACCACAGCTGTCAATTAGCCCTATTCACGGCCCGCCCACTCAGCAACTTCCTGGTGCTGAAGTCACGTTTTGAAAGGTAAAACCCTGCTAAAAGCCCATAGAGTTAACACAGAAATCGCACATTTAATGCAATTTCCAAATAGTACAGTATAAAATAAGGCTATCATGATCAAAGACACAAGATAGTAAAAGGCACAAAGCGCTATAATTTACTTTACCGTTCGAAATAATGATTTGTTGGCTTTAAGTCCAGCGATTTCTGTGTTAGTTTCCCCTTCTAAACTGACGTCAGCACCAGGAAGTTGCTGAGAAATTTGCTGAGTGGGCGGGCCGTGAATAGGGCTTATCTAACAGCTGAGCTGTACCCCCATTTGTTCCGGATGGGGACCCGTTTCAAAACGGGTCCCCATCCGGAATCAATGGGGGTAAATTTACTCGAATCAAATCTTTGTCTTAGGAATGTGACAAAAAATATTATTGAACTCTACTCTCCATTGCATGAGTAATCAATAGAAAGAAAAGTCATTTTGGGGGTGAACTACTCCTTTAAGTACAATTTTGAGGTATTTGTACTACTTTGTAGATTGATTATTATTACAAAACACACAGTAACCACTTCAGCCATAAACCTTTCATTTGAAAATAGCTGATCTACAAACTCACAATGCGCTGTGACCTTGTAGATCTGCTATTTTCAAATCGTTTTATACATCTGAAAACCTGTGAAATGGGACATTCTGTATAATGAGTACTTTCCACACACACACGCACGCACGCACGCACGCACGCACGCACACACACACGCACGCACGCACACACACACACACACTCTCTCTCTCTCTCTCTCTCTCTCTCTCTCTCTCTGTTTTTGGATTAAAAGGCTCAAACATTTCTGTTTTTAATCAGACACGTCCATGTATTCATTCATAATTCCGTTCCTAAGTTTAATTCTGCAGCCCGGGAAGCGGTGCACTTTTTACAGCTGCTCTAAATGCCAAACCATTTGATCCTCTGTCTGTCATCAGGCTCTTTCTGAACACACTATAAAGGTCAGGCGGTGTTTTGTGTAAACGTTCAGTTGATACATGGGGTTGCGTTTAGAATCACAGAGAAGGAATTATGCTCTGTTTAACCCATAGACTGTAGAAAAATATGGACGATGCGAAGCCATTGGTTTCAATGCAGCGCAAATGGCCCTTTCTACCCCTTGGAATGGGTGTCGCCATCATAGAATTGTAAAGGCATCAGAGATGCTATTGGCTGCCAACGGTCACGTGCAACCGCAGGGATACATGGGAGAATGTGGTCGGAGCCTCCCGAAATACAGCACACGAAGAAGAACACAGCCGGCTGGTATCAGTTTAGTTGGCCCCCCCCCCGCAACTTTATCATTTATTTTAAAATAAATTGGACCACATTTCGACAAAACGAATAGGATTGTGATTGAAAGTCAATTTTTGAACAGTATTCATGAAAATGTTAATTAAGGTTAGAAAACGAAAGGGGGAAATGAATGGGATCCAATGGAGCACAATTCTTTTTGCGATCGGCCGGGGGGGAAAACAGCGCAACTAGCGGCCAATCATAGGAAGTTTTAGTTCCGTATTGGAGTCATTTTGAATCGGCAGAACTATGCCCCTGGTTTAACCACTTAAACCCTAACAATGGTTGACAGGAATCCCATACTGGCTATTTTCTGTTATTGTGGGAACATCTTTGACCTAACTGACCTAAAAGCTCGGGATCATCTATTTTTGGCAAAGAGATTTGGTGTCGATCAGTCCAAGTACAGAGACGACCCTGGATATACGTATGGGATAATGAATGGCTCCGCGGTGAATGAAGATATATAACAGACCGACGGCCTGAAAACTCCCCGAGGCACCATCCGAGGGGAGTTATCAGGCCGAAGGAATGTTATATATCGTCATTCACCAAGGAGCCATTCCTCATCCCGCTTATTACCCGGCTACTAAATAAAATTAATAATTTGACTTAAAACTAAAAATAAAACAAAGTATTTCCTTGTTTACAGACGGCTGGAAGTGTTCCACAAGTGTTGCGCTGGGCGTCCCCCCAGTGCGTCACGGTCGCCTTGGAAAACAAGGAAGTGCTGATTAGATAGAATCTATTTTCTGATAATACGTCGTCTCGCTTAAAATATTTTTAAAAACATTCTTGAGAGCAACGTTTAGTTCTAAATGTCGCTGTGTGTTTGTTTGTAGGGGACATGTTGGATACAGCACAAGATTCACGCAGTGCAGCTTGACTGCAGCAGGTGCTCTGAGTCTTTGATTAGGCAGTGGTCTGTTATAGAGTGGAGTGGTCTGTTATCCAGAAATAACAGACCGCTGATATCAGCAACTGACCAATCAGAATCAAGCATTCAAACAAGCCGGGTAATAAAGACTGGATAATAACCAGTAAGACGCCTTATAAGGGCGACAAGCGACGTCGCCCTAATGGGCAAGGTCGTGGTGAAACATAAGAGCTTCTTAATACGGCCCCTAAGTAACAAGAAATCTTGTGAAATAAAATGTCGTCAACCAATCATCAATGCAGATGATACACGAAAGAAGAAGAAGAATACGGCACATTTAAGAAGCAGGAGTTGAACTAAGAATCTGTGATGTCAGAACAGGTCATATCCATATCTGGAGTACATGAGGTCAGATGTAGAGGTATTGGCCAGCTCCATATATGGAGATGTATATGGAGCCCGTTGGAGCTCGCTGAAAGCAAATTGATTCCAGCGTATGTATGACGGAAGACAAATGTGATCATTTAAAATCCCTGCCATACAATTATCGTGCCCACGGATCATCTCTTGTGAATAAACTTGATAATAAGCTCATATTTGACGAGAAATAACAGTTGAGTGACATTTAAAAAAAAGAAAGAAAAAGAAAATCACTTCTTTATCTTGAACGACTTTTTTTAGTTTTAGTTTTTATAGCAGAGATAAGATAAGCAGCACACTTATTATTGCTGTTATCTGCCAAATGTTTGACTAATTTTCTAATTAATTCATATTTAATTAGTGGCTGATTCGCTCATTGGCCTGGCGGTGTTGATACATGCCAGGGGCGCCACGGGGGGTACTTAAGTGAAAAGTCGTGAAAATTTGTGCAAATCTTTGAATATATTATATATTTTTTAAGCGAACATTTGTAACTCAAATTTTGCTTCTGGGGGGTCCCTGGAACTGAATATTTTGAGATGGGAGTCCGTGGCCAAATACATATCATTTTTGGGGTCCTCCACATGAAAAAGTTTGTGCACCACTGATATAGAAACATAGGTTTTTCAAAAAACCTTTGAAATATTTAAAGACTTTCAAGATTAAAAAAAATAGCAGATCTACAAGCTCGCAGCGCGGCACTCGGTGCCGCACTGTGAGCTTGTATATCTGCTATTTTTCAATAGTTAAATCACAGGGGCCCCACAGTGAATCCTTGTACCCAGGGCCCAGAATTTGGTGCGACACCCGTGTTTCTGTCCGGTGGATACCTTATAAGTACCAAACTTTTTTCAGGAAATGCAACATAAATGTTCAGAAATAATCGTGAAAATAGCAGATCTACAAGCTCACAATGCTAGACACTCTTCTTTGTGGTAGTAGGCCATTAAAACAAATGGTGGGGGGGATATATAAAAAGGTTACATTTGGAGATACAAGGTTTCTGCTTATGACGACAACGATATTGTGTGATGGATTTTCAATCTACTGAGGCCCAACAACTGTGATAAAACTGAACTGGCAGACAGGCCAAGCATGTGTGAGTTTGTGCTTGTGTGTGTGTGTGTGTGTGTGTGTGTGTGTGTGTGTGTGTGTGTGTGTGTGTGTGTGTGTGTGTGTGTGTGTGTGTGTGTGTGTGTGTGTGTGTGTGTGTGTGTGTGTGTGTGTGTGTGTGTGTGTGTGTGTGTGTGTGTGCATGCGCGCGCACACATACAAGTTCCTGTTTGCCGGAGAAAGCGCTGAGTCACCAGAAGTGACCCGACTGCCTGTGGTTTCAGCCGGCCACGCACGCACGCACACATACAGTGCATGTGTGCACGCAAACACACACGAACGTGTGCACGCACACACAGACACACACACACACACACATACAGTGCACGTGTGCACGCAAACGCACACAAACGTGCACACACACACACACACACAAACACTTGGGGGACAGAGTGGGTATAGGAGAGAAGGTTGCCTGTTTTTCCTGGCTATAAATCATGGTGTCATTTCACATCAGTGTGTATCAATTTGTCACACACGCCCGCACGCGCGCACACACACACACACACACACACACACACACACACACACACACACACACACACACACACACACACACACACACACACACACACACGGATATCCACAAGCATGCACGCACAAAAAAAAAAAAAAAAAGAGGCACGCTGTGACAAAAACATGTCCTTCTTGTTGCATCACATTCCGTCTCATCGTGAACAAATGCAGCCACAAAAGCTGTGGTTCTCAGAGTGCGGTCCGGGGACCCCCACTGAGTTTAGGTCATCCACGGGGGTGAAAGACTCAGAGTAGAGCTGCTGCTCCTTCACTTGGAGAGGAGCCAGCTCAGGTGGTCGTGGCATTGTGGGCTGGCTGAGCCCGGCTATGGCTAGTAGTGACCTTGACCTCGACACTACATTTCACGGTGCATTGTGCGATAGAATTGAATCGAGAGAGAGAAAAAAAAATAATAATTATCGAGAAAGTTGTGTTATTTGATTTCTACAGAACCATTTGGAAGTCGTATTTCTCAGCGTAAATGACTGCTATGGACCCTATTCACGCGCCGCCCACTCAGCACATTTCTCATCAACTTCCTGGTGCTGACCTCAACTTTGAAGGGGAAACTAACACAGAAATTGCTGGACTTAAAGCCAACAAATCATTATTTCGAACGGTAAAGTAAATTTGTAATGCTTTGTGCCTTTTACTATATTTTGTTCTTGATCATGCTAGGCGTATTTTATACTTTACTATTTGGAAATTGCATTAAATTTGCGATTTCTGTGTTAACTCTATGGGCTTTTAGTAGGGTTTACCCTTCAAAGCAAGGTTATAATAGTTTTGAATTTTTCCATTAGTTTTTATTTTTATTAGTTTTGAGGTTTTGTTTTCAATTAGTTTAGTTTTAATTCGTTTCTAAAGTGAGGTTGCTAGTTTTGTTTCGTTTTTTTTTTTTTTTTTAATGCTTAGTTTTAGTTTAGCTTTTATTAGTTTTAGTGTTAGTTTTAGTCAGGGGTGAGATTAAAAAAGCTCCGGAAAAAGTATTGTCTATTAACACATTGACCGCCATTTTAACATACCTCCGTACTCCCACCTGCCATTCGTCTCCATAGACTTCCATGTAATTGGGTGTGCACGGATCATGCACACCCATGCCTAGATAATGCACCACGTGTGTCCACATTGCTCACAGCTTTCAAACAAAAAAATCCGAATGGAAATCCGTTCAGGCATTCATGAGATAACAGCCACTATGTTTAACAAAGATGGCTGCCAAAATGGCTGCCATGCTTGAAAGATGGGGTTGCTATGGGGGTTAAACATGCAATTTCGCGATTGCTATCATGCCTACTCCATTTTTGGGGGTCAAAAAAATTTTTTGAAAAAAAAAAAATTTGATTTTTTTTTTTTTTTTTTTTTTTATTATTTTTTTTTTTTTTTAATTCTCGGGACTATCGGGCCTGGCGGGGAAAGACATTGGAATAATCTCGGGACTATCGGGCCTGGCAGGGAATGAGTTAAAGAGTCAACAAATCAACAAAATCAACAAAACATCATATTGTTGAGAGTTGCAGGAATGTTGATGTTGATGTAAGGAGATTTTCTCCATAATTTTATTTTATTTTAGTTAGTTTTGTAAACACACAATACCGTTTCAGTTAGTTTTCGTTTTTTTTTAAAGCTTAGTTTTTATTTTTATTTCAGTTAACTAAAATGTTTTTTTTTTTTTTTTTTTTTTTAATTCTAGTTTTTGGAGCTGTGTGGAACACAAGCTCCCTATACATGGCCGTGTGTGTGGGTCTGTCTCCGTCCGTGTCTGTCTGTATGTAGCCTGCAGTAACCTTTTCTGACCACACATGTTAAGGGAGGGTTTTTTAGTTAGTTTTCGTTTACTATAATAACCTTGCTTCAAAGCGTCACCTCAGCACCAGGAAGTTGGATGCAACCTCGGCGAGGGCATGTCTTCATTCGGTAGAACCAGTAGAAAGCTTATAGAACAGGGGTCTTCAACAGGGGGTCCGGGACGCCTAGGGGGTCCTCCAAATCTTTGTGTGATAGAAACTTTTTTTCTCCGTTTTCATATTAACCACTTTAACCCTAACGTCCATATTCTGAGAACTTCAGCCAAAAATAGCAGATCTACATGCTCTTGTAGATCGGCTATTTTCGGCAAAGAGGTTTGGTGTAGAAGGGAAAAAAGAGCAGTCTAAGTACAGAGAAAGGTCAAGTTTATTAAGTGTTAATGGTTCAAGTGGTTAAATATCTGAAAACACACATTGACATGAATAAAAAAAAAACACTGATGATTGTGCTGTCAAACGATGAACCTATATGGAATCTACAAAAAAGTTGTGGGGGTCCCTGCTTCATCTCTCTCTCAACTAAGGGGTCCTTGGCCTAAAAACGTTGAAGACCCCTGTTATAGAAACATAGCCTACTGCCTACCCTACTCCCGAGGGTGTTCCGGGTGGTCTCCAGCTAAATGGAGAATTGGTAACCAAATGGAACCTTAAAGACCATATGCGACCTGACGGCAAACTTATCTCCCGATTTAGGGAGCCTAAAGCCTCTATCAGAGTCCAGGGTGAAGAGCTATTCACTTCACGCCTTGTAGTTTCCTAGCTATCACCTACTGTAGGCTTTGTTATGTATTTTTAGGTGATAGCTAGAAAACTACACCGCGGTGAAGTGAATATAGCTCTTCACCCTGTTAGAGGCTTTACTGGTATGAAAAGGGTTGAAAACCACTGTAATAGTGAGCAGGGAGTGATTTCAGATGCATTATCTCTCTGTCTTTCTAACACTCACTCTCTCTCTCTCTCTCTCTCTCTCTCTCTCTCTATCTCTCTCTCTCTCTCTCTCTCTCTCTCTGCTTTCTGTCTTTGATTCATAATGTGCAGTACTTCATTTCCCTCGATGGTTTTGTTGAACGATGTCACTTTAGTGCAAAGAACCGCAAGAGTTCAGTTTAATAATCACTAAACCGTGCTTTGTTGCAAATGTAACATAAAAGAACTCTAAAAGTTAATAAATGATCAGGATTATGACAGCGGAACTTATTTTTTGGACATGGAGGTTGAGATGAGAGAGGAGGAGGAAATGTGAGTTTTACCCATCATTAAACTGAAGCTGATTGTTGATTTGATCAACTACCTGTCCCCCATTGCACGCACGCACCGCACACGCACGCACGCGCACGCACGCGCGCACAGTTGTATTAACACTTATATTTGTGAGGCCATCGTCATTTTAGGACATTGATTCTGTGAATCCCTTTAAAAAAATGTATAGTCTAAAGCCGAAAGGTTTAAAGTCCACAACACGCTGTGCTGCGAACTTCTAGGGATTGAAACATCTAGTTCTATTAGCTTTGCTATTACATTGTAAACTAAACAAAAAATACATTTTAACCATAAAACAAGCATTTCTCATGAAAACAGTCCTCACAACGTCTATTTCTATCTCTCACAATCTACCACACACACACACACACACACACACACACACACACACACACACACACACACACACACACACACACACCCACACCCACACCCCTCCCTGCCCATTGTCTGCGGCCATGCAGTGGGTCATTAGATGAAATGAGAACGTGATGAATGAGACTCTTATTAATTATAGTCACTGTGGACAAAACCCATCTCTCTCTCTCTCTCTCTCTCTCACGCACACACACACACACACACACACACACACACACACACACACACACACACACACACACACACACACACACACACACTCAATCTGAATACATTACAGGAAGCATTTAATAAGGAGTTGAATACATCCCAGGAAAAGGAGTGACACGTCATAATGAAGTAGCGCTGGTCCATATGTTAACAATGCACAAACTGAATACCATTCACTATAGGCTGCTATACTTCCACTGATAAGGCCAGCTGAAATACAGCGCTGTCAGAGTGTGATTGGGGCTGTTAGAATGAAGCCCTCTGAACACCAGAGCGCTGTTGATTTCCTCTTCTAAAACTCTGACAAAGGATGTCAGTCGCAGGGACGTGCTGGCCTTTGGGAAAAGCGGGACAACTCCCGAACGGCCGGTTCATTCCCGGCCGGTCCAGGCCGGCCATTAGGAAAAGAAGTAAACTGTTTGCACAAAAGTAGTGAAAACAGCAGATCTACAAGCACACAATGCCTCGCGGGGCGAGGCGTTGTGCGCTTGTAGATCGGCTGTTTTCACTAGTTTAAATCCTTTTTAAAATGATAAGTACAAAGCAAACGGTTTTGGACATACAAGGTTTCCACCCGACGGGAGATAGGGCAAAAATGTGTTTTTCCAAAATCTTCCTGATCCATGTTGATGACATGAGTGTAGACATGCTGTGTAGTGATATTTGTGATTTTAGGGCAAAAACTGTAGGAGCAGTGTCCAAAAATGTGTTTTAAAAATCGGCCTGAAGGTGGCGCTAGAATAGGGCCATGTGAGAAATGAGGGGTGGGGTCTCCGCGTTGCCTTGGCGGACGAATAGGTACCGGCCCCGGCTCTCCCGGACGCTCCTAGCCCGAGTTACGGCATTTTATGTGCGCTGCAGTGGCAGGGGGTCCTCCACTGGGGGCGCCACCACTTTTGCATCCGTTCTGGAGCACCAGGAGTCGGTGGTCCCCGGGAATTCCCCGTGAGCAGGCCCGTTGGGGTGGTCATTTGGTCATTTTTGCACATTTGGTCATTTTTTACATCTGGGGTCCCCCTGGGGCTCCGGGGGTCCTAGGAGGTTGTAGTTTGGCAGGCAAGAAGTGTGTGTGTAAAATCTGGCATGGATCAGGTCAACGGGTGCGGAGATATAAGCAGGGAAAAAGTGTGACGTGTGAGCACATTTGGTCATTTTTTACATCTGGGGGTCCCCCAGGGACCTGGGGGTCCCTGGGGCTCCGGGGGTCCTTGGAGGTTGTAGTTTGGCAGTCAAGGAGTGTGTGTGCAAAATTTGGCATGGATGGGGGCAACGGTTGTGGAGATATGAGCAGGGCAAAAGTGTGACGGACGGACTGACTCACTCACCCACGGACAGCCAGTGGAGGTTTTGGTAGTAAATGCGACCTACGGTCGCAAAAATGTTAGGGAGGGACTAGTGGAGAAGAGATCCAGCAGAACAAGACATTTTATGTTGGGCTGCGCTCGGGTGTTGCGTTGGTGCCATGGCATTGGTCCGAAATCTCATTGTTCCCACATCCCAATAGTCAGAATCTGATGATGTTAACCTGGTGAAAAATACTATGCCTAAACCTAACACTAACCTCAGTAAAACCATGCCTAAACCTAACCCTAAAACCTAACCCTAACTAAATTTCGGACTAATGAGATGTAGGACTAATGAGATTTCTGGCTTATGGGTAGTCCGTTGCGTTCTGAAAATAGTAGATCTACAAGCTCATAAGTCACAACTTGTGACTTTATAGTGCGACACGTTGCAAGCTTGTAGATCTGCTATTATGTTCAGCGATGTGCAATCAAGTGTAAAATCAGCCACCCCTGGACATGCATCACTGCACCCACTTTGAGAAACCCTGCTCTACGCCAGTGGGGGTCTGGGGACCCCCAGGCCCAGGGGTCCTCCAGGTGCTGTAGGACTACAAATGCAACCCATGAATAACGAGTTAACAGCTACAAAATGTACACTTTAAACCTAGAAATATACAGCAGCTATTTGAAAAAAACAGCCGATCAAAAAGGCCTGATCATGGCTTATAAATCATCTAATATTTTGTCAACATTAATTTGAGGGGGCGTTGACATGAAACAAGTTTGAGAACCACTACTCTACAAAGGTCAAAGTCAGGTGGAATCCTCGTATCCAAAACTGTTCCTTTTCGGGATTCAAATTCAAAAAGTATCAAAAGTTGCAGCTCTCCGGAGTCCCCTGCAAGCCAAATGACGTCATGATGACTTTAACGTCCTCCGGTGACTCCTCTCTCTCTCTAGGTCGTCCTCAGACGAGCCTTCCATCGTCGCTTCCAGTCATCCATGTTCTCCATGCATCCAGCCAGTTCGTTGGTGCTTTGCGCTGCTGCGTCTTTCTTGAGTACATCCACGTATGTTAGTGGGGACGTCATCGTGACCGGTGCCCATGTGTTGGTTCCCACAGCACCAGTTTACTGGCTGGCAGCTCTTGGTGTCTTTGGCAGTGTCCTGCAAGTCTCATTCTCCTGGCTGCTATTTTATCGCTCACCCTTACTATTCCAGCATACAGATTCTTGTTGGTAACATTGTGTACTCTTGCTGATGTTGAGCACTACACGTAACATTCTGGTGTAGCACCCATCTAGAGACTTCTGCAGAGTTGACTTTGATGATGATGTGGCAAGAGCTCCCTTCTCTCTCATGACATTTCTCTGTATAGCGGTCAGTAAAACAGCTTTATTGAGTTTCCTCGGGTCCGTCCATTCCCCTGACGTCCTGCCTTTTGCCACAAACGGCTGCTGTAATGGTTCTTGTACTGTATGTATGGGAGACAGTGTGAATGTCCTCACTCAATTATACACACACACACACACACACACACACACACACACACACACACACACACACACACACACACACGCTTGTGAGTATTTAATTGAAGACACTTCATTCTGTTTGTGTAGGCAGATAGTTCGAATAGCAGATTGTTAATAAATAACAGCTGTTAACATATCTAATTGACACGGCGAGGAGATTCACGGCTTAATTAATCGCACATGCGCACGCACACGCACGCACACACACACACACACACACAGTATAGACACAACAAATGTGTTACTTTACAACTGAAGGAGGCAATTATTCTCACTGCGCAACTTGACATTTCAGAATAAGCCCTTAACACAGAGTGTGTGTGTGTGTGAGAGAGAAAGAGAGAGAGAGAGAGAGAGAGAGAGAGAGAGAGAGACATCTCTGTATTCGTCTACGGATTTGCACGTGCAACTTTTGCCAGTGGCTGTCGCAAATAGTGTCATATTGCAAAGAGCTACAGAGTGTGTGCGTGCGTGCGTGTCTGTGCCTGCGTGCGCGAGTGTGTGTGCGTGTATGCATGCGCACGTGTGTCTGTGTGCCTGCCTGCCTGCCTGCGTGTGTTTGTCCGTGCACCCGTCTGTCCCGAGCTGTAATAAATTGAGTTAATAAGTGTCATTTCAAAGTAGGCCTCTTGCTTCAGCAATGCCATTCATTCCGGAGTTTAAAATAAAGGTTACAGCCACGCTGTGACATTCATACACTGTTCCTCTCATATTTTAGTCATGTGAATGTTCCACGTGTCCCACTTGTCCTCTGAGTAATTCTCTCTCTGCGTGGCGTTTACAGTATTTCATATGCACACACATACTGCAAACGCATCTCTCTCTCTCTCTCTCTCTCTCTCTCTCTCTCTCTCTCGTCCCCAGACATAGCACACATGACACATTAAGTCTGGCAGCTGGTTAATGTAAAACAATATGCTCTCTCCTGGTCTCTCAGGGAATGGCAGTTTTGCCACCCCCTAGTGGTCACATTTAACCTATTTTTATTTCATCTTCTTTATTTGTTATGCCAACATGACACTTTTTTGGCATATTCATGCAAAGTTCAGATCAACACTCATTGCATTTCTACACATGTCCGTCCGGCTACATGTTAGAAATGTGTTTTCTTGTCTGCGACCGTACATTTATTAACCACCTTCAACTTGGCGTCCCTATTTTAGGCATTTTCAGACCTTTTCTTGTTTCCCCCAAAAACTAGCAAAAGTTGGTGCATGAGCTCACATGAACGGGTTGCTTTGGAAATCGGGCTAAAGTGATACTTTATTACCATGGGATTTTAGAACGGGTTTAGTGAGGAGTTTTGTTCCCTCATCCATTTCTGCACTAAACTGTCTCGCTGATATGATGGAACCAGGGACGTGCTGGGCCCCTGATCCAGCACGGGATAAAGAGTTGGAGAGGCCCTCATTGCGTGCTATAGAGAGAGATCTCTCTATAGTGCTGCTGCTACTCAAAGATTTGCCGTTTCAGATCATGACAAGTGACAAGCCAGTGGGCCAATTACTGTACATGAGTTATATTTCGTCGTTGTCGGGTGGAAACCTTGTATGTCCAAAACCGTTTGTTTTGTATTTATCATTTTAAAAATGATGTAAACTAGTGAAAACAGCCAATCTACAACCACACAAGAGATCTGCTGTTTTAACTACTTTTGTGCAATGGCCTTATATGATGAAGCAGGGCTTTGCTTTGCGAAAAAATTTATACATTTGAAACTTGGAGATACGAGGTTTCTACCCGACAGTGACAATTTACTTTGTTGGCTGCCCAGCCCCCAAAATGGAACGACGACATTTTATTTTATTTTTTTTCCTAATGGCCGGCCTGGACTGGCCGGGAATGAACCGGCCGTTCGGGAGTTGTCCCGCTTTTCCCAATGGCCAGCACGTCCCTGGATGGAACTGTGTTATACTGGAGACTTCATGTAATATCTTCTTGTTATGATGTTGTTCTATGTTGTTCTGTGTAACATGTTTATGTGTGTTTCTGTTGGAACACACTGTCCCAGGGGCGTGCAGAGAATATTAGAGAGGCAGGGTCTGAAATTTTGAAAAGGGCCTTTCTGTGAAAATATTGAAAATAGCTAGCAGACCTATAGCAGGTTATTTTCAGTGCTTGATATCACACTGAATTAAGCATTATCAAGTGAATACTGGAGATGTGGCGTACAATATGGATTTATACACATAGAGGGCAATTCTGTCAACATAAGATACCGAGTTCAAGTTCAGAAGAGTTTGGACAAGGCAATTCTCTTGAATGTTGCCTTCAGGAATGGAAAGAGTGCATTTGCATTTCTTTCACCATAGTAAAAACTGCATTCATAGTCTGGAGAGGGCACTTTTTACAGACAGCTAAAAGGGCAGGGGCTCAAGCCCTCTTTGATGTCTATGTGTGCACGTGCCTGGTGAGTGTCTCTGTCTCTCGTTATATTGTAGCCAAACCCTGGCTTCATGTGAGCTTGGTTGTGAGGCGGCCTCATCTTTCCGTCATTCCTTCCTTGTGAGGCAGAAAGGCTCTTTTCTCTGGCCCTCCATGTCGTGGCCATCGATAATTGGACCTCGACTATTTCACAGAACCTTTCGCTGTATATCATTTGGATTGTCTGGTGACATTTCAGTTCTTATCGGACGATGACGCATGCAGGAGACGGACGGAGGAGGATAACGTGGCCTTCTGTCTAGTCTGCACCTTGTGGGAAACGTGTGGGAAGTGCTGAGCAAAACCAACAACAGAGTCACGTGGATTGCAGTTTAACAGTCTTTTAATGGGGGAACTTAACAAAGGAGGGTGGGGTGAAATCATCAACACAAGTTCTTCCCGGATTGGGGTATTGTCCATTTGTTTTTCTTTATGCAAAGCCCTGGTTACAGACCCTGAATCGCTATCCACGCCCCTTTAGAAATTTGTTTCGGCGATTCAGAGGTCTGGACGTGCTCTCATTGAAGAGGTTTTCCTCGTTTGAAAATCCGTACGGCGAATCAGCGTCGCTTCAACTCGATGACGTCGGGGCTTGTGATCAGCGTGGGTGGAGTTTTCCTTGAACTCATGTGCATTTCCAAGTAATCCAGCGCCGCCGCCGGAACGCCAAAACAAACTTCGCGCCGCCTGTCGCAGTAACATGCGATCGTATCGATCTCGCTATGAAACATCAGTAGCAGACATGTTTTGCTGTGTTTGATTACTAGTTCGTAGCGCTCCTATTCTGCCTGTTTCTTTGGTTAGCAAGTAGCAAGCAACAGGCTAGCAAACTAGCCAGCCACATAACACCAATAACAACTACGTCATCTGTTTGCTACTGTTGTAATTGGTCAGGCGGTGAACCAGTCGCAGAAGACTGCCTCTTTGGCAACGCCCATCTCAGAAACTGCGGTGGATAGAAGCACGTTCAGACTGAATAATGGAGTGAAACGAAATGTCAATTCAGGCTAATATAAAGCATATAAGAGAATAAAAACCACAATTAGTTCTCTACAGTTTTAAACCAGCCAATAAGGGTTAAATGTTGGAGTGTGTATCGCTTACCACCCGAGCCTGCGTCCATTCACCTCGGGAGCAAAGAGCGAGAGGAGAGGCTCAGCAAACATTTATAGGTTTGAGTTGATCAGACTAGAGCTGCCACCACTCTGGCAATCAAACCCCCGGTGTCATCACATCAGCTTGATTGAGAATGTAAGCAGGCACACTATCTGAGTTCCCAGAAGTATTTCTTTTTTCGCCACTAGGGGGTCGAGAAGAACCTCTGGGCCAAAAATATGATATTCCTGGCCAGGAAGTTGTCCCAGGCTCAGAATCTGAGCTGGGACAATACCGGATGTACAGCCCTGTGCAAACCCTCACAACATTCAGAATAGGAAACCAAACAACAACACTACAACAATCTTCAGCCAGTTTCTAGGTGAATCCTACCAGATTAGCAGGCACATAACTTCCTTCCAATACTTGCCCCAGTGCTCTGTACTGTCTTTGGTGCTGGAACCTCTCCTCAGCCCTCCGCTCGCCTCGGTGGAGACGCCATTTGGCTCGGGCCCATAGCGTGTGGGCTGTGAGGGTGTTGCGAGGATCCCCCACATAATTGGCAAAACACTATAGCGTTTTAGTGTTTATTTTTTTTCCCAGAATGAGCTTATTAGTGTTTTTTTTCCCCAGAATGAGCTAAGCGCCAACAAATGGCTTTGTCTGTTTTGTCCAAAGCTTGTTGAACGCCCAGGGTCATATTAAGCTTTGTGGGGCGAGAAGCTTAACCTCCAGAACATCTGGCCTACATAATTGCACAAAGCGCCCAAAGTTTATTGTATGCCCAACCTCACATTGGCAAAGCTTCGTGGGACCCTTAATTCAATTAACTCCTAAATAGCACTGTTTACTTCACATTGGGTGTGATTGTTTTAGCAGTTAATGATTAACTCATTTCCTGCGATCCCCATCGAAACCGGAGATTTCCCGCTGTACCACTCTGCGATGCCCGTAGATCCCGGAAATTGAATTAGCTTTAATCATTATGAAACAATTAAAAGTATGGTCGCTGTATATAGCCGCTTCGGAGACTTTAGGCCCGCCTCCTAACTGTATCCGGTCGTATTTCCTGTTTAGACCGGATCTAGGTTTCCATATCCGGTCTGAGAGCCAGTTTAGGAAGCATCCTGCTCGGTCATAACATCGTCTTTTTTCATGCGTTTTTTTTTTTTTGTTTGATTCTTGTGCCCGCCTGGCATATGATCCGCGCACATATCGTCTGCTATGTGCGCGAACGTGTCCACGTGTTACCATAGCGCACAGCTGGCTGTTTCCAATGTTTTCTTATGTAACACTGGCAGATACAGCAGGGGTAACAGATTTGTCTATTCCAATGGATTTTATTTATTCAAAAGCTGTCATCGAGTCTACCGGTCTACTACATGAGTCACACACAGATCATGCACTATGTGTGCACGTGCCCACGTTAAAAGGTAAGGACAATTTGGCAGGAAAACAGTTCAGCCTATGTTTAAAATAGCAGCAAATTAGTTAATGGCAGATATCGGAAAAGAAGTGTCACTGTAATTTTATATTTATTTTTTCTTTAAAACCATGACCTCTGAGTCTTCCTTTGGATAAATAGGAACTTGATGCATCGTTGATCATTAAAATAAATGCCTGTGGCCCACCCATCTGTCCACTTAAGTTAGGTGGTCCGTTGGGTGGCAAACTGATCTATGGGTGGGCCATTATCCAGACAATATTGAGAACCACTGGTCATCCTCTCCCTGTCCCTATATCTATCCACCTCTCTCTCTCTCTCTCTCTCTCTCTCTCTCTCTCTCTCTCTCTCTCTCTCTCTCTCTCTCTCTCTCTCTCTCTTGCTGAGGTGTTGCATCATGCTCTCTCACTGTCCTACCATAAAATCCTTCCATACAAAAATGAAGAAATCTCTGCCTGTCATTCGGTCCTTATTATGTCATTCAGTGTGGGTGTGTGTGCGTGTGTGCGTGCGTGCGTGCGTGCGTGCGTGCGTGCGTGCGTGCGTGCGTGCGTGCGTGCGTGCGTGCGTCCGTCTTCGAGCATCTTTCTCCTGGTTGAGTTGAGCCGTCAAGCTGAACTGGCACACGGACATTGACCACTGGGGCCTGGGTGTGCGGGGGGACTGAGGAAGGGGATTTTATATATATATATATATATTTTTTTTGTTTTACTTTTCCCAACCTTAAGGTGTTTGTTAGCATTCCAGTGAGCTCTCACTGGGTGAAGACCCTGTTCTGGGTGGAAGTGGTGGGAAGGACTCAGGAGAGACCCTACCGAAGTTGAATTGATTGGCAGGTGTTTCCAGTTGTGCTCTCCTAATATCCCTATATCCAGACAAACGTTTGACTAGATAATTATAATTTCACCATAATTATTATTTATTTAAATTATAATTTTAATGAGTTGGATGTCATCGGTCAGTTTTAGTTCCACCTGATGCAGAGATGTCAAGTGCCCTCCCACCTCATAATCCTTGCAGCTGCAAACGACTTCATTTGTGACGGCCAGGAGAGCACGCTAACGTCTATGTACTCGTATCGGTGCGCGTGTTGAGCGCGCCGATAAACTGGAGTCTATGAGCGTTTGTCACTAGGCCTATTTCCAGTTTACATGAACCACGTGACCGCCACTGTTTAATTATGCCCCTCATTGATGCAACTCTCCAATAGAAGGCTCTGAGTGTACAACATGCTAGACCTTGGCTCAAGGCAACCTTGAGAACCTCAAAATAATTAGCGGCCCATCACCCATCAGATGGGTGTATATAGTTTATTTTAATGATCAGTCAATTGATCGTGTTCCGGCTTAATTTGTAGTGTAGTAACGACCAGCTGTTGGGATATATCTCTGAATTACAGAGGGTTTTCTTCCCACAAACAGTATCTACAAGTCTCAAGCTCCAGACGAGTCTCAGTGCCAAACAGTTGCCAATCAATCGTTCAATCACTTCACGTCTGTCTCCTTATTGGTGACTGTCACGGGGCAGCCCGTGCCCTATACAGATATAATGATTGAAGACACTGTACACACCTAACTACACAGCGGCTTCCATTTTGAATAACTTTGCCGGCCGGCTTTGGGAAATGACTGTGTGAAAAGGTGGGTCAATGGACAGTGTTCTTAACATTGTATTTATTGCATTTTAACAGTTTGGCTGCTCTTGGTAGCCAAACACGTTCACAGACGAGATAAGGTTTCCATGGTAACCCGCATCTCAGACGCTTGCTACGGGTGCTGGTGAAAGAAAAAACTGCTTACGTCATGACGCAACGCAGCCAGAAGCAACCGAGAGCGGCCATTATCCATTGACTCCTATTCTATACTGAAACATAAAAACGGCTTTATCTCGAAATAAGGTGCAAATAACGCCGAGGAGGCCGAGATCAGCTTGTCTTCACGGCGACACTATGCCGTGATGGTCGGCCCCGGTTAGGATTTTAGTTTTCGCGACCGTTTGTAAACAAACAGATCTCCTTCCTGGATCGTCAGTGTACACCCACGTGCACACGCACGGAGCTTCCGGGGCTCTTCAAAATAAAGCGCAAGTGAATGGTGGCGTCCTGAGTGTTAATGTTCTCCTGTTCGTCTCTCCTGCACTCCTGGTGGCACTTCCTTTGAGTAATAGGAAGGTGCCAAGTGCTGTGAGGAGAGGGGTTTCCTATGTTCAGAGTAATGTTTATTTAGAATATAATTAATTTGAAGTTCACCCCAAGAAGTTAATTGTAAGGCATCATGTAGAATGTTTGTTACTCTTAGCTGGGGATTAAGTATGGAAGTGGTTATATGGAAGTATTTGTACGTGTTTGCTAAGTGGTGCTGAGTCCTGTGGTAGGATCCACTCCTATTTAAAGGAGACTGCAGGAACAGCCAAGTTAGGGCGGATTCACACTGCGGTCTCCGGTGCGTTCTCGAGACTGCTTGGCAGATGTTTTGACAGTGTGAAGCCTGCGGTTGTCCTCAGAAACGGCAGCCTCGGCTCGAGACCACCTCCGGAGGTAGTCTCGAGTCCGCTTGATGCGTCCTCAAGAACGGTGCGCTGCAATGTGAAGCTACCGCTCCATGAACAAGGAAGTGGTGTCGCTTCTGCTGGGATGAAAATAACAAGGATTGATCCGCGACGTCACGATTAAGATCCCAAGGATGCGCCAGTGACGTTACTGAAGACAGTCAGCACACACTGCTTTGGTTGCGTGTTGTTGTTCTGTTATTGTTACAACTCAAGACAACGTCAGGAACAAAGTAAAACTTTATATTCGCTCTAAATTCTGACAAGATTCTCTTCTTCTGTGACCTGACATTTTATATCTCCCAAAGCCCCATGGTCAACAAGCGCCCCCGGGAGGCACATGAATACCATTACAGTTTTAATGAAGTGTACTCCAGGGAGTCCATGCACAGGAGAATTTTGGCCATTGTGAATGCTGGTCAGCGGGGACCAGGCAACTGTTTTCAGAAACAGTTCTAATCAATCGGATTGCAGTGTGAATCCGCCCTTAGTCTGAGGTGGGCAAATACACTGTGAACAACCCGAGGGAGAGTTACAGGACCTGGCTGTGATCCAGATATTACCTGAAGAGAACTCTTAGCCTGGTGGGTTTGTTAGTGTGGTTTGTTGGTGTTTGCTGACGGTTTCATTATTCTCAGTTGCAATTTTGTAATTTTTTCATTGGCCAAAGCACTGTAAATATTGGTGTCCAACTGCTGTTCTTCGGGAGAGGTTTGGGGGAAAATAAAAACCCCTAAAGACCACCTTGACTGTTCTTTGAGCCCTGGCCGCTCGGGCAACTCTACAGTGACTGTACAGGCTTTCTCAAGGTCGCCAGCGACTCCCGTTCCGTTCCCGCGCCGCTCCACCCAGATTGTAACAGATTTAAACATCAAACATGTTTGGAGATTCTCTGGGGACGGGCCCGGCCATCCATGTGAACAACTCGGGAGGCTTAACTCACTTAGCGCCGAGCGAGCCAGATTTCAATATGAATCTGCGCTTATAACGCCAGGAAATAGCTATATTGAATCCCCAAAATCACATTACATAAACAGGTACACGTGCCTGCAGATGCCACAAGATGACCACTAGAGTGAGCCATAGCCCATTGACTTTCCATGGTCCCATGTTAAGTCAGAATAAAAAACAAGGTTCATGACATAACAGGATGGTACAATGACATGCTCTCCATTGACATTCAATGGACAGGCCGCGGGCCGCCATTTGAGCTCAATACTGCTCAATTCGTGCTTGATCGTCTCAAACCACCATTGGTATGGGCATCGGAACGTATATAGATGCCACACAGAAAGTTTCCGAATCAAAATCCGACCTAGTGAAGCTACGTGAGGGTCGGATGGTTAGCATTGAGCCTAGCGGCTAACAGAGGCCTACGTAAACAGGAAGCTATGGCTTAAAGGTGACGTCATAATCGTATCCTTTTTTTTCACGGTTTTCATCTGTATGCTAGTCGAAGGTAAGCTAACCGTTCCGCTCCGTCTATCAACCCAAATTAAAAGCTTAAACAATGCTTTTATATAAAAGTCGCTCCGAGTCGCTCGGCACTAAACGCCATCATTAGTTAGTCGCCCCGAAAGTCGCTCGGCGCTAAGTGAGTTAAGGTTGGATCTTTGAGCCATCGCTCACACTAGGATGACCTCAGATTGGCTCCTGATCTTTGCTGATATACTGATACTGATACTCAGGAGCTTTGTTTCCCTTCCAAAATCACCCGACTAAAAAACCGGGAAAGCATCTGTGATTTTAACCACTTTAGCTATTTTCTATGCTTTAGCTATTTTGGCAAAATTGTGAACATTTGAGACACATTTTGAATATAATACAATTTTTTAACTCTAGTATTTGCTTCTGGGGGTCCCTGGAACAAAATATTACATATCTTGTGGGGGGGTTTACATGAAAAAGTTTGAGAACCACTGACATAGAAACATTTTCTTTATTATTATTCTTTTTTTAGGCTTTAGCTCAGTGGCCTAGTGGTTTGAGTGTGGTTTGAGTGAGACTGGGAGATCGGGGTGGAGCAACTTTAATGATGGAGAGGGCCACTATATTTCCACACTCACTGCAGAGGGCCACAATGCACAATACAGGCTAAGAATATAAAAAAATAGCAGATCTACACGCTCAAAGCGTGCCGCAGTGCGACGCGTTTTGAGCTTGTATATCTGTTATCTGTTCGTTTTATTTTATTTTATTTCACATACATTTATATGTTCTTTTGTTAACTTTATGAACTTAAATACAAATACATTTGACGTAAAAAAAATGCTAGTAGTATTAGTCATTGAGCTACTAAGATAGACTGAAGTAATTAAAGCGGGTCATGTTTGCATGTTTGGAATTGTAACATCAATAATATATTAATACAGCATTCTGAAGTGAAGAGGGGGGGGCCGCATGTGGCCCTCGGGCCGCCATGTTGCCCACTTACGCGTTGTACCAAAGTGTGTGATTTTTTGTGTGATCTCTGGCTAAATGCTGCAGCCGCACATGAGGTTGTGATGATTCCTGTGACTTATTCCCTTCTCTCTCTCTCTCTCTCTCTCTCTCTCTCTCTCTCTCTCTCTCTCTCTCTCTCTCTCTCTCTCGACCATGTCTCAAGCTGTCTTAATATTCCAAACAGTGTTAAGTAATAAAGGAAAAGGCCTTTAGGGCAATCACACTTAATTTTCAAACTCTTAATTTCCCTGTACACCCCCCGCTTAAAAAAGAAAAAAACCTATTAATTCACACACGCGCACGCACGCATGCACACACACACACGCGCACACACACACACACACACACACACACACACACACACACACACACACACACACACACACACACACACACACACACACACACACACACACACACCGTAAAGGAGAGTTATACGTTTGTGCACACACACTGACACTCGGTTATAGGAACATTTTTACTCACTCTCACACACACATGCACACGCACGCACACACACACACACACACACACACACACACACACACACACACACACACACACACACACACACACACACACACACACACACACACACACACACACACACACTCATGGGAAAGCTTGCTCAAACAAACACACAGCCCCCACATTAATTGTAGGTGTGACTTGGGCTATTAGGATTTAATTACTTTGTGTACCCCGGCCGGTACAAGCCTGTATGCTGAAGACAGAGCTAACTAGGGCGTGTGCGTGTCCGTGTGTGTGTGTGTGTCCGTGTGTCCGTGTGTTCCCCCAGACTCGGTGGCAAGCACTGACCCCTATTAAAGTAAAGCAATAGGAAAGGTAAATGTTCAGAGTTGAAATCTAACCTTTTGTTACTGTGATCATGCTCTATTATGCGCGTGCGTGCGTGCGTGCGTGCGTGCGTGCGTGCGTGCGTGCGTGCGTGCGTGCGTGCGTGCGTGCGTGCGTGCGTGTGTGTGTGTGTGTGCGCGCGCGCAAGCACGTGCGCAATGTGTGGCCTGGAATGTCTGAACCTGGCTCAGACCTAGTGCCATTTAAAAACTGCGTGTTGACAGTTTTAGTCATAGTCTTTTGAATAAAATGTCTTTTAGTTTTAGTCATAATTTAGTCACCTGAAAAGTTTTAATTTTAGTTTAATTTTAGTCGACTAAATATCATACGTTTTTAGGCGACTAAATCTACAGTTGATTATGTCAACTGAAATGTATTTTGGCAGGCCTTGATGACATCGCAATGGCTGATTTTACACTTGGTTGCGTGCTGAAAATAGCAGATCTACAAGCTCACAACGCGTCGCAGCGCGACACGTTGTGAGTTTGTAGATCTGCTATTTTCAGCACGCAACACCTGAGAGCAACCAAACATAAAATGACTCTCTTCTCCCCTAATACTTATAATACATTTTATTTGAAATGCACTTTACAGACAGCAAACCTCAAAGTGCTACAATACAGAAAGATAAAAACATAAGATGAGACATTGCAAAGAACAGTCCCCCTAGTCCCTCCCTAACGTTTTAGTCTAGTTTTTATTTTGTTGACGAAATTGTCAATATATTTAGTCTTAGTTTTAGTCATCACAGCTTAGTTTTTATTTAGTTTTTATTTAGTTTTCGTCGACAAACATTTTTCGTCATAGTTTTAGTCGACCAGATCAATGCTGATACCTGTACATGTGTAAACCAGTAAGACGCCTAAGGGCGACAAGAGGTCGCATCGTGTCTTGGCCATCTGGCCAGTGATGTATATCGGACCAGTTACCCATATATGGAGACCCCTGGTACCCATATATGAAGATCCATGTACTGTATATGGAGATTTGCTGTGAGAGCCCAAACATGCTTACTCAGTTATTTGTTATGTGAAAGTCCTATGACGTCTATCACATCTGACATCATACATACAATCCCTTGTATACCCATATATGGAGATCCCACACATGTCTTGGCCATCTGTCTTGGCCATAGATGGATTTGTTTAGTGTGTTATGTGGCCAATGTGGCTTCCACATATAGGCATTCCCATATGAAGTCCTGTTAGATATGGGCTTAATATTGATGACATCAGGGATCTACATATTATGGGCATAAAAGGGATTTTGTGTTGTTCCCCTGACATCACAGTGATGTCAGAGCGTGATGTCAGAGCGGCAAACCCATAGACCGTGAAAAAGCGTACGCGAACACACAGAGACACAATGTGCCGTTTCTCATACTAAACTGCTACCTTTGGTCACAATAAGTAATTCCCTATAAATAAAGTTCATTCAGGATCATTTTGGGGTATGGAAAATTATTACCATGTAGTTTTAATGATTTTTTTTTTCTGAGAATTAACACACGGGTGACTAACAGGTCATTTTGACCGATTTTGAGATCGCAAAGTGCAATGACTCTCCCCGTGAAGGTCTCAGAAATGTCCCCTTCCATGACTTTTCCTAAACACTCAAGATGTTTCTTTTTTCCCCAATTGACGTCATTTTTGACTGCATCTCCTGTCATACTTGGATTATAGTCACATAAATGCCTCGCATTGTAACCATTTTATTTAATTAAAGTGCGAATCCTTAGTCTTGTTATCGTTTTATTTACTTTTCATATAATCTATTGTAGATAGATGGTATTGATCATTGCCAGGTCACACTTCGTTCTGTTATGTTTTGTTTTAAATTTATTTAATTTTTGTTTCTCTCTGTTCATTCAGTTGTTGGTAGTCATGGCTGCCAGTTCCCACCTGATGTTGTGTGGGAGTTCTGACTTCTCCAGACCGTACTGAACGACCGCTAGCTTGCATAAGGTCTTCAGAGTAGGACTCAGGTCTAAGACATAGAGGTCATCTGGCGTTGTTCTTTGTCCAAAGAGGAAGACACGATCTCCCACCATGCAACAACACATTCCATACGTTGGAGACGTGCTTTTCCCCTTGGGCTCGACCTTCTTCCAGGACAGGCTCTCTGGGTTGAGTTTCCACAGATTATTGGTGCATAGTTTCCATTGTTTGTAGCTTACACCACCACATATGTACAGCTCTCCGTTGTAGGTAAAGGCTGAATGACTCCAGCGTCCTTGTGTACGAAACGGTGTGGAAGTCGTGTTCAGCCAGAAGTTGGTCTCTGTGTCAAACACCCTGATGGCGTCGTACTCCAACTCGCTCCAACTCGCACAGCCCCCAAATACGAACATCTTTGTCCCGATGATGGTGGCAGAGTGATATTCTGAAGCAGGTGGCAGAGTGCCTCTGGTGTTAATTAAAGTCCAGACCATGGTGGCGGTGTCCAACTTGTACATGTCTTGTGTCTGTCCAGTCAGCTGGATGTATCCTCGATGGATAAACATGACCTTCCCCAAGACACAGGCTGAATGGTAGCTCCTCCCCTCCGGAACAGACCCAGAATCCTGTGGTTTGAACCATCTGTGGGTGTCCACATCAAATGCATAAAGAACGTTGCAGTACTGACCGCTACCGTAGTCAAACCCTCCCCAGATGTAGACGATATCTCCTATCAGCACAGCTGTGTGGCCTTTACGACTAGAGGGAACCTCAGGGGGTCGTTCTCCTCTTACAGGCGTCACTGGAGGCAAATTCCTCCAGTCTAAAGACACTGTGTTGAAGACACGCACACCGGTCTGTTCCTCGTTGTTCTCGTCACTGTTCCTTCCAAAGTAGTACAGCTCGTGTCTCACCGCTACAGCAGCACCACCATCTGCCTTTGGTGATCCTTTCTTTTGCACCGTCCAAGAAAACATTTAAATTGGCACGATAGTTATTAACAGTGAATGGAAGACCTGTTGGTTTCCTGCCCTTTTAAGAGCTCAAGGGTCCAAAGAAAAAGAGCCAAAGGAGTACGCTGCTGAATTCTACAGCCTTTTCTGTTTTCAGAATCTTGAAGAGTTGTGTGGTAAAGAGTTGAGTCTTGGAGAACTGTTCGAGTGGGATGCGTCGATTCATTCTGAACTCTGTGAGGTTGCAGATCTGTTCATCCTGCTGGCCGGATTGCCTATGTCATCCCGTTGAGCGGTATATCCATATATGGCCTCCCAGCGAGTCAGCCATGCCCAAATTTGGTATCCCTCATGTCAGAGTGAGATGCATCAGCCAGTGCCATACCGTATATGGAGATCTAAGTTAGATGCACCTCACCCTGATGAGCCAAAGGACATTTGTGTTCCTGCCACTGAGTCGGTCGGAGTTGCGGTTATCTAGAACCAGTACTGATCTGATCAATACGCCCATATATGGAGATCTGTTTGTCCAGAAATGCAGAACCAACTTATGACACAAACCCATGACAGATCAGAGATCTCTAAATATTAGCATAACATATGCAGGCAGGCAGACAGACAGACAGATACAGGGATCTCCAAATATGGGCATACAAGACGCAGGCAGTCAGACAGACAGATACAGAGATCTCCAAATATAGGCATAAAAGACGCAGGCAGACTGACAGATAGATACAGAGATCCTCAAATATGGGCATAAAAGACGCCGGCAGACAGATGGTTACAAAGTGTTCTCTGACAACGGCATCGTTCCTGAGTAGACCGGGGCCCAACAGATACAATCCTTTACAGTATTTCCCCAAAACCATAAAATGCTGAAAATCACACATACTCACTGTAGGTCTTGGATGAAAATGTATATCAGGATCTGCAGGTATAGGGCTTAGGGCATTAACGAAAAGTCGACTTCATTACACAAGTCGACTCCAACCAGCGAAAGTCGAAGTTGAAAAAGAAAATCCTTTGTATTTTTTTATCATTATTTATGCTCCATGTGCATGCAAACAGTAGGATTGCTTATTGTCAAAAATGGAATGATCCAATATTACAGTGCTATATTACTTTTGGTATAACATGGGTCTATTGTGAAAGTAGCAGATCTACATGCTCACAACGCCTCGCGATGCGAGGCTTTGTGAACATGTAGATCGGCTATTTCCACCAAACGATATAGTCAACTTTTTACTGAGTCGAGTCGACTTGCAAAAATCACAAGTCGTTAATGCCCTAATAGAGCTCTGGGTGACCTGGGATACGCTGCCTACTCCAAACTATTTCACACGTGTGTCTGTCCTGTCATGGACTATATGGCAGGTATCTGGGGCTCAGACACAACTATATGAAAGGATAAAAGGTCCAGATGAGGGCTATACGTGTATATCCTGGTATAGCGTGCATACATTTGCAATAACACTTTGAAGATGCATTATCTAATAATATATACTGTAGATTACACTGCAATGTCTGTGGTTTTAAACTGTCGAGAGAGAGAGAGAGAGAGAGAGAGAGAGAGAGAGAGAGAGAGAGAGAGAGAGAGAGATCATTGCAGCCCACCCCAACCTTTCACAGACAGCCTCCATAATCTGCAATATGTTCACTTTGGCATGCTGGCTAATATCTGCCTCCCATGGGACGCGTTAAGCGCACGCACACACACGCACACACACGCACACACACACACACACACACACACACACACACACACACACACACACACACACACACACACACACACGCACACACACACGCACACACACACGCACACACAGGCACACCACCAGTCTCTGATCTGCAATATGTTCAATTTGGAAGATTGCCTAATAATTAGTACTTTCACGCACGCACGCACACACACACACAAACGCATGCACACACACACACACACGCACATGCGCACAAACACACATCGCTACCCAGAAATAGAGTTCCCCTTCCTGAAAACAAACATATATTTTTGAAGCGGTGAAAACCGCTTCCAATGAATGGCTTTGTGTGTATCACGCCCGTCGCCCATATATGGTCATTTCAGTCCAGAATGAACAGGCTTTTTCAAAAACAGAATGTCTGTTTAATTACCATATATGGTGATGTCAGTCCAGAATGAACAGGGTTTTTCAAAAACACAAAGTATGTTACCTTATGTCCATATATGGTCACTCCAGGCCAGAATGAACAGGTTTTTCCTGTCCCACAGAATGTCCGTTTAATTACCATATATGGTGATCTCAGTCCAGAATGAACAGGGTTTTTCAAAAACACAAAGTATGTTACCTTATGTCCATATATGGTCACTCCAGGCCAGAATGAACAGGTTTTTCCTGTCCCGTACGTGTAAAATATCAGTCCAGAATGAATAGGCTTTTTCAAAAAGCAAAATGTGTGGTGTCCCTCCCGGTTAGATGAAAATGGATACTTTGAGGATTGGTCAAGCTTCACATGATAATTTGGCCTTCAGGGTTTATCTGTCTTGTACATGCAGTATCTATTGCAGATTATCAAAACAGATGAAAAATACATTCAGAATAAAGGTTTTATCTGTCCACCGCTTCACTTCGAACCGAGGTTTGATTTTTTTACTATATTTTGGTTGAACATTGATGATGATGATGATGATAATGATCCACTGGCTGTTGACTGGCTGTCAGGCTTGTATCAGTAGTATGAATGGAAACTAGAAACGACGTGATGCGTTGCGAGCTTGTATACATGCTGTGTCTGCTAGTTTTGAATAAATACGGTTAAAGTTTTTAAAGGTAGGGTAAGTGATTTTGTTTAATCTGTCGCTCAGATACTATGCTCGGACTCGCTTCTTGCATCCGAAACAGCGGTGGTCTTTCTCTTGGTCCCCCGCTGATGTTCCATAACAGTATAGTGATCCAGAAAAATATCAAACATTTTTTTAAAAGAGTCCCGATCGTCCTCCAAGCCGCTCGGCTGGGCGTTAAATGCCCCGATTGTCGGCTAGTGCAGTGTTTCTCAACCTTTTTTCTGCATGGGCACACATAATACGGGGGTGTAAATATCGTCACTGTCGGGAAGAAACCTCGTATCTCCAAGTTTCAAATGTGTACGCTTCTTCGCGAAGTAAAGCCCTGCTTCATCATACGAGGCTGTCGCACAACAGTAGTGAAAACAGCAGATCTACAAGCACACAACACCTCGCGGTGCGAGGCGTTGTGTGCTTGTAGATCGGCTATTTTCACTAGTTTAAATCATTTTTTAAATTATAAATGCAATGCTGGCTTTCAAGCAGTTTCAAGGGGCACACCTTGACCCTTCTCAGGGGCACACCAAAGGTCCCCAGGCACAGTGGTTGAGAAACACTGGGCTAGTGTGTGGCCAGCTTTAGTGACATCTCCTCAGTTTGCTCATCACATGCAAGTACAACTACAGCAAGTGAACCAAAGTCTTTTTGAGTGTCGTGTGTCTCTAGAGTGTGAGAAAAGGACCTGAGTGAAGTGAAGCCACTTGACTATAATCCCTCTCAGCGGCTCTGAAGGCACAGAGCACTTTAAACATAGTAAACACTTCCCATGTCATCAGTGATACACTGATGACTTTCTACAGTCATACTGAAATACCTGCAAATGACAAGGTGTTGCTGGAGAATCATTGTACTATTATGGTTGTTTCTATCTAACCTTTTATATTTTACCAGCACTATTGCGACCGTGGGTCGCAAGTTTAGTATGTGAACGGTCACAGCTTGTGGTTCTATGGGTTTGCCGCTCTGACATCACACTCTGGCTTCACTGTGATGTCACACTAACAGGATCCCTTTTATGCCCATATATGGAGTTCACTGACGTCATCATTATTAAGCCCATATTTAAATGGACTTCATATGGGAATACCCATATATGGAGGCCACATACCACACTAACGTCTGGTTCTACAGACGGGGATCTCCATGTATGGGCATAAAAGGGTATGATGACTTTCTGAGTAAGCATGTTTGGACTCTCACAGCATATCTCCATATACAGTACATGGATCTGCATAATATGGGTACCAGGGGTCTCCATATATGGGTAACGGGTCCGATATACATCACTGGCCAGATGGCCAAGAATTGGTGCGACCTCGCCCTTTAGGGCGACCATCACCACCTACACTAGTATTGTCCCGACTGCTATTGCCTCATGAATTACGGATTGATCCAGAATATTAAAACGGTATCTCACTATAGTTACTTTAAAAACATACTTTGTGTACCCAGCAGTTAATTTAATTATGAGTGCATTCTCTGTTTGTCCGACTGTCGGCTATCTGCTTTTATAATGAGTGTGATTTGAGTTTCCAACAGTGTACAGTACTTTAACACACACACACACACACACACACACACACACACACACACACACACACACACACACACACACACTCTCTCCTGCATGATAAATTATTATTCAGAGCACCTTATTAATTCCATCTAGATTTCATGAGTAAAATGGGATTCAAAGCTGGACATGTGTTGCTTATGAAAACAGATGCTTGATCATTAGTACAGTATTAGAAGTATACAAGGCCTGAAGAAAAATTATACCAATGATTAAATAAATGCAACCATATATTCATTTTTTATTTTAATCCCGTTTCAACCTTGGGGAAAGTGTTTGCAGTACTGTCACCCGAATTTTCTTCAGATGAAATACTTGAAACAGATCCTGAAATAAAGAAATAAGGACAGAATGAGTTCATGAGTTCATTTCGGATCCCCATTAGCTGTTATACCTGGCAACAGCTATTCTTCCTGGGGTCCACAGAAAATAATATACATACAAAAAAAGCAAAATAATTATGTTTACAAATATCACAGAAGAGATATATAATCAGATACTCTACAACATAACAACACGATTTGTGCATTCAAATAATATTACAGTGAATTACAATTATTCCAGATGTGTAAGAAAGTGCTTTAGTCTGTTCTTAAAATACCTTTTACTGTTAGTTTTTGTAGAGAGTAGAGAGTTCCAAAAGGTCATTGCCCTGTACGTGACAGAATGGAAAGAAAGGGAATCAGATCAGTGTTGTTTTTGACAGCAAATTTTTATTTAGTTCAAATTTTTATTTAGTTTTAGTCATAGTCTTTTGAATAAAATTTCATTTAGTTTTAGTCATAATTTAGTCACCTGAAAAGTATTAGTTTTGGTATAATTTTAGTCAACTAAATATCATTCGATTTTAGTCAACTAAATCTACAGTTGAAATGTATATTGGGCGGGCATTGATGGCATCGTAATGACTGATTTTACACTTGGTTGTGTGCTGAAAATAGCAGATCTACAAGCTCACAACGCTCACAACAAGTATATTCGTCCTCTCCTCTCCTCTCCTCTCCTCTCCTCTCCTCTCCTCCCTGTAGAGTTAGGTTCCTGTGGGCCTGTCATCTCCTCAGCTATAAGCCCCTCCACACGTACACTCTATGTCTGCTCCACTGTGTGTGTGTGTGTGTGTGTGTGCGTGCGTGCGTGCGTGCGTGCGCTCACAGTGTGGACCCCTTCACTCGGTCTTCTCCACACTTGACTAAACGTTCACATAATACTGTGGTCTCGCAGGAGAGCCAGACACTGGTTGTACAGCTATACTGGACCCCACTCTATACTGTACATGTCAATGCTGTCCTGTTTGTCATGTGGAAAACTCATATGTCCAAAACTGTTACTTTTCTCTATTTCAAATTCAATAATTGCAAAAGTTCTATAGCTCTACCAGACAGGGGCGGCCTTAGGGAACTGGAGGCCCGTTTCAAGAGCTATATTGATGAGAACTTTAGGCAAACATAGCATACAACTTGAGCTTGTAGATCGGCTATTTTTGGCAAAGAGGTTTCGCGTAGAGAGGAGAAAGAGCAGACTAAGTACCGAGTGAAAGGTCAAGTTTATTAACCCATTTAGTGCTCCAGACATGAACGGGTTAAATGTCCAGCGTGCCTTTCGCCTGCTCCGTCCGCGGCCAGTCTCTTATTTTGAAGGTTTGACGTCATGACGTCATTCACCGGAAGTGGTCATCATCCCATGCGGTTGGAGTAATGGCCGATCGTTGCCTTTCAGCTTGTGTTATAATAGCGAGAATCTAATGCCATCCTTGGCTTCAAAAGTGTTTTTTGGAGAAAATGGACATTAAAGATGAGATAGACAGTCGGCTACCATGTTAAAGTTGTACCATGTAACTTTTTTTATAAAACAAATCTTAAAATTGTCCTAACTCTTAAATCGCTAAAGTTTTAGAACACCCACTCCGTTATTTTCAGCTTCTGAAGCCTTCTCTTTATATGTTTTCTATGATCCTGACCGGGGTCCGGTTTTCGCGCAAAAATTACGTCATCATACACTACCGGCCAATCACAGCGAGGGTTATACACTGCCGGCCAATCACAGCGCATCTTGAAGTGGGGTCGCTAGCTATCACAATAGGGCGGCCATATTTGTAGGCGCCCGTGTGTCTCTATCTATACTCGGGTGAAACACTCCGTTTCTCCGGAATGCCTGAACGCACAGGAACCAGGGACCCCTCTAAAGATAGATCTCGGCGAGGTGGAGGCAGACGCGGGGGTGACACGGGGGTGTGAGGCCCGGTCCGCGGCGAAAAGCGGCCGAAAGACGCGGACGCTACTGACCACTAGTTGAGCAACTTACACAGTATAGCTTTAAGGGATTACAATTTTGTGCACGTGGATCCGCGATGATGATGAATCGGCGAGTCCGATCGTGCCGGCACTTTCCAACGGACCGTACGGTAAGATTGCCAGCTTTACTGTATATACAGTATATAGCGCGAGTATACTCGGTATCGGCACTCCGAGTACTCGAGTATTTTTCACGAGTATTCTCGGGATCGGCTACAAATGGGTTAAGTGTTGACGGTTCAACTGGTTAAATATCTGGAAACACGAATTGAACCCAAAATACACTGATGATTGTGCTGTCAAACAATGAAACTATATGGAATCTATGGGTTGTGGGGGTCCCTGCTTCATCTCTCTCTCAACTAAGGGGTCCTTGGCCTGAAAACGTTGAAGACCCCTGCTGTAGACAGACAGACAGACAGACAGACAGACAGACAGATGGACGATGCTTATGTAATGATAGTGATGATAACTTAACTCCTTTACTCTCAATAGAGTTAAAGAGTACATTAGTCATGCACATATAGTATGCCCCCCCCCCCCCCCCCCCCCGAAAAGAAAAGTAAAAGAAAGAAAAAAAGCACACATGCACACATTTTATCTGTTAAAATGCTTACACAGGTCTATAGATGGAGTGGAGTATGAAATATGCAGTGATAGCATAGACATGTTGGTGCAGTGCACGCACACGCACACACACATACACACGCACACCCACACACACACACATACGCACACGCGCGCACGCACGCACGCACGCACACACCACACACAAGTGTCATCCTCTTTGCACTGATCAGATCATAGCGGTGCATTAATGGCAGGTGAAGAGGATTGTGTGTGTGTGTGTGTGTGTGTGTGTGTGTGTGTGTGTGTGTGTGTGTGTGTGTGTGTGTGTGTGTGTGTGTGTGTGTGTGTGTGTGTGTGTGTGTGTGTGTGTGCGTGCGTGTGTGTGTGTGTGTGTGTGTGTGCGTGTGCGTGTGTGTGTTGGTTCTCAGTTATTAATGTATGTTTTTAAATGGCAGTGGTACGGAGGTGCATGTTTAAAATAAAAGCATGAATATATTAATCAATTAGTTCAATAGCATAGTACAGGGGTCTTCAACGTTTTCAGGCCAAGGACCCCTTAGTCGAGAGAGAGATAAAGCAGGGACCCCCACAACAAATAGATTCCATATAGTTTCATCGTTTGACAGCACAATCGTCAGTGTATTTTGGATTCATGTCAATTTGTGTTTTCAGATATTAAACCACTTGTACTTAGTCTGCCCCTTTTCCCCTCTACACCAAAAGCTCTTTGCCGAAAATAGCCGATCTACAAATTTGTAGATCTGCTATTTTTGGCTAAAGTTCTCAGAATATGGACGCTAGGATTCAAGTGGCTAATATAAAAAAGGAGGGAAAAAAAGCTTCTATCACACAGATTTGGAAGACCCCCTGTAGTAACCCTGAGGACCCCCTAGGGGTCCCGGACCCCCTGTTGAAGACCCTTGGCATAGTATTGAATGCACAATAACATGGTATGTTTATACACGTGAAACACACTTTTATACATAAATATACAACATAATGTTGTAGGGGGTCCCTGCTCCATCTCCCCATCGGTTTGGGGGTCCCTGGCCTGAAAAAGTTGAAGACCCCTGATTGAAATGATTATTGCGACCATTTTTCTATCCCTAATAAAGCTATGTAACTTGTTTTCCCCCTTGTGAATAAAATTGCAGGAAAGTTTCACATCTGTATAATCCCTATTTTAACGGTATAAATGAATGCATCTTCTGTATGTGTTCATGAAATGTACTGTGATTGTGAATACTGTCTTGGTCATGTTGTGCATGTGTGTGTTTGCGAGTGTGTGCATGTGCGTCTATGTCTATGTGTGTTGGCAGCTGTGCGTGTGTGTGCATGTCTATGCCTATATATGTGATGTATGTGCGTTGTTGCAGCGTGTGTGTGTGTGTGTGTGTGTGTGTGTGTGTGTGTGTGTGTGTGTGTGTGTGTGTGTGTGTGTGTGTGTGTGTGTGTGAGTGAAGTCAACTGCACAAAGTGCCTCTTCAGCTAAAACTCACTCTGAATATTTTATCTCCCATCATGCACTGCTCTGATCCGATCTGATCTGTGCTGCACGTGCGTGCGTGTATGTGTGAGTTGCGTGCGTGCATGCGTGTATATGCGCATACGTATGCGCGTGTCCGACAGAGATACGCCAGAGAGAGAGGCCTGGCATTGTGTGTGTGCGTGTGTGCATGTGCACGCATGTTTGTGTGCAGGGGCATGCACAGACATTTTGAGGGGGGGTGCTCAAGTGAAAAAAAAGGGCACCTTGTGCAGCGCGTGGAACCGTCGACTGCCAGTAGTTAGGGATGGGAAGTGTTGCATTGGTGATTCAGTGTTTGGGGGACGTGATTTGAATGATGTCACGTGGACAGCGCTTACACATACATTACAGGAGTTAACAGGTACAGACAATGGTCTATTGATATGCATACATGCCCTGCTGTGACATATCCAGGCTATATCTATTGATATGCATGCATCAATTAAATGTGTATTTGGCTGCGGATCCCCATCTCAAAATATTTTGTTCCAGGGACCCCCAGAAGCAAAGACTTTAGTTAATTTGGGTCTTGCCTCAAGCTAGATGCAGAATAGATACATGCTGTTTTGATTACAGATAGCCTACACATGTGGCAAGATTCCAGAGCATTTTGGGGCATATATTAGAACCTTTTAATCCAGAATTGACCAATGTCACCATGGTCCATGCACACTGCACAAAACAACAAAACAAACACTGTACAAAAACATGGGGTCTGTCTGGGGGGGGGGGGGGGGGGGGGTCCCAGATGAGTAAAGACCCCATCCAAAAGTAAAACAGGTTATTCTGTCTGCTTTCAAATTGTAGTAAATGAACTCAGGTTGTTTTAAAACCTACAAAACAACTCTAATATTATGAAAATCGGATTAACTGGCTGGTGTACTGTTCTGGGAGGTCCCAAAATAGATAACCCCCAGGGGCGGGGGTCTTAACATTTTACACCCATCATTTACTCATTTGAGTCCTTGACCCAGAACACATACGATTGGCATGTTTAATTACGTTTCTAAGCCAAGATAGCACAAATTATGTATTTTATGTCGGCCATTTTGCATTTGGATTTTTGGATTCCCCATGCTCTGAAGATTCCAAAAATGTATAGTTTTACTAATCTCCAAAACTTTTGAACAAAAGTACACAGTGAACCTGACTAAAAAAGGGCACTTTCATCCAGGAAGGCAAAAGGGCAGGTGCTCTGGCACCCCCTAGTGTCTACCTGTGCACGTCCCTGTTTGTTTGTGTGTGTGCATGCGTGCGTGCGTGTGTGCGTTTGTGTGTGTGCGTCCATGTATGTTTGCATAGGCGGTATATATCTTTTTTTTTTTACAAAGAATAAAATTAACGAAGGCATCATTTTAAATGCTGATCTCTGAAAACAGAACAGCATTCAAAAGCTGGATTTTCTGCGCAGCTTTGAAATGATTACACTCATTGCATCATTTCCTAAGCACATTGTGCGTATACCGTGGTGTTTTGGTACGCAAATCAGAAAATGCAGCAGGTTAAATGGGGTGATGTTACATCGTCCCTTTTTTCCTTTGGCAATGGTGTTCGGCAAGGTGGGATCTTGTCTCCTATGTTATTCTACGTTTACATGGATGATCTATCTGGTAAATTAAAGGGTAATATAGGCTGAGTTAATATAGGTAACTGATCTATCATCAATCACCTTTTGCACAGTACGTTGACCAGGGGCGTCACAAGGGGGGGAAAGGGGGACTGAGTTACTAGGGCCCAAGGTGGGGGGGCCTTAATTATTTTATACTTTAGCTATTGAAAAATAGCAGATATACAAGCTCACAGTGCGGCACCGAGTGCCGCGCTGTGAACTTGTAGATCTGCTATTTTTAAAAAGTCGTGAAAATGTGTGCAAATCTGAATATATGTATTTTTTAAGCGAACATTTGTAACTCAAATTTCGCTTCTGGGAGGTCCCTGGAACTAAATATTTTGAGATGGGGGTTTGTGGCCAAATACATATTATTTTGGGGGTCCTTTACATGAAAACGTTTGAGCACCACTGACATAGAAACATAGGATTTTCAAAAAACCTTAGAAGGATTTGAAATATTCAAAGACTTTCCATGATTAAAAAAAAAGTAGTACCGCGCTGCGAGCTTGTATATCTGCTATTTTTCAATAGTTAAAGCACATGGGGGGGCCCGCAGTGAATCCTTGTACCCAGGGCCCAGAATTTGGTGTGACACCCCTGATGTTGAGGACCTGGTCGATCCGAGTCCATCCAGTGCAGGTTACAGCAGCTATTGAAAATGTGCTCACATTATGGCAATGCTCATGACATGAATTTAACACCAAACGGCAGGGCAAAATTGAAAAGAAAACTACTTTTGAAAGAGAGACAAAATGTTGACATTTTAGCCTGGTTTTTATTTGTTGGCGTAAGTGTCAATGAATTAGTCTTAGTTTTAGTCCTCGATCATAGCTTAGTTTTTTATTGTGTTTTCGTTGTGAAAAAAGGTAGCCGACGAACATTTGTTGTCATAGTTTTGGTCGAAGGAAATCAGGAAATAAAGCAAATTTTTATAGGACTACAATATCGATCAAAATCAGTAATTGTGGTCTAGATCAGTGGTTCTCAACCTTTTCAGACCGCAACCCCCAAAATAATCATATTCTAAGAGTTGAGGCATTACATTTTGTATAACACGGAGCCGATCTACATGCTCACGTTGTGACTGAGCATGTAGATCTGCTATTTTCACAATTTCTGCCTCTAATATTTGACAATTTGGCCAATGTTTAATTTGTCATTTCAGAGGTATTAAAACGTCTTTGAATTGTCACTTTAGAAATGTGCTATGCACTTAAATTATATGTTGGTTTGATACTCTGCAGTGAGAAAACAATGTTGCACCTTAAGTTGATCATCTGGATACCCCAGAAAATAATTTGGGACGGGGGTCCAGACCGTCAGGTTGAGAACCACTGGTCTAGAACTCAGGAAAAATCGGGATCAGACTCCAGAATTCACGCCTGTGTCGTGCTGAATAGCTCTCACCCACGACACGAGGACAGAACTGCACAGGCGTCGTGAGCGCTGCATGCGGCGTATAGTTCCAAAGTGCTGAGACAGACAGACTGCACTGGGCTGCGTGCGTCGCTTTTTATATGGTTTTATGGAAATAATATAAATAACATAAAGGAATGCAAGAATAATATGTCCCGGAAATAAGGCGGAATATGCAATGGCACCGCGAAGAACGCAAAAAAACAAAAAAACTGATGACTGCGCTGAGATTGCTACACCTAAAGCAATTCGACGGACGCGCGCGATCGTGCTTGTGTGTGTGTGTGTGTGTGTGTGTGTGTGTGTGTGTGTGTGTGTGTGTGTGTGTGTGTGTGTGTGTGTGTGTGTGTGTGTGTGTGTGTGTGTGTGTGTGTGTGTGTGTGTGTGTGTGTGTGTGTGTGTGTGTGTGTGTGTGTGTGTGTGACACAGAGTATATGCGGAGGAAATATTCATAGGATAGCCACAGGGTTTAGGATTTGTGTTTGCAAGAGATTGCCAAACAAAATTACTTATTCGTATTCAGTCATCTGCCCACATGCTGTATACAGGCAGGGGCGTCATACCAAATTCTGGGCCCGGGGTACAAGGTTTCACTCACATTTTGTGCTTTAACTATTGAAAAATAGCAGATATACAAGCTCACAGCGCTTGCGAGCTTGTAGATCTGCTATTTTTGAAAAAATCATGAACATTTGTGCAAGTCTTTGAATATTTCAAATCCTTCTAAGGTATTATTTTTTTTTAAACCTATGTTTGTCAGTGATGCTCAAACCTTTTCATGTGAAGGACCCCTAAGATAATACGTATTTGGCCACGGACCCCCATCTCAAAATATTTAGTTCCAGGGACCCCCAGAAGCAAACTTTGAGTTACAAATGTTCGCAAAAAAAATACATATATTCAAAGATTTGCACACATTTTCATGACTTTTCAAAAATAGCAGATCTACAAGTTAAAGTATAAAATAATTAAGGCCCCTCCACCTTGGGCCCAAGTAACTCAGTCCCACTTTCTCCCCCCTTGTGACGCCCCTGATTACAGGACTGCATGTCCCAGAGACAATGAGACGTATACCTCCAACAGCAAGAGAATGACATCGTAAATCGCAATTTCTTTGGCTACAATAATCGTGAAATGACATTTTCATATCGTCCCATCCCTACTAACTGTTGGCAGGGAGGACAGAAAGTACAGGAGAGAGAGAGAGAGAGAGAGAGAGAGAGAGACAGACAGAGACAATAGGTCGAGAAAAAGACAGATTCGGCCGCCAGATTGGGAGTCTAAAGCTATTTTTAATAACGGTAACGGATTCAATTAGACCTGGCCTCTTCTCTCACTTAACCTCTCTCTCTCTCTCTCTCTCTCTCTCTCTCTCTCTCTCTCTCTCTCTCTCTCTCCCCACACACACACACACACTTCTCAGGGTTCCACTATGTCATTGAAACCCACTCAAAGCTCTTCAATGCTTTTAACTACTTCAGCAAGCTCTCACCAAGCTGCCGCGTGCGTGCATGCGTGCACGCGTGCGTGCAAGCGTGCGTGTCGAGAGCGTTTACTGTGTGAGTTCCTCTTGAGTTTATCGTACATGTGTGCAATGTTGCCATGTCCTCTTATTATAAGCCACTTTGGACTTGCTTTTCTATTTTCTTGTAGCTAGTTTCTAAAGCAGGGTTCCCCAATAGGCGGCCCGTGGGCCATTTGCGGCCCGCGAGGGGCTACTGTCTGGCCCTCACCAACCCCAGTAATAATGGTGGTATAAGAGCAGCAACAACACTACTATATTGTCGTTGTCTGGTGGAAACTCGTCTTTCCAAATGTGTACGTTCTTTCGCAAATAGTAAAGCCCTGCTTCATCGTGCAAGGCCGTTGCACAAAAGTAGTGAAAACAGCAGATCTACAAGCACACAACGCCTCGCACCGCGAGGCGTTGAGGTCCGTTTAGCATTTTAAATGATAAATGCAAAACGGACCGTTTTTCACCCAACAACGACGATATCTGAACTGTCGCTGGAGTAGCGGGAACGCCACCGTTGCCCCCTGCAATGTTGTGGCCCTCAGATTGGTGCCCTAGACATAATTCGGCTTGGGGAAAACTAATTGGGGAACCCTGTTCTAAAGTGTTTAGTGTTGAATTATTTGGGCTTCCTGTGGCAGTGGCTCAGGGGTAGAGTGGTCGGAAGGAGAACCACAAGGTTCCCAGTTCGATCCCGGGCTCCCCCAGAGTTAGTGTCGAAGAGTCCTTGAGCAAGACTCTGAACCCCTAGTTGCTCCCGGGGAGCAGGTTGGTGCCTTGCATGGTTTCCTCCGCCATCGGTGTGTGAATGTGTGTGAATGGGTGAATGTAATGCACCTTGGAATAAAGTGCTATATTATAAATGCACCATTTACCTTCCTATTGTTGTTCAAAACCAGTGGTCCAGTGTCAAGGACCCCCACATTAACCAGTGGTCCAGTGTCAAGGACCCCCACATTAACCAGTGGTCCAGTGTCAAGGACCCCCACATTAAGTTCAATCTGGGAGAGATCGCACCAATTTCAAACAAGCAAAATGTTTCCATTATCATTTAACGTGTGTGTGTGTGTGTGTGTGTGTGTGTGTGTGTGTGTGTGTGTGTGTGTGTGTGTGTGAGTGTGTGTGTGTGTGTGTGTGTGTGTGTATGTGTGTGTGTGTGTGTGTGTGTGTGCAGTGTTGGGAAAGTTCACTTTAAAAACGAACTAGTTCAAGTTCAAGTTCAGAACTTCTAAAATGAACTAGTTCATTTCATAGTTCATAATTCTATATTTTGAACTAAGTTCATGGTTCCCCAAAATGAACTAACTTAGTTCTTTTTTGTTATTTTTTTAACCATATTTTTTTTATACTTTGGCTATTCAAAAAAAAAAGAGGAAAAAATATATAGCCTAGGTCTATATTATATATTATATTAATGTTTAGACGTTGCTGCATGCTATTATTTGTCAAAACTATTGACACAGCCCATATAGAACCACACACAGCAATAATTTCATCCAACTTAACATTGAGGTGCCCACAATAGTTATGTGCCCTCTGCCTAGTTCCCAGTCTTCCTGCACCCTTATTGTGAAGGGCTGAATGTAATAACCATGTTATTGTCTCATTGTGTGAAATATCATAATATTCAAAACAAATTTGACTCCAATTGATTCCCCACACAGTATTGACTTGATATAGCAATAACAAAATATATATTACACAGCAGTTGTGGGAAAACTAAGACATTGTTCAAAAAACACAATTCCGATTTTGGTCATTTTGGAAATAGGGCAAAAATATATTTTTCTTCAATCCACTGTCTTGACACTCGAACCAAAATTGTTCTATAGACCATAATCTACAAATTGGAAGTGAAAAATAAACTTTAACACACATTTGAAATGAAAACAAAAAATTACATGTACAAGGAACCCCACTAGAAGGCATACGTTTCTAAACCTCGCGCACAGCATGTTTCCGCGTTGGTTAAAATAGCTGATCTACAAGCTCACGTTGTCTCGTGGATGCGACACGTTGTGAGCTTGCAGAGCAGCTATTTTCGCCGTGCAACACACATAGGACAAAGTATATAATCAGGCTTGCGAGACACGTAACGAGGAGGAGATTCACAGTGCAGCAGCAGAGTGCAGACAGCACCTTATATCAACGTTCACGAGGGGCTGCGTGCAATGTGTGCTATTGGAGCATGTGAATGAAAAGAGAGAGGAGAGGACAGACGACCGCGGAGGCGCGGACCGCCGCATGAACGGCCGACGAACGCCGACGAACTCCGTTCACGGGCGTCAGAATGACCGCGTGCGACAATATCGTTCATCAAGCGAAAACAATTACGTTCAGTTCACGTTCGCCCAAAATATGAACGTGTTCATGAACGATCGTTCTTTGAACGCGTTCGGGTACAACACTGTGTGTGTGTGTGTGTGTGTGTGTGTGTGTGTGTGTGTGTGTGTGTGTGTGTGTGTGTGTGTGTGCGTGTGTGCGTGTGTGTGCGTGCGCGTGTGCGTGCGTGCGTGCGTGCGTCCCTTGAACTATATTAACTCCACTATAGTATTTACCTCAACACCAAATCTCTTGTGGAACTGCAATTTGCCCAATGTTTACTCCCCCACAGAATGTTTATTCCCCCTATGCTAGGGTTCAAGTGGTTAATGCATGCGCGTGTATATGTGTGTGCATGCGTGTGTGCGTGCAGCAGATGGGGACAGCAGCAGGGTGTGTGCGTGTGCACGTGTGCACACTCTTTCTATCAGCACTCATGAGAGTAAACATCATTTGGAGAGCAGCCATTCTACCAGCGACCATGTCTACTGTTTAATATTATATATTAATATAACATGTCTACTGTTTAATATTATATATTAATATAACATGTCTACTGTTTAATATTATATATTAACTCATTCCCTGCCAGGCCCGATAGTCCCGAGATTATTCCAATGTCTTTCCCCGCCAGGCCCGATAGTCCCGAGAATTAAAAAAAAAAAAAAAAAAAAAAGATTTTTTTTTTCAAAAAAAAATTTTTTTCAATTTTTTTTTTGACCCCCAAAAATGGAGTAGGCATGATAGCAATCGCGAAATTGCATGTTTAACCCCCATAGCAACCCCATCTTTCAAGCATGGCAGCCATTTTGGCAGCCATCTTTGTTAAACATAGTGGCTGTTATCTCATGAATGCCTGAACGGATTTCCATTCGGATTTTTTTGTTTGAAAGCTGTGAGCAATGTGAACACACGTGGTGCATTATCTAGGCATGGGTGTGCATGATCCGTGCACACCCAATTACATGGAAGTCTATGGAGACGAATGGCAGGTGGGAGTACGGAGGTATGTTAAAATGGCGGTCAATGTGTTAATATAACATGTCTACTGTTTAATATTATATATTAATATAACATGTCTACTGTTTAATATTATATATTAATATAACATGTCTACTGTTTAACATTCCTCAAGGCCCAGCTAACAGGCATACTCAGCATGCACACACACACACACACACACACACACACACACACACACACACACACACACACACACACACACACACGTGCGCACGTGCACGCACGCACACAGTTACACAGTACAAAACTGTAAATGTGGATTTCACTCTGTATGCCGATTCTAACTGACTTTTCATAATAATTAGATTTGTCAAAAAAGGGTTTTATATGTTGTGATGTTGGCCTAGTTCATTTTTTACAGAATGTACGGGTTCGGGTCCAAGTATTCCTGGTTGTCAGGTGGGTGGTGACCCAGCTGAAGTTAGCCACAGCTGCAGTTTAATGGTAACAAGGGGAGGGGATGATATTATGATGTCATCATATCTGTGTATTTCAAATTGGGCCTTTTGAATCAGAGGCTTTCAGCTTTCAGGAAGAAACCAAAAATACACAGGGAAGAGATATTTGCATATTATAACCACACCTGGGTTTCTGCAATAATGTTAACTCCATAGACACTGAAAAAGTACAAAACTATGGCACCACCTCTTTAAACAAACTAGCATTTCAAGTAAGAAATCTCCGCTCCCGAAAAGCAACCGGAAACCAAATGCTATTGGCTGGAAGGGTAGCGAGGGGCGGGCCTTCACTCACTATTCAGATGAAAAATTATATTTCAATAAAATATGACTAAAACTAAATTTCATTTAATTGAAAAGACTATGACTAAAGGTCTTTGCACACTGCTGCGTTTTTCGGGCCGAATATCGAAGTGAATTTAGGAGCGCGTGAATAAAAACAATCAACCTCACGTTAGCACACTGCCGCCCGTTTCGTATTCATTTTCGGACCATGGTAGATTTTTTCAGATTTTCGCAGTTGTCACCACTGGGTCCTTTGCTCTCTCTCTTCTCTCTCTCTCCTTGGCCTGAAAAATGCTTTCGAGGATTTCGGATTTCCAAAACGCAACGAGAAAACGAGTGCAACCAGCTTAAAACGTAATTAAATTTGTATTGAAAAGACTGCCTAAAATATGAGTAATATGAGTCAAAATGAACCACACATTTATTTTACAGGCGGCTACTCTGAGCGATAAAATAATCTCCTAGTGGGCGTTCCTGACGTCATTAACGTACGTCCTCCATTGGGTAAAAAAAGCAACACATGAATTTGATTGGCTGTCGCCGGACGATGTCGTCCAAAAGATAAAATAGTTTTAATCTTTTTGGGTGATGTTCCTTCCGCCCACTTTTCGACTATCGCCTCTTCCGCTCCTATCACCAGTTGTTGGCGGGTCCCATAGACAAATAACGCACTTCCGGAGAACACGCCATGGCTGTCGCCCGCTGTTAAAACACACGTTGCAAGCTTGTAGATCTGCTATTTCTTTTTTTTTTTTATAAAGTTGCCAACATTTGCAACTCAAATATTTGCTTCTACAGGGGTCCCTGGAACAATACATTATGAGATGGGGAGTCCGCGGCCAAATACATGTAATTTTGGGGGTCCTTGACATGAAGTTTGAGAACCACTGATTTATAAGATGGATTTATAAGAAATGTATAGAATAGGGTCAAAATATTCAAAGACTTTCAAAAATAGCAGATATTCACAGTAGTTAAAGCATAAAATAACGGTTAGATTAATAATGTGCTCCAGCGATCTAAAAGACTTTGAAAAGTTGGAACGTGGAAGACGTGAGCTTTCTGGCTGACAGTAAGGATTTATGACAGGCCGGTCCCCCCGCTGAGGAAATGAAGTGATATTTAATTCACCAAACTCTTGACTAATGACGGACACTGAACCCACTGCACTCGTGTGCGTGCACGCGCGCTTGTGTGTGCAGGGGCGTCACAAGGGGGGGAAGAGTGGGACTGAGTTACTAGGGCCCAAGGTGGAGGGGATGTTATACTTTAGATATTGAAAAATAGCAGATATACAAGCTCACAGAGTGCCGCGCTGCGAGCTTGTAGATCTGCTATTTTTTTTTTTCAAGTCATGAAAATGTGTGCACATCTTTGAATATATTTATTTTTAAAGCAAATGTTTGTAACTCAAATTTTGCTTTTTTTTGGGGGGGGGGGGGGTCCCTGGAACTAGATATAGATGGGGGTCTGTGGCCAAATACATATCATTTTGGGGGTCCTTCACATGAAAAAGTTTGAGCACCACTGACAACATAGGTTTAAAAAAAAAAAAAAGTATTTGAAATATTCAAAGACTTGCACACATTTTCACTAGCAGATCTACACGCTTGCAGCGTGGCACTCGGTGCCGCGCTGTGAGCTTGTATATCTGCTATTTTCCAACAGTTAAAGCACAAAATAACGCAGTGATTCCTTGTACCCAGGGCCCAGAATTTGGTGTGACACCCCTGTGTGTGTGTGTGTGTGTGTGCGTGTGCGTGTGCTTGCGCGTGCGTGTGTGCGTGCGTGTGTGCGTGCGTGCGTGCGTGCGTGCGTGCGTGTGACAGAGTGAAAGAAAGACAGCTAGAGAAAGAAAATTGGATCTCCGCCGATGAAGATTGGTTTGTTTAATCATTTAATAAACACTTGAGTGTGTTGAATGAATGAGGATTGAGTTTGACTACAATGGCAAAGATTTCTCTCTCCCTCTCTCTCTCTCACACACACACACACACACACACACACACACACACACACACACACACACACACACACACTCACACAGTTCTGTCTTTGCATCTCGGAGTATAGAATGAAGTGTATTAATGATTGAATGTGGCCGAGACACTGACTGATGGCCGTTATGAACAAGCTCATTATGAAAGGTCTTATCAAAGCGCAGCAGACGCACGCGCACACACACTCACTCACTCACACACACAGGCTAGCGTACGCATACTGTACGTTTCGTTCTGTACAGTGTCTCTCACACACACACACACACACACACACACACACACATACACACACACACACACACACACACACACACACACACTGTTTCTGGAAAGTTTATTGAAAGACTTTATTTGGGCCAAGGTTAACTGGAGTGAAGGGACAAATGTATATCGTTTGGAGGCCATCATAGTCAGTCACGGTGAAGTCCTATCACTGTGACTGACTGGTCTAGATAGACCAGTCAGTGCACGGGGTGATGGGCCGATCTGTCTGATGGTAAAAACAGAGAGATGTGTCGGGGTTCGAGGTGGATAGCTCTTCACCGCGAGTAATGACGTAATGTTGTAGTTTTATCACCGAGGTGCCTACTATGATAGGGGCTTGAGACTGACACAATTTGGCCACATTCCCAGATATAGGTACTGATTTCAGACGCTTGAGT
>NC_137824.1:12546423-12568923 GCF_963921795.1 Nannobrachium achirus | reverse complement strand
CGCTGGAATTTCAACTTCTCTGGGAGGTGTGAATGTCAGCAACTGTGGGGGGTATTTATATGCAAATATCGTGGCCAATGGTATTGTAATACTAAACAATAGGATTTAATGGTGATGTTAACTCATTGACTGCCAAGGCCCGAGTTTCCCGAGTTATTACAGTAGTCCCAGGCTGCCACAGCCCGAGTTTCCCGAGTTGGAAGCCATTTTGAAAAAAAAAAAAGAAAAAAAAAATTATAAAAAAAATTATAAAAATGCCTCAAATGTATTAGGCATGATCGCAATTGCGAAATTGCATGTTTAGCCCCATAACAAACACATCTTTCAAAATGTCAAAAATGGCTGTTTTGTCTGAATTTGAAGGCTTGTATCTCATGAATGCCTGAACGGATTTCCAAGCGGACTTTTTTGTTTGAAAGCTGTTAAAAAGTACTACACATATGGTGCATGATCTAGGCATGAGCGTGCACGATCCGTGCACTAAAAATTGATCCGTGCACTAGAAATTTAGGAAGGTGGCAGTGTTTGTTTTGTCCGACTTTGAAGGCTTCTATCTCGTGAATGCCTGAACGGATTTCCAAGCGGATTTTTTTGTTTGAAAGCTGTTAAAAAGTACAACACATATGGTGCATATATGGTGCATGGGCGTGCACGATCCGTGCACTAAAAATTGATCCGTGCACTAGAAATTTAGGAACGTGGCATCCTGGTACTTGGCGGCCATCTTGAAAAGGGCATTCAATGAGTTAATGTGAAAAAAGAACAGGAAAACTAATTATAACATTTTTTTTAAAAATGATTTAATTTTTTTTGCCAAAAAGCAACGCTGGGCCTTGCAGGGTTAACCCATAGAATAGCAGATCTACAGATGTGCCATTTCAAAACATCAAGACAGCAGATTTCAACATTCAAATACGTTATGTTTTCTGGTCAATTAAAGCCCTACTTTCATTATAAGAGTGTCGCACAAACGCTATAAAAATATCCAATCTACAAGCACACAACGTCTTGCGACGCAAGGTGTTGTGTGCTTGTAGATCGGATATTTTCACTACTTTAAATCGTTTAACCCTTAAGTTCTGTTCAGATTCACTACACCTTCGTTCTGTTCGGGTCATTTTGACCTGGTGGATATTTGGTTTAAAAAAAACAACACTAATATAAATTTTAACTTAACAAATCATCATGATACATTGACTTTGACTCAATACCAAACAATTCATATGATATATTTGGTAAATGTTTGCATTTCTGCTTTGCTATATCACATTAAACACTGAAAGAGCTAGGCGTTTTTACTGATTTAGCTGAAATCCATGTAAAAAAAACTACGAATGGGGCTTCGGAAGGGGGGTGTTAGAAGTGGGGGTGACTGTGTGTCTGTGTTTTGGCATAATACTGTGTATTTCTGTGCTTCCGGGTCAAAATGACCCGAACAGCACTTAAGGTTCAAAAAATATGAGGGGGGTGTAGCATGGGTGTAGTGCAAAAACATTTTTTTTACATGTTCATCTCAGAAGAATCTTTAAGGCCAGTGAGTTTCAGGTGGAAACATTTTTAACTTCTACCTTTTTTTTTCAAATGAAAATGTAAAACGGGTCAAAATGACCCGAACAGCACTTAAGGGTTAAGATAATAAAAAAAATAAGGTTTTGTACATACAAGGTTTCCACCTGACAACAACGATGCATTCTCAGATAATAGGCATTTCTCACTATTTCTACGTGTCATTAGTTCGACTAAGGGTTAGGGTTAGGTTTAGGCAGCATAGTTTTACTGAGGTTAGGGTTAAGGTTAGGTTTAGGCATAGTGGTTACCATTCACCAGTCAGCGTTGGCAGGTTAGCATTTCACCAGGTTAACATTCACCCGCGTTGAACAAATGGGACGTCATATCGACACGCACACCTGCGATACGTGGGTACATTTGGCCCACGCACGCACGCACGCACGCACGCACGCACGCACGCACGCACACACACACACACACACACACACACACACAGTGGCGGCAGTTCAGCAAAAGCTAGGGTATGGCAACGATGGGAGTCCTCATGGAAAAGAGGCATTACATTTTGTATAACACGGTTCTATTGTGAAAATAGCAGGTGTTGTGAGCATGTAGATCTGCTATTTTCACAATGTCTGAAAAAAACGAGTTTTGTCCGTTTTTTACACAGGTTTCTACGGTTTCTTGGGCTGGATATGGCAGCCTGGAACGGTTGTTCAAGTGCTACACTTAGCATGTTAGTAAACGTGCCACAATTAACAATAATGCATTGCACCTGTGCAGCTGACCTGCAGAACCTGGGTTCTGAAACCAGAAACCAACTATTTTGTCAAGATGGGGAAAATATAATTATATAATACCTTGTTAACTCATTTTGTGCTCATGAAATTAACGGATTCAAATGTCCAGCGTGCCTCCCGCAGGCTGCATCCACGACCGTTGTCTTATTTTGAAGGCCAGAAGTCCATAGCGTAAACACTTCCGGTCTGACGTCATCGCGTCATGACGTCATCATGACGCTCGTCGTCAACATGCCGTTGTGTAATGGCGGAACGGAGCTTTTCAACATGTGTTATATAAGCGAGAATCTACTGCCATCTTCCCTTTGAAAGTGTTGTTTGGAGATAATGGACATTAAAGATGAGATTCCCCGTCTGCCTCAATGTTATGGGATTACTATTTTGTGCCCGTGGATCCGTGAAGATGATGAATCAGCGAGGGCGATCGTGTCAGGAGGTTGGACGCATGGTGACGTAATGGACTCGGGTCATTCAGAGGGCAGCCAGCAGCGTGTACAGTTAACCCTATGTTGCCTCGTCTGTCAACGAGATAACTCCTTTTGGCACAGTGACACCTAGTGGCCTTAATTCGTCCCTGAACGAGTTTGGCTCCCCAAGTGTTAAAGTGACCATTTTGTAAAATTTTGCATTTGTAATTATTTTAATGTAATTTAACCAGCACAGATAGACAAAGAGACATTCATGGATTTATATTTAAAAAGTAACTTTTATTTCCCCCCCTGGACTCAGTTTATGGCAGCTGCATACCCCTGCCATACCCAATTGACGCCCCTGTTTGGTCCTCACACACACACACACACACACACACACACACACACACACACACACACACACACACACACACACACACACACTACGTGCACGCACGCGTGCACAGTAGAGCCGGAGGAAGCGGTGCTATAACCACTTGACTGTTTTGCCCACAAGTGTCTTTTATAGATGGATGTGGGCCTATGGTCCTCTAGAGCTCCTCTCTCTCTCTCTCTGCAGCCTGTTCTGTGCACAACACCATTTTCTATTCCAAAATAAAAAGAACACTTTGAAATGGAGAGCCTGGAGAGAGAGTGTGTGTGTGTGTGTGTGTGTGTGTGTGTGTGTGTGTGTGTGCGTGCGTGCGCGCGTGTGCGTGTGCGTGCGTGTGTGTGTGTGTGTGTGTTGCTTCACACCTAGCTTACCCAAAATGACCAAAACACACTGTTTTACCTTTTTTCTTTTCACCCGGTGTCAATTATCTAATGTACACTCCCTCTGTCAACCTGGGGAGAGCAACGGACTGACCTCATGCTTCCTGCTATGCAGGAGGAGGCCAAGACGCTTCTTTTCACCTGACGGGGGCGGGAGTTTCACCGGCTGAGCGTACAGACGCATTTCTTTCACCATAAGTAAAAGCTGCATTCATGGTCTGGAGAGGGGACTTTTTAAAGACGGATGAAAAGGGCAGGGGCTCAAGCCCCCTTTGATGTCTGTGTGTGCACGTGCCTGAGTCTGGTGGAGTCAGACTAGACTCTCAGCCAGGCGGGGAGCGTGTTCCCTCGCTCCTCCAGACATCTGTCACTTCTTCCCCGCGACAACGTGGAGCGACACGAAACAAACCCCCCTCCTCCCCTCATCCTTTAACATGGTCTTCTAATCACTCAACTCTCTCTGTGTGTGTGTGTGTGTGTGTGTGTGTGTGTGTGTGTGTGTGTGTGTGTGTGTGTGTGTGTGTGTGTGTGTGTGTGTGTGTGTGTGTGTGTGTGTGTGTGTGTGTGTGTGTGTGTGTGTGTGTGTGCGTGCGTGCGTGCGTGCGTGCGTGCGTGCGTGCGTGCGTGCGTGCGTGCGTGCGTGCGTGCGTGCGTGCGTGCGTGCGTGCGTGCGTGCGTGCGTGCGTGCGTGCGTGTGTGAGAGGGAGGGAGTGCTTGTTTCCCTCGCCAGGGCGTCCCTCCTGTGTGAGGCTGCTGCTCCGGAGCAGATGGTCTCTGTGATATAGTGATCTATGGAGCGTGCGCGTGTGTGTGTGTGTCTCAGCATCTCCAGCTCAAAGAAGCATCGCCAGGGTCACATTAAAGGCCATCGATCTCTCTCACGTGCACACACACACACACACACACACACACACACACACACACACACACACACACACACACACACACACACACACACACAATTCCACTTCCTCAAAACACACAAGCGTCTGTCTCTCTCTCTCTCTCTCTCTCTCTCTCTCTCTCTCTCTCTCTCTCTCTCTCTTCTCTGCATCAGAGATATACAGTGAACTTTTTAATTTTAACATGTCAACTCATGTTGTAAACATCAGCATCGAACTAACCAATAATAAGCCACAGTGATGCACGCACACACAAATCTGAGGGGTTACAAATGGAGCCTTTCAAGTGCATTTGGTAAAATGTTCAGACGCGTAGGAAGGAACACACCCCCAGCACCCACCGCGTCCCCGGCGGGAATCGAACCCAGGACCTTCTGTCAGTGAGGTGACAGCGCTACTGACTGTGCCACTGTGTCCCTATTCAAACTAAACAAGCTATTGAAAATGTTTAAGAAAATTGGGGGCACGGTGGATAGCACTTCGCCTCACAGCTAGAAGGTCCTGGGTTCGATTCCCGCCGGGGGACACTGTGGGCGCTGGGGCGTGTTCCTCCCTCCGCATCATCAGCGCCCACCCCTTAGGTGGGGTTGGCGAAAGGGTCTTTCTGTGTGGAGTTTGCATGTTCTCCCCGTGTCTCCTAGGGTAGATGCCCTCACAAAAACATGCTGTAGTCCTGGTTTCTATACTACCTCCCCTTAGCCAACCAGGTGCTCCCCAATTCCATTGGCGGGGCAGGGGGAGAGCGGAAACCAGGACTACAGGTTAGGTCAGGTGTCGGCAACCCAAAATGTTGAAAGAGCCATATTGGACCAAAAAACCCCAAAACAAATCTGTCTGGAGCCGCAAAAAATTATAAAAGCCTTATAAATCGTTGTTGTCGGGTGGAAACCTTGTAAGTCCAAAACTTTGTTTTGTATTTATCGTTTAAAAAATGAACTAAACTAGTGAAAACAGCCGATCTACAAGCACACAACGCCTTGCGGTGCGAGGCGTTGTGTGCTTGTAGATCGGCTGTTTTCACTACTTTTGTGCGTCAGTCTTGTATGATGAAGCAGGGCTTTACTTTGCGAAAAAAAAAACATAAAAATGTGAAACTTGGAGATACAAGGTTTCTGCACGACAGTGATGATAAAAAAAAAACGTTAAAATGAAAAATATTTTTTTTTCCCCCCATCTTTTTATCTTTTTCATACATTTTTTAAAAAGCTCCAGGGAGCCACTAGGGTGGCGCTAAAGAGCCGCATGCGGCGCGGGTTGCTGACCCCCGGGTTAGGTAGTTGGCACTGGGTGAGAAAATGGGTTGCAAAACCGTGGTATAAAAAAATAAAAAAATAAAAAATGTTTAAAAAAATCAAGCGTAAAGTCCGGGCAAAACTGAGAACTGCAGGGGAAATGTCTCTCCCTTTTCGCCGATTTTCGCTGCTTGCTATACCGTACCAACACATTCCAACCAAGCTGTCATTATTACATTCGTGTGAAGGCTGGTTCCTCCTGCCACTCTTACAGACACATCTAGCGTTCACAGAGGGATATAAAAAAGGTTAGCTCAGCCTGTATCCTGAGTGGAATGATGTGTCTTAGTGTGAATAAGCCTTGACATACATGCAAGTATACATTTGTCAGGGCTAAATAGAAATGTCTCTGGCCTGGTGCATCAGCAGACAGCATGGAAAGGTCAAATCCATTTATTTACTTTTTTTTTGTGCGTGCGTGCGTGTGTGTGTGTGTGTGTGTGTGTGTGTGCGTGTGCGTGTGCGTGTGCGTGTGTGTGTGTGTGTGTGTGTGTGTGTGTGTGTGTGAGTGTGGTGTCACTTTGGTTAAAAAGTGGAAGCTCTATATTGTGTGACAGTAATGATTGCTATAGAGTGTTTGTTCAGTAACAGTGTTAAATAGCTCTATATTGTGACAGTAATCATTTTGTGTTTGTTCAGTAACAGTGTTAAATAGCTCTACATTGTGACAGTAATCATTGTTCAGTAACAGGTGGCTCCTGATTTGTCCAGCTCTTTAATAAAACTGAAAATAAAGAATTCTGGCGGGTTGCTAAGTTCATCCAATCAGGAGTGAGTAGCCTGCCATAACCCATTTAGATCTGGTCGGAGGCCTTAGGTATATTTCGTGCTAATCAGTCTAAAAGCGCAAAATTTTGCACCGATGTAGCCCAGGGCTTGCTCTAATGAGTTAACGATTTAGGGCGCCCGAGTCAGCGACCTTCGGGGTCTTCACAGCGGCCAATTCAAGTTGTGCTCCCATCGACTTTCTATACAGGTGGAAAATACCCAGAAATGTTTTTCTGGGTATTTAAGTAGGATGTGAGGGGTCAGGGGTTTGTCATGATGCTGAATCCATTGCAAGCATTTGTTTTGCACAAATAAACATTCCTTGGGCTACACATGGCCCCAGAAAACCCCCACAAAACTGTGAAAAGTGAGTGAAAAGTGATGACTCATCACTTTTCAAAACCATCGTTTCCTGGGGCCATGAAGGAGAAAAGAGTTTCTATCACACAAATATTTGGAGCACCCCCTGTAGTAACTCTGAGAAACCCCTAGGGGTCCCGGACCCCCTGTTGAAGACCCTTGTCCTAGAAACTATTTGAGCTGAGCTGTGACACACTTCTCAGAGTTGTTACAGCACATAGTTCGTCTCGTGCCAGATTTGACCTTTTTTCACTCATGTACAATACGACGAGACAAGTAACGCAGCGCAATGAACTACAGTAGCCTGGCCAGCCAGCCTCATACTGTGCATTCACTCACTCGTTCCTTCCCACAATATAAGTCTGGACTTTGGGCTATAGGCAGCTTGTAAAGTGGGCGGGAGTACTTGCCTTGACAGACAGACTCCTCTAACCAATCAGCGTAGCAAAACATCTCTCAGCCAGTCGGAAGAACGGCAAACAAACACGTCTTTTTGGCTAGCGCATTCTCCTGTTCCTTCTTAATTGTTGTAATCGATTTCAACTCTGAAATAACTTCACTTATTGCTTGTTTTGTTATCATTTTACATCGAGGGCAGCCATGTTGACCATGGACCAATCAGGGGAAGCTTTTCACTTGTTGTGCGGACAGCAGTTGAAACGCAGTCACTTATTGGCCCTGATCAGAAAATGATCGGGGCCAATAACTTCTCATACTCGGTGCCTATCTGCTGAAGTCCAGACCTCATACTGTGGGAAGGAGGAATGAGTGAACGCAGTACGAGGGATGGCTCGCCAGGCTAGTACATCGTAACACTGTTTCTGTGTGTGTGTATTGGAGGAGACGTATGCTCACATGGTCAGTTGAATAGAAATGACACCCACTGCCACATCATGCACATGCTTCAATACAGACAGACAGGTGCACACAGACGTAAGTTTGCGCAGACACTGACTTTTCAGTACGTCAATTTTAGGAACGCCGTTATTTTCCTTTTACACTAAAGAAGACAATAGCAGCTCTACAAGTGAGGAGAGGAGAGACAGAGAAGAAAGGAGAGGAGGAGTGGAGAGGAGAGGGAGAGGGAGGAGAGATTTAGAGCAGGGGTCTTCAACAGGGGGTCCGGGACCACTAGGGGGTCCTCAGAGTAAAGCCCTTTGCACACAGGACCGTTGCGTCTTTTTCATTTGCTGCATGAATAAAACGCATTGGATTTGGTGTGCAATGCTGTGCGGAATCGGCACCGCGGATCCCAAAAGGAGTCATAAAAGGAGTGCTGAGTTTTTTACCGCATGCGACAAGACGCACGAATCGAACTGGGTTCGATCGAGAAAAAAAAGAACGCACGGCCGCAGCCACTCGTCGCACGGCTAATTCGGATCTGGTGTGCATGAGGTCGTAGAGAATCATTGTTTTCTTTTAAAACAATTAAATTGTCCGTTTTATCCGTGAGGATAAACGCGCCTGTGTGCAAAGGGCTTTACTACTGGGGGTCCTCCAAATCTTTGCGTGATAGAAACTTCCCTCCCCCCTTTTTATATTAACCACTTGAACCCTAACCATATTCTGAGAACTTCAGCCTAGCATAGCAGACCTACAAGCTCACAACGCTTGTAGCTTGTAGATCGGCTAATATTCAGCAAAGAGCTTTGGAGGCGAAAAGAGCAGACTAAGTACTGATGATTGTGCTGTCAAACAATGAAACTTATATGGAATCTATGAACGGGTTGTGGGGGGTCCCTGCTTCATCTCTCTCTCAACTAAAGGGGGTCCTTGGCCTGAAAACGAAGAAGACCTCTGATTTAGAGAGAGAGAGAAGAGGAGAATAAATTAGGAGAGGAGAAGAGAGTGGAGAGGCCCTGTGTGTGTGTGTGTGTGTGTGTGTGTGTGTGTGTGGGGGGGGGGGGGGGGGGGTTGGTGGGGGTCTCATTAATCTTAGAAGGGCACAGCGGAAGCTTCAGCATGCAAATGAAACCATCACTCTTGTCAGCGAGCGGACGAGCGAGAGAGAGAGATAAAGAGAGAGAGGGCGAGGGACAGGAAGAGGGGAGAGAGAGAGGGGGGCACTGATATGAGGCGAAATATGACACAGAGAGAGAGAGAGAGAGAGAGAGAGAGAGAGAGAGAGAGAGAGAGAGAGAGAGAGAGAGAGAGAGAGAGCGAGAGAGAGAGAGAGAGAGAGAGAGAGAGCGTGATCCATGGCCAGGTGTGTCACACCGAATTCTGGGCCCTGGGTACAAGGATTCACTGCATTATTTTGTGCTTTAACTATGGAAAAATAGCAGATATACAAGCTGAGAGCTTGTAGATCTGCTATTTTTGAAAAATCGTGAAAGTCTTTGAAGGTTTTCTTTAGAAAAACCTACGTTTCTATATGTCAGTGGTGCTCAAACTTTTTCATGTGATGGACTCCCAAAATGATATATATCTTGCCAAGGACCCCCCCATCTCAAAATATTTAGTTCCAGGGACCCCGCCTGAAGAAAAATTTGAGTCATAAATGTTCGCTTAAAAAATACGTGTATTCAAAGATTTGCACACGTTTTCACGACTTTTCAAAAATAGCACATCTACTAGCTCGCAGCGCGGCACTCGGTGCCGCGCTGTGAGCTTGTATATCTGCAATTTTTTTCAATAGCTAAAGTGTAACATAATTAAGGCCCCTCCACCTTGGGCCCTAGTAACTCAGTCCCCCTTCCCCCCCCCCTTGTGACGCCCCTGTCCATGGCAGAGGGAGGGATGAGGCAGCGCTTAACTGTCTCCATCTGCTACGAGGCAGCACTCTGACCCATGACACTGTGTGTGTGTGCGTGTGTGCGCACGCGTGTGTGCGGATGCGTGCGTGCGTGTGTGTGTGCGTGCATGTGCGTGTCTGCGGGTGCGTGCGTGCGTGCGTGCGTGCGTGCGTGCGTGCGTGCATGCGTGGGTGTGTGTGTATGTGTGTGTGTGCGGATGCGTGCGTGCGTGCCTCCTCTGCACACATACAGAAACCTTGTATCTCCGTATTTGTACTTTTTATGTTTTTGGCGGCTGCGATGATATCGTTGTTAAACGCAACAATAATGGTGACTTGTGTGGCATTTCGGTCCTACGCCGACTAAAGGACTAAACAAAGTGTTGCGTTGTGAGCTTGTGCGACAGCACAAGCTCACAACGCAACACTTTGTGAGCTTGTAGATTGGCTGTTTCTGAACCAAAAAAGAGTGTATGTGTTTAAGTGCATGTGTGACGTGTGTTTGGCGGGGGTGGCATAATTAAACGAAGCGTCTTCAACAGGGGGTCGGGGCCCATAGGCAAGGGGGTCCTCAGAGTTACTACAGGGGGTCCTTCAAGTCTTTGTGTGATAGAAACTCTTTTCTCTTTTTTTATATTAACCACTTGAACCCTAGAGTCCATATTCTTAGAACTTTAGCCAAAAATAGCAGATCTACAAGCACACAAGTGTGAGCTTGTAGATCTGCTATTTTCGACAAAGAGGTTTGGTGAAGAGGGGAAAGACAAGGTACAGAGTGAAAGGTCAAGATTATCAAGTATTGACGGTTCAAGTGGTTAAATATCTGAAAACACAAATTGACATGAATCCAAAATACACTGATGATTGTGCTGTCAAACGATGAAACGCTTGTAGTGGGGGTCCCTGCTTCATCTCTCTCTCTCAACTAAGGGGTAAAGGCTAAATGATAGCTATACTGGATCAATTGGAACACTGGATATTTGTTATATATATTTTTTCTTTCTGAAAAGCAACACTTTTGGACATATAGATTAAACCGACAGTGACAATCTACTCTGTCTCTCTGTCTCTCTGTCTCTCTCTCTCTCTCTCTCTCTCTCTCTCTCTCTCTCTCTCTCTCTCTCTCTCTCTCAGTGCAGACATGGATGGGTTTTAGTGGTGGTCCTCAGATGCATTTAGCCCATTGACATGCTGAGTGTCTCTGCATGGAGTATAGTGATCCCTATCAGAGCTGTGTTTTGGGGCCCGAGTGTGAGTGTGTGTGTGTGTGTGTGTGTGTGTGTGTTTGTGTGTGTGTGTGTGTGTGTGTGTGTGTGTGTGTGTGTGTGTGTGTGTGTGTGTGTGTGTGTGTGTGTGTGTGTGTGTGTGTGTGTGTGTGTGTGTGTGTGTGTGTGTGTGTGTGTGCGTGCGTGCGTGCGTGCGTGCGTGCGTGCGTGCGTGCGTGCGTGCGTGCGCACAATCTCTCACCCCTCCATATTGTGAAAGTGCAATGCCTTTCTTTTGTTTTTCCTCTTGGGGGGAAAATGATTGAAAACATCATGAATTACAGTACAGTACATCTCAATGTCTTTCTTTTCTCCTCTCTCTCTCTCTCTCTCTCTCTCTCTCTCTCTCTATCCCAGCTCTCCAGACTACTCGGCCGCCCAAGGTGCTGTTCCCCCCGGAGAGACAGGACACGGTGATCGAGGTGACTCCTGGTAAGAAGACTCTACAGAGCTCTATGTCTGCTTGTCCTTTCCTTCCTGTATTGGGTGTTGTTCGCTGTACTCTGCATCTCTGCATGGTGTCCGGCTCAGTGGCCTTATGGTTAGAGTGTTCGCCCTGAGACTGGGAGATCGGGGTTCGATTCCCTGGCCGGGTCTTTGGTATGACCCGACCGGAAAATCGAACCCCGAGCCCCAGTCTTTGGTATGACCGAAGACTGGGACCCAGTGCCTCCCTGCTTGGCAACGGTTGGATTGGAACTCTGGCACAATATGCAGTTCCAGGGACCTGCAGAGAATGTTAGAGGGACCGAAATTTCTAAAAGGGCCTTTTGGAGAAAACGTTGAAAATAGCAGACCTCCAAGCTTGGAGGTCTGCCTGTGAACTTCTACTGTATTGGCATGTCAACACTCTGCACTGTAACCGGTAGAGTCACCTGAACCCAACGGTGTTCAAAGTGTGTTGGTGAAGGAGCTTTAAGCTGTGAAGAAGCTAACAGTTTTAACGGTGTTATGAATGAATGGATGGATGGATGGATGGGCCAGCTGGCTCTGGCTCCGCGTGTTCAGGACCCGCTGTGCAGCGCTCCCTCTGACAATGTTAGCTCTGTTGGTAGCTGCAAGGTGTGTGTGTGTGTGTGTGTGTGTGTGTGTGTGTGTGTGTGGGTGTGGGTGTGGGTGTGTGCGTGTGTGTGTGTGTGTACAGTAACTGTTTCCATTAACTCCAGATTGATGGGGTAACAAATAGGCCCTCAGGCTGCAGTAGGCTGATTGCAGCGGGAACACATTTTAATGGGCCCCACAAACCCCGCGCACGCACACACACACGCACACACACACACGCGTGCGCACACACACGCACACGCACAGTGTTGACATTGTGAGAGGCCGTGCTACACAGCGAGGAGCATACATACACCGTTGCTCACTTTGTTTTCACACTCACACCAACACGCGTGAAGGTGCAATTACAGGCATGCACGAGCGCGCACACATGCACAAAGTGACAGTTTAACCCTGTGGTACATTTTTAATTATGGTGGTGTTTTAACCTGGGGGTAGATTTACATAATTTACATCATCAGCTATACTGTATAGCAGCCAGGGACGTGCAGAGAATGTTAGAGAGGCGGGGGCTGACATTTCTAAAAGCGACTTTTGGCGAAAATATCGCGCTGCGACACGTTGTGAGCTTGGAGGTCGGCTATTTTCGATGCTTGATTTCTACACAGAGAGGGCAATTCCTTCAACATAAGACGCTGCATTCAAGTTCAGGAAAGTTTGATCAAGGCAATTCTTGAATGCTGCCTTAAGGGTATGGCATGGAAAGAGGGCATTTGCAAACCATAGTAAAAACTGCATTCATGGTCTGGAGAGAGGGCACTTTTTACAGACGGATAAAAGGGCAGGGGCTCAAGCCCCCTTTGATGTCTATGTGTGCACGTGCCCGATAGCAGCCCTCTCCTCTCCTCTCCTCTCCTCTCCTCTCCTCTCCTCTCCTCTCCTCTCCTCTCCTCTCCTCTCCTCTCCTCTCCTATACTCTCCTCTCCTCTCCTCTTCTCTCCTCTCCTCTCCTCTCCTCTCCTCTCATCCGTGCTTCTCATTACTCCACAGTGCTTTGGGTAATAAATACTATTCATTATGGTTATTGTTGTGGCGATAAGGAGCCGCGGGGCGACAGCTTGGCAGCAAAGCGTTCATAATTAAAGATTGATTAGCGATAACGTTGTATCAGACAATCCTTCTGTTGTAGCGTGGCAGCCTGTGTTGCAAAGTTAAGCCTTTATATAAAGTACACAAAGCCAATAGCAGACAGTAGTATATTTAACCACTCACGACCTAAACACTTATATATATATATATATATATATATATATATATATCAGGGACGTGCTGGGCCCCTGATTCAGCCCGGGAAAAAAAGAGTTGGAGAGGCCCTCATTGCGTGCTATAGAGAGAGATCTCTCTCCATAGCGCTGCTGCTACTCAAAGATTTGCCAAGTGACAAGCCAGTGGGCCAATTACATGAGTTATATTTCGTCGTTGTCGGGTGGAAACCTTGTATGTCCAAAACCGTTTGTTTTGTATTTATCATTTTAAAAATGATTTAAACTAGTGAAAACAGCCGATCTACAAGCACACAACGACTCGCACCGCGAGGCGTTGTGTGCTTGTAGATCTGCTGTTTTCACTACTTTTGTGCAACAGCCTTGTATGATGAAGCAGGGCTTTGCTTTGCGAAAAAAGAAATCAAATTTGAAACTTGGAGATACAAGGTTTCTGCCCGACAGTGACGATTTACTTTGTTGGCCGCCCAGCCCCCAAAATGGAACAAAGGCCGACATTTTATTTTACATTTTTTCCTAATGGCCGGCCGGGAATGAACCGGCCGTTCGGGAGTTGTCCCGCTTTTCCCAATGGCCAGCACGTCCCTGTATATGCTCATTCTCAATTGATGAGCTATAATTACTTGTCTAACCCTGTAAGGCCCACTGTCGCTTTTTGGACACATTTATATTTTATTTAAAAAAAAAAGAGTTAAAATAATTAGTTTTCCTGTTCTTTTTTCACATAAACATCACTATTGGATCCTATTGTTTAGTATTACAATGCCATTGGCCACTATATTTGCATATGAATAATACCCCCCACAGAGGCTGACATTCAGACAACTTCAAGATCTCTGGAGTCCAGAGTCTGGACGAACAACATCTCACTTTTTCACTGAAGCTATTCCTCACAAAAACATTTTTTTTTTATCATTAGAATGTCTAGAACATGTACATATGTTATTATTGTAAAAAAAGATCTCCAAAATGTAATTGTGAGCATGATTTTATGATTTATGGCTATACAACCTTACAAAACCCTTTTTCTTTTCTCCAAAAAACATTACATTTTCCTCTGAATAGGACTCCTACAACACCATCTGAAAGATTGATTTTTTTTAAAAACCTATTTAGGCCTAGAATTATTGAACGCTTTAACCATTGAAAAATAGCAGATATACAAACTCACCGAGTGCCGCACTGCGAGCTTCTAGATCTGCTATTTTTGAAAAAGTTGTGAAAATGTGTGCAAATCTTTGAATATATGTATTTTCAAAGTGAACGTTTGTAACTAAAATTTTGCTTCTGGGGGTGGTCCCTGGAACTAGATATTTTGAGATGGGGGTCCATGGCCAAATACATATAATTTTGGGGGTCCTGCACATGAAAAGGTTTGAGAACCACTGACATAGTAGTCTCTCAAGAACAGACTAACTGAGCTCCAGTTGAAGTGAAAAGGACCTTTTCTTTGACGATGGCTGGCCAGATTGCTGACATAGAAACATAGGTTTTTCAAAAAAATCTCAGAAGTATTCAAAAGACACTTATAGAATCGGGTCAAAATTCAAATTTTCACGATTTTTCAAAAATAGCAGATCTACAAGCTTGCAGCGCGGCACTCGGTGCCGCGCTGCGAGCTTGTATATCTGCTATTTTGCAATAGTTAAAGCATAAAATAATGATACACAATAATGTGTACCCGTTATTCGGGCCTTACAGGGCTAATGCTGTGTTCAAACCTGAAGCTATATTTCTTTGTTTCTGGTCGCTTCAATCACTTTGGTCGCGGTGGTCAGCTTTGGAAGAAAGACATGGACACGTCAGAATCATAGACTGTAAAAAAACTGTGGAAAGCCATTGGTTTCTATGCTGTGCAAATGAAGCTTGTTTGGCCGTTTTATGGGTGCCGCCATCATTGTTTTAATGGTACCAAAGGAATGCGATTGGCTGCCAACGGTCACGTGTCACAAGCCCCTCTACAGCATTACCCTGCTTTAACATCAATTATTACATGAATTGGACCATATTTACACAAAAACGCATATCATGGTGATTTAAACGAGGGTTTAAACTAGCGACAGGAACCATAAAGTGTTTATGACAATGTTTATTAAGGTAAGAAAATCAAATTCGGGGGAAAAGAATGGAATCCTATGGAGAACATGTTGCTTCTGGTGCCAGAATAGCAACAACTAGCGGCCAATCATAGGAACTTTCACTTCCGTGTTTGATTCAGGACAACTACACCCCTGGTCAGAATCAAAACGAAACACCTTGAAATAAGGGAGTCCCAAAAAAAACAAACACCCAAAACATTTCCGTGTCTCCGGAACAACATCAACGCTGATTGGCTGTCAGGACGTGATGGGTGGAGTCATGGGGGGGAAGCAAAGGTCGCTTCAGTTGAATGTTACCGAATGGGGTCGAAGACAAGCCAGGCGCTGTAATTCAGAGTACAATATTCAGGATTTTGCAGTGAATACATGCACGTTTGTGCGTGCGTGTGTGTGTGTGCTTGTGCACCTGCAAGCTTTGGCACTGTTCTACATGGTCAATCATTATTAGAGAGAGAGAGAGAGAGAGAGAGAGAGAGAGAGAGAGGGGGCCTCTCCACCACTCTCTCCATTTCTCCACCTCTCTGATCCCCGGCGTCATTCATCCATTTATCCATCCATCCATCCATGCATCCATTGGGTCTGTCTACCCAATTATACACAAGTCTGTGCATCAGCTCATAAATCCCATTCACACTGCAAAGACCCCATACTCCATCTCTCTCTCACACACGCACACGCACGCACTATAAATCGGGAAAAGGGATGTATCGCATCGTATCGGGAACGAGGATGAATCGTAATGTAACGCATCGGCAGGATTTCAATGTATCGCAAATACATCGTATCGCTGGCAGTGTATGGAGATAGATAGGTATGGAATGGCCTCAGTGATGGAGATCAGCAGCAGCCCTACTGAGAAGACATCAGGCTGACTGTGTTGTTGTAGCTGACAGGTCACGTTGGGTGTCTGCCTTTGTTCTTTCTGTGTGTCTCTCATCACAATTCAATTCAAAGGAGCCTTATCTCTCTCTCTAAACTTCTGACTAGAGTCTTTCTAGGTCTCTCTCTCTCCCTCCTCTCTCTCTCCCCTCTCTCTCGTTTTCCTGCAGCTTTTTTCCCTCACACACGCACACGCTCACACGCACACGTAACAAAAAGATCAATACAACTGTGATAATGTAGATGTTGTACACAAGTTGCTTCTCCGTCACTGTCAGCATACGCGCGCACGCACGCACGCACGCACGCACGCACACGCACGCACGCACGCACACGCTGGCGTACAGTCACAGTGTGCACGCGGAGGAGACGGCAAACAGAAGACTAATGTGTCAGTGTAACGTGGCGCGGGCTGTTTAGCCTCTCTGTCAGTGTCTCTGTATTTGTGCTGGATAGAGAGACACTGACAGATACATGAGAGGGAGAGAGAGAGAGAGAGAGAGGGAGGGAGAGAGAGAGGGAGAGAGAGGGAGAGGGAGAGGGAGAGAGAGGCAGATTATAGAGACAGAAACGGGGCGGTTTAGGAAACACAAGAGAATGATAGAGAGAGAGAGAGAGAGAGTGGTTGAAAGATGAAGGGGTTCAGAAAATAATTTTGGGTGAAAGGAAAAAGATGGATAAGCGACGAACGAATGATAAAGAATAGTTCTCCCTCCGCGTCTCTCTCTCTCTCTCTCTCTCTCTCTCTCTATCTCTCTCCTCTCTCTCTCTCTTTGGAGCTCTGCCATTTGTCATCGGGCGTGCAGGCCTCATGAATATGGTAATGCGACTTCTGCCTGAATGAGACGGGGGCGCAGGGGGGGGGGGGGGGGGGGGGGTGGTGCAGCACTAGACAGGAGGAGCGGGAAACTACACACACACACACACACACACACACACACACATACACACACACACACACGCGCACACACACAGACATACGAAGGTGGCGACTGCAACCCATACCGTCTCTCCAGGGTGATATGTCACCCTGAGTATACAACGCGGTGGTTCTCAAACTTTTTCGTGCCAAAAGGACCCCCAAAATTGATCTATATATAGGAGGGGCAGCTGTGCTCAGGAGGTGGCCAGGGTCGGCGGTTCAAATCCCGGCTGCTCTCCTCCAGTCCACATGTGGAAGTGTCCTTGGGCAAGACACTGAAGCCCACGTTGCCTCCAGTGAGTCACTCGGCACCACGTGTGGTAGAACTATGCTGTCACATGTGTATCCTGCTTGCATTCAACTTTGTTCTGGCCATGGAGGCCAGAGCTCTGATGCTGTGTGTATGCTTTTTCTCTGTTGCTGAATCTTCTTCACATAAATGGTCAATTTCACCCTGACTGCAGGCTCGCAACGTGACGCGCGAAGCGATGCGCCGGTGCGCTTGTAGGTCTGCTGTTTCCACTATAGTTTGGGTATATCCAGGACTCGACGTGAACATTTTTGGAAACCAGTGCTGGTCTAGACTTCTCGCTGGCGGGCAGGCCAGGAACTTTGCCCGGCACCGAGCCTCCCGAGCGCCTGGAAACGTTTTGACCCTGATTACGATCTGTTATTAGGCTTCAGTGAGGTCCTATAATCACATGAACCCTAGCGTCTCTATTTTCAGGACAGACATTTAGTCCATTATAGAGGTCCTGGGGGGGGGGGAAAGCAAGGTGGACAGTATTAGTGCCCTGAGGAACTCCACTCAACTAAGATTAGGGATTAAGTGGTCGTGTAATTATCTAGATGGATGTCAGACACTTTAGCAGATCCACTATAACAGTGGTTCTCAATCTGTTTTGCCCGCAATACCCCCTTACACTAGTGGCGTTTCCATAAAGCCTCTTAATGCGCATTAAGGGTTATTCGCCTTAATTTCTTTTTTATGGAAAAAACTTCAAAATTCGAATAAACTTTAATTATCCGCAAAAACTTTTATCCGCTTGGTGGAGGTGGATTTTGAGGCTTTGTCGAATAAACTAAATGCTCATTTGTGAATGGAAACGGGTCAGACAATAAATGTGAATAGATTATGACGTTCTGGGCCCATATCGTCCTCCAACTTAACACTTTCCCTTGCTGGTGATACACCATGCATTAACGTCCATTGTATAGCGGTAGCCCACAAAACAAACCGGTTGTTTGTTACACACGGAGTGACACGGACCGCGTGTAAATTCCTCCCGTTTTCACCTCCCGGAGTCAAGCCATCCGTTGCTTAACCCCTTCCTCATCACACGGTGTTGTGTGCCAAAAGTGGCCGATCTACAAGCTCACAGCAGCTCGCATCCGCGTCTCCACGCCGCACTGTGAGCTTGCAGATCGGCCACCTTCCAGAGGACACTGAAACTTGCAGGATGAGTGTGCACTGTGCAGCGATCGAGTCACAGCAGTCGTGCAGTGCTCATGTCTCGGTTCGGTCTGAAAAAATCAGCCCGATCAACTCATGCGACCGTCACTAATTCGAATGACACCCGCAAATGGAAACATGCTAAATTCGCTTTGTGCCAAGTACCCCCATGCTCTGACTGCAGCAGAATTGACATCAAAAGTCCCAACCCAATGACAATATGTTCAAAAAATAAAACAGCACAATGGCTAATAAACATTGCTTTCTATTCAATAACAGTTACTACTAGTCAAGTAATTGATGTCATTTGGTTTAGAAATGTACTTATCTGCAGGTTACACAAAGTCTATCAATGTTTTATCATTGACCATAACACTAATATTCCCATTTTCTAGTTTTTCCTCACGTTTCCGCTTACCCCATTTTAGAAACGCTGCACTATAACAAGGGTCTTCAACAGGGGGTCCTCCAAATCTTTGTGTGACATAAACCTTTCTTCTCCTTGTTTTTTATATGAACCGCTCGAACCCTTAGTGTCCATATTTGGAGAACTTAAGCCAAAATACACTGATATTTCAGCTTGGCACACCTGGCAGAATCTTAAAATATACCCTTTAAGGATTAAGAAAAAAACAGATGGCGAAGAAAAATCCACCCTATACGCGCGGACCCCCCCTTTCCTACTAGACTATACCTTTCTGCCTGAACATGAAGACAATCCCCAGCGATTCTCGTGACTTCAGAACTCTTTGCATGCAGAAGTAGATCTCTTTTCACTCACGTAGAAGTTTCAGTTCTGCTTTGCCTGCAGACGTTATTAAAAAAAGAAAACTTAAGTTTAATCATAGTTCACCTCTTCTCACCTGCATGTTGAATGTTTGATGAGCTGCATGGGGTGGGGTGAGGTGAGGAAGCTGACATGTGCAAAGGTTTCTAGTTTAATGCATGCAGCGCTACTTTGTAAGGCAGTGTTTTTCAACCACTGTGCCGCCTGGGGACCTTTGGTGTGCCCCTGAGAAGGGTCAAGTGTGCCCCTTGAAACTGCTTGAAAGCCAGTATTGTATTCATCATTTTAAAAATGATTTAAACTAGTGAAAACAGACGATCTACAAGCACACAACTTGTAGATCTGCTGTTTTCACTACTGTTGTGCGACGGCCTTGTATGATTCTTGGGACATGAAAAGTGTGCCCATGCAGAAAAAAGTTTGAGAAACACTGTTGTAGAGGTTTGGATGTATACTATTGCGTTGCTTTCAAGCAGAAACCGCCACACTTCAATTGTTTTTATTTATTTTTTGTTTTTTTTCCTCGTAAATTAGCCACATCTAAATGCACTGTGAGCTTGTAGATCTGCTCTTTTCACTTTTTAACCCTTAGAGTGCCAAAAAGCCGAACTAGTTCGGCTTTTTTGTCGGCTAGCGACGCAATCCGGAATGCCGATCCCGAACTAGTCCGGCTCTTTTTGTCGGCTAGCAACGCAATGCTTTGGTCCTTACAGTGAGCTGATTATTGAAGCTGTAGGTGGTCCGAGGGCCACCGTTGTTTACCGCGATCGCTACGCGCATTTTCCGCTGATTTATTCAATGTATTCCAATGCAGATGGCCAACTTTAAAGCCCCCTTTATCTGAATCTATGCTTTTCTGGAAGCGGACAGCCTTTATTCGCAGGCCAAATAGCCGAAAAATGTGCTTCTGTCATTAGCGTTATCATAGAGGTAATGATAGCCAAGGCCTTCCGTCGCATAGTGATATCACCCACGAACATCATCGCGCATGTCACGGCTGCGCAGGGCTTGCGCAGCTAAAGCGCTCGTCTATGGGGCTTAAGCCGGCCAACCAGCAGGCGTTGGCTCCATCTAGTGGTGGCACTAGATGAGTTAAAGGAGTAGTTCACCCCCAAAATGACTTTTTTTCTATTGATTAGTCACGCCATGGAGAGTAGAGTTCAATAATATTTTTTGGTTTTTGTCACATTCCTAAGACAAAATTTTGATTCGAGTAAATTTACCCCCATTGATTCCGGATGGGGACCCGTTTCGAAACGGGTCCCCATCCGGAACGAATGGGGGTAAATTTATTGTTATCACATTTTTGTCTTAGGAATGCGACAAAAAACTAAAAATATTATTGAACTCTAGTCTCCATGGCGTGACTAATCAATAGAAAAAAAGTCATTTTGGGGGTGAACTACTCCTTTAACAACAACACACTGTCTGCCAAACACCAGTTTCCTGCAGACTTTTGGCCGAGTGTCCCAGGCTGCCAGAACGAGTTTCCAGATTTTTCACACGAGTTAGCCACCAGATGGGGCTGTTCGTTTATCACAGTGGAAACAGAACATGTGAAATGACGTCATCGAAAAACCACCGTTCCTGTTTATCTTTTTCAGTGACGAGTCCATTTCTCTGCTTCCTTGGCTCGTAAAGGGGAGCACACACCGGCTGCGGACGGCACGCGGACATTTTTTACCACGCGGCAACGCCTGGAAAATACGCCTCGAGGCGGGAAAGGTGTGAACGCGTGAACGCGTACCCGCGCGTCTGATGTCACTGATGTATGTTCATTGAAAGAAAATGGGGGCAGATGTTTTGACGTGCACCGTCCGCAGCCTTCTGCATCTCGCTAAAAGTTTTTTTTTTTCTTCTTTTTTTTTAAGGAAGCAGAGAAAGTGAATGCATGTCCATGATTGACAGGGAGACCGATCGAAAAACAGGAACACATTCTGTGACTAGGCCTACTTGGAAAGATGAGGAAAAACTAGCTGGCAGTTTGGCAGTAGTTTGGTTAAATAGTCTGGCAGGGAATGTTATCGTTCATTAATCATAATCAAGGCCAAAGTCTGACATAAAGGTGATATTGATTTGATGTCACTACAGCCGTCTGTCTGCGAGGCTACCGTAGCCTTATTCGCTGGATCAACCCTGATCCGTCCCCATATCTCATCCCGTCAACAAACTGTAACTCCAGATAAGCATCTCTACTGTCTGCTTTCCAACCTCTCTGGGGTTCAGTGAGACTGGCCTGAAAAGTGCTGCCAAAAGGACTGAAAATACTTCCTTATTAGAGACCTCATGTCTTCGTATTTAAACTTTTCTTAACCCATTTAGAACGGGTACACATTATTGTGTATCATTATTTTATGCTTTAACTATTGAAAAATAGCAGATATACAAGCTCACAGCGCGGCACCGAGTGCCGCGCTGCGAGCTTGTAGATCTGCTATTTTAGAAAAATCGTGAAAATTTGAATTTTGACCGGATTCTATAAGTGTCTTTTGAATCCTTCTAAGGTTTTTTTTTGAATAACCCTATGTTTCTATGTCAGCAATCTGGCCAGCCATCGTCAAAGAAAGGGTCCTTTTTACTTCAACTGGAGCTCAGTTAGTCTGTTCTTGAGAGACTACTGTCAGTGGTTCTCAAACCTTTTCATGTCAATTTGGCCACAGACCCCCATCTCAAAATATCTTGTTCCAATTTGAGTTACAAACGTTAGCTTTAAAAATACATATATTCAAAGATTTGCACACATTTTCACAACTTTTTCAAAAATAGCAGATCTACAAGCTCGCAGCGCGGCACTCGGTGCTGCGCTGTGAGCTTGTAGATCTGCTATTTTTCAGTAGTTAGAGCATTCAATAATTCTGAATTCCCCTCTTTACCATACAAGAGTGTCTCACAAAAGTAGTAAAAGACAGTTGATGTGAGCTTGTAGATCGTCTATTTCAACTAATTGGAAAATATATATATTTTTTTAAATTATGACAAAGTAACGGTTTTGGACACAACAAGGTTTCCACCCGACAGCGACGAGAATGGAAATGTCACAGTTTTGGTGACAGATTTCAGGGACAGCTGCAGGTTATTTATTTTATTTTATTTTGGGGGATTTTTGCACTTCCATGGACAGTTATTTGAAATGATTCCCATCCCACTCACTAAAATAAATCACCCAAATGTTTTTTTTATCCCAAACTTTTTTTTTTGGAGCACACGACAACCTGCTCAGAATGTGGACAGATAGAGTTTGTTCAGCTTGGCGCCCCAGAT
>NC_137824.1:12506423-12538923 GCF_963921795.1 Nannobrachium achirus | reverse complement strand
CCTGGGCCTGGGATTAAAGGGGATAAAATGAAAAAAATGCCAATATGAGCATATGGGGTGGGTAATTAGGGTATTTCTGGGCTGCTGAATCCATTCCAACCATTAGTTTTCAGTTTAAATGACTCCTTGGCCATAAAATAGGCCTAATTGGCTAAGGCTTAGCCAATCATGTCATTCGAGTTCACCTGTGTCCTGTTAGTCCCTATGCTTTAAACCCTTTTGAGTTTTCCTTGTCAGATTGTATCATGTTATCATGTGTGTCATGATGTGCGCTTACCCACCTGATCTTGATTAGATTTCATGAATTCAAACCCTAATCCAACCATTTTTTTTTTATTGACAATATTTTGTCTTGTGGACACAAAAAGGTAGTTTGTTGTGGCCTATTTTATGGCCAAGGAGTCATTTTTACTGATAACTAATGGTTGGAATGGATTCAGCAGCCCCAAAATACCCTAATTACACACCTCATACGCTCATATTGGCCATTTTTTATTTTCCCCCCTTTAATCCCAGGCCCACGGGATATGCCCAACTTTGATTGGTTCCCACAAAGTTCCCCAAGGGAGTTGTGATTGAGAAAGTTCAGAGGTGATAGTTGACACCTTTATGAACACATTTGTGAAGAAAGATATTGATTTTGATTTAGTTCCCAGATTGGTTTAACTTTCAGCTAACTTTACCTAACTAACTTTAGATTTTAGTTACGTGCACACAGACTGCATATTAATATGAACCAAATACAAACATGCTTAAATCATATCTATCGGAGTCTGAAGAGGTGAGTCTTCAGTCCATGGCGGAACCTAGGGAATGAGTTTGTAGTTCTAAGTGCGACAGGGAGTTTATTCCACAGTTTGGGGGCCAGGAGGGCAAATTGTCTAGGACGAGTGGATTTTTGTCCTGAGGTGTTTAGCGATGGTTCTGTCAGCATCCCTGTGTTGGCTGATCTGAGTGAACGGGTGGGGTTGATCAGGTTTTGGAGGTATACTTAAAGTATCAATGCTGCAATGTAGAAATACTTTGTTTACAAGTAAAAGTCCCGTATTCAGAAATGTATTTGAGTAAAAGCACACATGTATTGGTATCAAAAGGTACTTAGAGTGGCAAAAGTAGAAAGTACTCATCATGCAATAATGTCATGGTTCAAGTTTTCAAATGTATAAAAACCTATTGAAAATGGCAGATCTACAAGCTCACAATGCGTTGCATCGCGACGCATTGTGAGGGCGGATAGTGCCAATGCCAATTCATCATACATGGCATTTGTGAGAGGCAGTAGTATTTGGTGTATTTTGAGGAGACTGGAAAGCTACTATAGAGGCTAGCTGACTCTGACTCTTCTGAGGCTTTAATTGGCAAAAGACAATGGGAATGTCCTTTTACCATTTTTTTTTAAACCCATGTCCTTTAGGGCTGAACAGTTGGGGAGCGTGTCGCTGTTACTACACATCTCATCTTTTCGACACCCGACTCTAACCCTCATTGCAATATGATCCTCTGCAATTTCCAAATCAGAAACTACAATGAGTTGCGTAGAAGAAAGGGGAAATGAACTTAATTTAAAGCAGGTTTTCTAGGGGTTTGGGTAACATGTGGTCCTTGAATCACGTACAATATTTTCACCCTACCAACACAGTGGCGGTGTGAACGTGCCCTAATTCTGCCCTAAAAAAGAGAGAGAGAGAGAGAGAGAGAGAGAGAGAGATTATGTATTGCATTGTCGTAGGTGGGACCCTGCAGAAGCACACCGTGGACCCACTTTGGGTCCCTCCACCACAGGTTGACTGCCAGTGCTGTTAGATGGACAGGCCTGATTGTGTCCATCACCGCCGCTAATGTTTAACCCTCAAATACCTGGAACGAGTCGCGTTTGATGTGAACTACTTTAACCATTATTTTATTCTTTAACTTTTGAAAAATAGCAGATCTACAAGCTCGCAGCGCAGCACCGAGTGCCGCGCAGCGAGCTTGTAGGTCTGCTATTTTTGAAAAAAATAAAAAAAAAGTGAAAATGTGTGCAAATCTTTGAATATCCTTGACCCGATTTTTTTTTACCCGACTTCTAAATCCTTCCTCTAAATCAGCGGTTCTCAAACTTTTTCATGTCAAGGACCCCCAAAAATGTAGGTATTTGGCCGCGGACCCCCCATCTCAAAATATGTTGTTCCAGGGATCACCCATGCAGAAACAAATATTTGAGTTACAAATGTTCGCTTTTAAACGGATATAGTCAAAGACATGCAAAAAACAAACAAAAAAAAAACACATGATTTTTCAAAAATAGCAGATCTACAAGCTCGCAGCGCGGCACTCGGTGCCGCGCTGCGAGCTTGTATATCTGCTGTTTTTCAATAGTTAAACCAATCAATAATTCTAGGCTTAAATGGCTTAAATGAAGCCCTTATGGCCGAACACCTAATTAACCTCAACCAGGCTAATCTGTAACGATCTCACATCTAATTTCATCTCTTCATTTAAATCTGTTTTCATTATTTCTGTAACCGGGGCCATGCCAGCCCCACAGCCAATTGCATGTCAGCTTTTTAGAGGCGTATTAAATGGAAAAAGCCGGTTAATTACTGGCGCTGTCAGGAAATGACCAAATATGGTTACGCTGTGACATTGAATTTCCTGTTATTATACCCGCGGTGAGTTATTACTTAAAGCTGCCTGAGGTGCTGCGTGTGTGTGTGTGTGTGTGTGTGTGTGTGCGTGCGCGTGTGCGTGTGCGGAACCAAGGTACAGATGTGCCATTTCAAAACTTCACACGTCCTGCTATTGGCAAGACAGTAGATTTTCAGGGGATTTGCAGAACATTGAGCTTGTAGATCAGATATTTTTGCTATTTTCATGACCTTCTCTCAGGGGCGTCAATTGGGTATGGCAGGTGCAGTCGCGAGGCGTTGTGAGCATGTAGATCTGCTATTTTTATGCAGTTGCCATACCCTGGGTCCAGGGGGTAAAATAAAAGTTACTTTTAGATTGTCTCTTTGTCGATCTTTTTAATCCCAAAGCTGGCATGTAAACAGCACAAACTGTACATGCATGCGCGCGGCCATGACACTTTTCGTGGGGCATCTAGTCATGTGACTAGATGACGTAATCGTTGATGTCATTCACTATTCCATCAGTGCAAAGGCAACCCTGGCCGGCCCTTCAAAATAATAGGGTCTGCTAATGGAGGGAGCGGCGCGGCACCAAAGAAAATGTAACCCTTCATAGTAAGGTGGCAGCAGAACTGTTAAAATAAATGTATCATGTCTGTTGCTAAGGTATGGCAACATGACTGGCGTCTTGAAGACACCAGTCATGTTGCCATACCTTAGCCTTTTCTGAACTGACGCCACTCCCTTCTCTGACTCCGAAGTGTAAATGAAGGTGGATTCTGCTTTTCAATGGGAATGGAGTGGTTTCTTCTTGCCATTTGCGGGTTTCTGCAAAATACGCTTCATTCTCCCAAAAAATCACAGAGGCAAAAAAGGGAAAGAATCATTTGCAGAACATGTTCAGGAAAAGAGCAGTGTTGAAGAGTTAAACAAGCTAGGGTATGTATGGCAAACATGGGAGTCCTCATAGAAAAGAGGCATTACATTTTGTATAACACGGTTCTATTGTGAAAATAGCAGATCTACATGCTCTTGTGAGCATGTACTGTAGATTGGCTATTTTCACAACGCCTTAAAAAAACTAGTATTTACAGTTTTTTACACAGGTTTCTACGGTTTCTTGGGCTGGATATGGCAGCCTGGAACGGTTGTTCAAGTGCAGCTAAACTTAGCATGTTAGTAAACGTGCCACAATTAACAATAATGCCTTGCACCTGTGCAGCTGACCTGCGGAACCTGGGAATATACCATTTTGTCAAGCAAGTCTGGAGAATATAATTATAATACCTTGTTAACACATTGGCCGCCATTTTAACATTGACTGTATGGCTCTCCTGCCATTTTGTTTAAGCATTTTATTCATATATATACATTTTTTCTAAATTCCCTGTTTGCATGTCATACAGTGAAATGAAAGAGGACATCCTCTAGTCTCTCCAAAAATATTCTTTTGTATGTAGGATGTAGCAATCTAGAGTTTTAGCCATTTCAAACCCCTTGTTTTTTCAAAATCCAGGTGGAAATTCAAAATAATTTGAGTTATTGACCTTTTTGTGAATGATCTGTTTTCCAGTGGATAACTCACTTGATATGTGTCTTTATGGCTTCAGGCATTATCAGATAAGTGTACTAATTGTGGGCTCGCCTGGAAGGCGAGCACACGTATGTTATCTTCATTATTTATAGCTATATGTGTATCTCCTCAAAACTTTGGCGCGCTTCATCTCTTAAACGCTTACACCTTTCAACACCATTCAAATTTTTATGTGTTCAGCTTACTGAGGACACGTGTGCTTGTATTTTTGGTTTTGAAATGTTTTGTAGTATAAATATAAAAAAATAAAAATGTTTAACTTTAAGCACCCAATGCATTTCCAATGGGTTTACTGAGTGGAGAGAAGGATAATAGACCCATGTTTATGTTAAGGCGCTGTGGCTGCAGTGTTCACACTTCAGATATGCTATCTATATCATTGCGTTCACACAGGTCTGCTCTCTGATTTGATCCAAATGTCTAAGCTGTGTGATGTATAAAACTATAGTTATAGTTAAAACTATAAATAAATGTCCCTCTCCACTCTACTGATTACACAGCTGTGATCAAGAATCAAGTCCGGGCGATGGGATGTAAATCCCATAGCCATATATCCTAGAGCCCGCAGGGACAGTCAGCCATATTAGTGGTTGTTGTTGGTTGTCAGGGAGATATCAAAACCAATGCATTTCCAAGTCAGATCCACAACACAATAAAAGCCATGCTCCACTCCTCAGTCTGGAGTGGCCACATAGAAGAACGCCTTGGTTATAGACTTATAGACATAGTGGAGGACAGATGTGATCTGGGATTGTTAGCCTACAGTATATGCACTCAATATACTCCTAGTGGAGTCCATTTGACAGTTGCTGGTTCCCAAACACAGAATCAAAAATGTAGATCTAGAACACATAGAATATGTACAGTACAGTAAGGTTCAGTAGAGTACAGTAAAAGTACAGTAAGGTTCAGTAGAGTACAGTAAAGTACAGTAAGGTACAGAAAGGTACAGTACAGAAAGGTACAGTAGAGTACAGTACAGTAAGGTACAGTAAAGTACAATACAGTACAGTAAGGTACAGTAGAGTACAGTAAAGTACAATAAAGTACAGTAAAGTAGAATAAAGTACAGTAAGGTACAGTGGAGTACAGTAAAGTACAGTAGAGTACAGTAAAGTACAGTATAGTAAGGTACAGTACAGTAGAGTACAGTACAGTAAGGTACAGTACGGTACAGTAGAGTACAGTATAGTATAGTACAGTAAGGTACAGTACAGTACAGTAAGGTACAGTAGAGTACAGTACAGTAAGGTACAGTAGAGTACAGTAAAGTACAGTAAGTTACAGTAGAATACAGTAAAGTACAGTACAGTAGAGTACAGTAAAGTACAGTAAGTTACAGTACAGTACAGTACAGTACAGTACAGTACAGTACAGTAAGGTGCAGTACAGTATAGTAAGGTACAGTACAATACTGTAAGGTACTGTACCTTACAGTACCTTAAAGTATCCTATTTGTTGGGTTGGAATCGAGCCCACACTGTTTCGAAGGAACAGTATTTCTAGTGTAATTATGTAATAGGATTTTTTTTTTGAATTTTCTGTTTAGAAAAATGCAGAGAAAAATATTTTTATTGGCTATGTCTGACCAAAAAACTCAGCAATTTCACATACTTTATTGCAGTATTTCTGTGAGTATTTATGTGAGCCCCCACTTGGGGGCGCTTTCTCTCTGTCTCTGTGTGTCTGCTGCTGGATTTTGCTCTGTACAGGTGCACACACACAAATAGACATCAAAGGGGGCATGAGTCTTTTTTCTAACATGTCCTAGAATGTGAAAATAGCAGATCTACAAGCTCTACAAGCTCAACACATCGCTCTGTGACACATTGAGAGCTTGTAGAGCTTGTAGATCTGCTATTTTCACATTCTAGGAAATGTCTCCCCCTGCCCCTAAAACATCCTCTGCACGCCCTGCTAAACAGCCTCTGATGCGTCTTTGCTAACGAGGCATCGACAGTAGTTGATCACTTTTTTGGGGGGGGGAGCGGTGGTCCCATACTCTATGGGTGGTCCACGGACCGCCGCCTGGTTCCCCGAGAAGTGTTGGCTGGAGACCAGGGTAGTGAGAAGACGGACCCCCTTCGTGAGATCGCATCGCCAGGGACCACTTCACTTGTCTCTGACAACTGGATCGTGTGAACTTATGTAACAAATGATCGGGCTATTGATTGATTTTACAACGTTGTGTAACAGTTGATTATCGTGTTCCCACTGCTCTGCGGAGGTCTGCGAAGCGTTGGGCCCGCGGACCCCCTATTGGTTCCGTTAGAAAGGCGACCAGGGACCCCCCCTTTGCAAAGGACCGCCTGGCGCCCATGGCCTGCTTGTGGACTATACCATTACAAAACAATATATTATAGCCTGGATATATGGATTATAAACCATGGTGTGGATTCTAATCAACCATCAGCATTCTCAGGTATGTTTTAGAAGCATTTATTTGGCGAATTGGCGATAATTGTGTTATTTTGTGTCTTGAGAGAGAGAGAGAGAGAGGCAGATCTCTGATAGCACTGTTTCTTTATGGGACTGAACGTAGCCTATATATGTGCTGATCTGGGGGACCACTGAAACAGACATACAGTGGTCCGTGGACCACACACACACACACACACACACACACACACACACACACACACACACACACACACACACACACACACAAACACAGCTGTTCTAACACTTTTTTTCTTCTCTTTTTTTTTCCGGCTGCCAGCCTTGTGTGCTCCAATGGGTCACTTTGCCAGTTCACTGTGCGTTATGGGGAGATTTATACATTTGTATTGCAATTTATTAGAGGTGGGCAACGATTAATTTTTTTTAATCGCGATTAATCGCACTCAATCCTGGAGTTAATCGCGATTAATCGCGATTAAAATGGCTCATTTTAAGTCTGCCGAAGGCATTCAAAATTAGTGGCGTCCCTGAAAATCGCGGGCCCCCCTGAAGGATGGGGGCAGGAGCCCTTTTTCAAATGATGATGGAGTTCTGTCCGTCTGTCATTCAATGTTATATGAGGTACATAAAGGTTTCCTGGGTAAATAAGGCGAAAAGCTTACTAGGATCTCCTTTTAGTTGATCTTGTACCAGTGAACTGTACTGTCATGAAACTACTTTTTCCTATGCAAACTTCTAATAAAGTCTTCAATCAATCAATCAATCAATCAATCAATCTCTCTGGAAGAAGTTGCACATGATCTCTGCGGCCGAGGCTGAGGCGCTCCAACAAAGACCACTCTGACAAGCTAAATGCTGGGTGCAGTAAATGTATTTGTCTGCAAACAGCCCAATGAGCCCATAATATTAACAGCTGCATGTTTATTATATTTGTAGCCTATTTATTTATAAAAAAAAAAAAAAAGAAAAAAAAAAGAACGTAATTCACAAAATATTTTTGACAGTGTACTCAGTCTCGTTTTTGCGGTGGTCAGAACGAGAAGGCACAACGTGTTTTACAGTGTAGGCTACTTTGTGCTTCCTTGTGGTCGGAGCTGCTGCTGCACTTCTATCAACGGATTTACACACGTTTCTTTCTTGCAAAGTTGCACAAGTGATTTATAGGGGACTAAGGGGAGCATTTAACAACATGGAGCACTTTAAACATGCAGCTTGTTTTGTGACGGCAATGATCACGACAGTCAGAACGTGGTAGGAGGAGGCGGCTTGAAAACCCTTTTAGGGCACTCTAGCTCGGAGACAGAACGGGGAGACATGTCTGTCCATGCAGTGAGTTTGAGTAATAACAACTGAATATAGGTAAAGCTGACGTCTCATTATCAAAACTAGCACAGCACACAGGTGCAGCCAATGACAGTGTGACATTAACAGGCACATTGTTGTGAAATATACAGCCATAATTTAGAACGCCTCTGCCTAGACAACATGTTGACTGCATCTAACAAAACAAGGCAGCGTGTCCTGTGTGTGATGTCATTGCGCATGCAGCTCCCAGACCCAACTTTGATCCGCGATTAACGACGATATTTTTTTTTACCGCCGACAAGAGTCTCACGTTAACGCAGCACGATAACGCCGATAACGGCCCAGGTTTACAATTTATACATTATTACAGTCTTTTTTTCAAACACACTTACTTTGATGTGTGATATTTTTGGTTCCCTTTATGACAGAAGGCTCAAACTTTGTCACGGGCTGGGGAAGAGTGTAATTAAACATTACATCTATACTATAATTTTGCGAATGTCTGTCTGAGTGAGTGAGTGAGTGAGTGTCTGTCTGTCTGAAACAGCGTTTCTCCTCAGTGGCTGGAGCAATTGATCTGAAATCGCATCACCATAAGCATATGAACACACCTGACATAACTGTGAAGCCCGTTTGTCACTTTCACAAATCGTATGCTGTATATTAGCATTTTTATGCTGTATCTACTATCTATTCTGCATCTAGCATGAGGCACATCTATTCTGCATCTAGCTTGAGGCAAAATGTTTAACCAGCTCTGTGTGTGTGTGTGTGTGTGTGTGTGTGTGCGCAGGCAGGCGGGTGTGTGTGCAGGCGGGTGGGCGGGCGGGCTGGGGGGGGGGGGGGGGGGGGGGAACAGTATCTCTGGAGCCATTAAACGAAACGGGTTTCTTACATTGATGCTCCTACGTACATATTATCATGCAAGCACCAGTTAAAGTTACTTTCCATCCCTCATATACTGTATGCACAGTGCACATCCCATAACCCACACACTGCACATCATTTTGGAGCTCATATCTTTGAACGGGTAAGGGCTAGTTATATAAAAGCAAATTCTCGGGACTATCGGGCCTGGCGGGGAACGACATTGGGATTTTCTCGGGACTATCGGGGGAGACGGGGAATGAGTTAAAGTGACCATTTTGTTAAATTTTGCATGTGTAGTTATTTTACTGTAATTTAACAACATAACCAGCAGATAGACATTCATGGATTTATATTTAAAAGTAACTTTTATTTTCCCCCCTGGACCCAGGGTATGGCAGCTGCATACCCCTGCCATACCCAATTGACTCCCCTGCACATCTGTAGTTGCCATTTAGTGACAAACTCCTGTTAATACTCTTCATTGGGTTGATATTTATTAAACTACTTTTTGACACTGTTTTGTGACGAAGCAGACTATTAATTTACGTAGAGAAAAGAAAACGTTGAAATATGCATAATAATGTACATTGTATATCTGCTCGACAGCAAAGAATATGGTATAAGACATGCACACAGAGAGAGAGAGATATGTTTAGTTCAGGAATCTTCAACGTTTTCAGTCCAAGGACCCCTTTAGTTGAGAGAGAGATGAAGCAGGGACCCCCACAACCTGTTCATAGATTTCATACAGTTTCATTGTTTGACAGCACAATCATCAGTGTATTTTGGATTCATGTCAATGTGTGTTTTCACTTTTCAGATATTTAACCACTTGAACCATCAATACTTATAATAAACTTTCACTATGTACTTAGTCTGCTCCCCACTAAACAATTTGAACTAGAAGTCTAAGTTTACGTATAAAAAAACGTCTACCAGAGGTATAGATATGCAAGTTTTTTAGACGTCTAAACTTAGACTAGACGTCTAATATACGTCTAATAGACGTCTAAGTTTATACCCTGGGTCTAAATTTAGACGTTTAATAGACATCTATATTTAGACCTTAACGGCCGGACGTCTATTAGAAGTCTAAATTTAGACCCAGGTATAAACTTAGACGTCTATTAGACGTATATTAGACGTCTAGTCTAAGTTTAGACGTCTAAAAAACTTGCATATCTATACCTCTGGTAGACCATTTTTATACGTATAAACTTAGACGTCTAGTATAAGTTTAGACGTATATTAGATGTCTAATATACCTCAAAATGTTTGCTGGGTCTTTTCCCCCCTCTACACCAAAGCTCTTTGCCGAAAATAGCCAATCTACAAGCTCACAACGCCTCGCAGCGTTGTGAGCTTGTAGATATGCTATTTTTTGGATAAAGTTCTCAGAATATGGAAGCTAGGGTTCAAGTGTTTAATATAAAAACAGGGGGGAAAAAAATAACTAGTTTCTATCACACAAAGATTTGGAGGACCCCCTGTAGTAACTCTGAGGAGCCCCTAGGGGTCCCGGACCCCCTGTTGAAGACCCCTGGTTTAGTTTATTGAGAATCATCAGAGATGTTCTCTTCTCCAGCCTTGGCACCTCAATTTCCTGCGAGGGAGGAAATTGTAGCCGTTTTCCCAGGGATAATTATGTGCCTGTGTTCTCATCAGGAGGAGGGTTTGGTTATACGGCTCCAGACAAGATGCCGTCGTGAGACGGTCGGCCGGAACCAGGGACGTGCTCGCCATTGGGAAAAGCGGGACAACTCCCGAACGGCCAGTTCATTCCCGGCAGAAACCTTGTATCTCCAAGTTTCAAATTTGTACATTTTTTCGCAAAGCAAAGCCTTGCTTCATCATACAAGGCCGTCGCACAAAAGTAGTGAAAACAGCAGATCTACAAGCACACAACGCCTCGCGGTGCGAGGCGTTGTGTGCCTGTAGATCGGCTGTTTTCCCTAGTTTAAATCATGTTTTAAATGATAAATACAAAACAAACGGTTTTGGACATACAAGGTTTCCATCCGACAATGACGAAATATAACTCATGTACAGTAATTGGCCCACTGGCTTGTCACTTGTCATGATCTGAAATGGCAAATCTTTGAGTAGCAGCAGCGCTATAGAGAGAGATCTCTCTCTATAGCGCGCAATGAGGGCCTCTCCAACTCTTTTTCCCGGGCTGAATCAGGGGCCCAGCACGTCCCTGGTTTGGTTATACGGCTCCAGACAAGATGCCGTCGTGAGACGGTCGCCCGGAACCCTCGCATGTCCAAAGAACCAGTGTTGTTTTTGACAGCAAATCACCTGAAAAGTTTTAGTCTAATTTTAGTCGACTAAATATCATACGTTTTTAGGCGGCTAAATCCACAGCTGATTTAGTCAACTACATTTTATTTTGGCAGGCCTTGATGGCATCGTAATGACTGATTTTACACTTCGTTGCGTGCTTAAAATAGCCGATCTTGTAGATCTGCTATTTTCAGCACGCAACACCTGAAAGCAAACCAACCATAAAATGTACTCTTCTCCCTAAAGTTTTAGTCTAGTTTTCATTTTGTTGACGAAATTGTCAATATATTTAGTCCTAGTTTTAGTCATCACAGCTTAGTTTTTATTTCGTTTTTATTTCGTTTTTGTCAGTGAAAAAAACACAGTCGACAAACATTTTTCGTCATAGTTTTAGTCAACGAAATCAACACTGCAAAGAACATTCCCTTTGTTCACTATTATTTCAAAATCATAATAAAATAGTGAAAATAGCCAATTTGCGAGCTTTGCAAGTCTTTGATATTGATCTGATTCTACACGTCTTCTAAATCCTTCTTCTAAATCCTTCTTCTAAATCCTTCTTCTAAATCAGTGGTTCTCAAACTTTTTCATGAGAACCCCCAAAATGACATGTAACAGTATTTGTGTACCCCCATCGCAAAATATGTTGTTCCAGGGACCCCCCAGAAGCAGAGATTTGAGTTACACAAGTTTGCTTTGAAAAATATCTATTAAAAGATTTGCAAGAACTTTCACGATATTTCAAAAATAGCAGATCTACAAGCTCATATGAGCTTGTATATCTGCTATTTTTCAATAGCTAATGCATTGCAGGTCTTACATTTAAGAGTTAATACATAAAAATAAGAAAACGTCAAATATGGAGAATTGGAGATACGAGATTTCTGCCCGAACGGTAATCATATCGAAAGTGTTTTTTTCTCGTCAAGCGGATTGCTGCGCGTCTCTGTCAGTCTCGACAGGACGTGTTTACCACGCGTCAACGCGTGGCGTTTGGTGACAAGGACGTCTTTTTTTCATTTCTCCGAAGAATCCGCAGTGGCAATATTGAGAGCGTTGTCGACATTCCTCCCACGATGCCAATAATGCATATTGTCACAGTCGGTTGTATGTTCAAAACTGTGCATTTTTCTTTTGGTTAAAACAAAACGCGTTTTGTTAAAAGGTCAAAAGAAAATAACTTGCCCTACCATATAGGCCTGACTCAAATCTTTGTCACTTTAAATATGAACCTCTTTAACCATTATATAAAAAAATAGCAGCTATACAAACTCGCAGAGCGGCACCGAGTGCAATTTCTTTTATTTTTTGAATATTTTTGACCCGATTCTATAAATGTCTTCTCAAACTTTTTTATGTCAAAGCCCCAAAATGTACAAGTATTTGGCCATGGACCCCCCATCTCAAAATATGTTGCTCCATGGACCACCCAGAAGCAAAACATTTTCAAAAATAGCAGTGCCGCGCTGCGAGCTTGTACATCTGCTATTTTTCAATAGTTAAAGCATGGCCTAAATTGGATGAAACATGAAATGCATGACAACAGAAGCAAAACAGGCAATCTACAAACGTAATAATGAGGGGTCGTTTCTACGGGCGTGGCATATTGGCATAATCAATGGAATTGTAAATGAGGGCGAAGATTATAGAGCCAAGTTCAAGGTACTATAACTTCTTTATGGACCTTTTTTTGGGGTCAGGAAAATAGTTGACATGGATGTTATTGAACACAAATGTATAAACTGTAACGACTACACTAGGTTTGGAGGTGTGAACTGGACCTTTAGCTGCATGGACAGATGGACATGCAGTCGAAACCGTCAGTGTGTGCATGTTTGTGCGTGCGCACTGCCCACAAGTGTGTGTGTGTGTGTGTGTGCACGTGTGTGTGCTGGGGCATTAACGAAAAAGTCGACAAGTCGACTTCATTACACAAGTCGAAAAGTCGAAGTTGAAAAAAAAAAATCTTTTGTGAAAATAGCAGATCTGCGAGGCGTTGTGAGCATGTAGATCGGCTATATTCACAATTATAGCTGCCTCCATATATTTGACAATTTGGCAAATATTTAAATTGTCATTTTAGAGGTATTAAAAAGTCCTTAAATTGGCACTTTAGAAATGTGGCAGATACACTTAAACTTTAAACGTTATGCTGGTTTGTTTACAGTTGAGTGAAAAAACAATGTTTCACACTAAGTTAATCATCTGGGGACCCCCCCCCAAAATAATTGGGGGGTCGTGCGTGGGTCATCAAACGATAAAGTCGACTTCAACTCAACTTTTTACTGAGTCGAGTCGACTTGCGAAAATCACAAGTCGTTAATGCCCTATAGTGCATGCGCGTTTGTATGTGTGTGTGCGATGCGTACACGCTCGCGTTTGCAGTTTACGCCTGCTATTCAAACACGTGCGCGCTCCGTGCACAGCCAGTCAGCATGGTGAATTAAACATGAGCGTACTTTGTACACTCATTACTCATTCAGCCGTACACAGCTTCTTCCACGACTTTAACCCATTTAGGCCTAGAATTATTGAACGCTTTAACCAGTGAAAAATAGCAGATATACAAGCTCACAGCGCGGCACCGAGTGCCGCGCTGCAAGCTTGTAGATCTGCTATTTTTGGAAAAAGTCGTGAAAATGTGTGCAAATCTTTGAATATATGTATTTTCAAAGCCAACGTTTGTAACTCAAATTTTGCTTCTGGGTGGTCCCTGGAACTAGATATTTTGAAATGGGGGTCCGTGGCCAAATAAATATCATTTTTGGGGGTCCTTCACATGAAAAGGTTTGAGCACCACTGACATAGTAGTCTCTCAAGAACAGACTAACTGAGCTCCAGTTGAAGTGAAAAGGACCTTTTCTTTGACGATGGCTGGCCAGATTGCTGACAGAAACATAGGTTTTTTTCCAAAAGTCTTAGAAGGATTCAAAAGACACTTATAGAATCGGGTCAAAATTCAAATTTTCACGATTTAAAAAAAATAGCAGATCTACAAGCTCGCAGCGCGGCACTCGGTGCCGCGCTGTGAGCTTGTATATCTGCTATTTTTTTATATTTAAAGCATAAAATATTGCGTCATAATGTGTTCAGGCCTAAATGGGTTTAATTTTTCATTTCAAATCCTCTTGTGAACATTGATTTCTTTCTCTTTTTTTCTTCTTCTTCCTCTTCCAAAGAGGCAATAAATAAATATGCCTAAACAAGTACCGCAGCGGAGAAGAAGTCAACATTTCAGTCAGGCCTCCTCTAAAAAGAGAACGTGTCTGAAACGTTGTGGTATTTATTGCTTCGTTAGCCCAGAACCGACACACACCACCTCCTCGCAACTCATCAAACGCTCGAGTGTCTCACCTATAGGGAGACGTCTTTTAACCAGGCACGTGCACACATAGACATCAAAGGGGTCTTGAGCCCCGGCCCTTTTATCCATCCGTTAAAAGGTGCCCTCTCTCCAGACCATGAATGCAATATTTACTATGTTGAAAGAAATGCAAATGCCCCTCTTTCCATGTTTCCATCTTTCCACACACATACCACTCACTCAGTATTTTACAGAGTGGGTGGGGTGCTGAGAGGTTTCCCACCGCAGAGAATAGACTTTAAACAACGCAAAACTACCTTTGGTTTGGTGAGTAGTGAAGTAGTTTAGTTTATTGTGACTCAAGTTGAGCGCTCGTACGGGCTGAGAAATCCCGGTCTAGTCGTTTAGCGACGGGTCTGTCAGAGCGTCAGTGGAGCTGACGCTCTGACCCAGAGCTACTGAATACCTACGTTGTACATACTATTGTAGCTTGTAGATGTAGCCTTTGGGCCAAACTCGTTCAGTAACGAGATAAGGCCACTAGGGGTCACTCTGCCAAAAGGAGTTACAACAAAGGGTTAACTGTACAGCTCTGCCCGCATGCTGTGTGCCCTGTGAATGACCCTAGTCCATACATCACACAGTGGCATTGATTTCCATTCTAGGCTGAAACATAAAAAGGGCTTTATCTATGAATGAGGTGCAAAGAACGCCAGGGAAGCTGAGATCTGATTGTTTTCGCGGCGACACTTTACCGCGATGGTCGGCCCCGGTTTGGATGTTAGTTTCGCGAGCGTTTGTAAACAAATGGATTTTCTTCCTCAATCGTCAGTGGACACTCGCGTGCACACGCACGAAGCTTCCGAGGCTCTTCAAAATAAAGCGTGAGTGAACGGCGGCAGCAGCAACAGCTAGAAATGTTAGAACCTTGGCTTCCCATGTGTTAAGATGAAAGGGTATCTTATGGTGGTCAAGCTCAGCAATAGAACACAGATCAAAGAGAGTTTGAAGCGGTCAAACTAGCCATAGAAGACCAGTTCAAAAGCGACTTCTATAAAACCCTAATATTTCATATGAAAACAAATTAAGAATAAAGCCTCGATCTCCGAGTTCTACAACTGGTTGAAGAACAGCAAGAACGTACAGCAGGCAGTGGTGGAAAAAGTACTCAAATATTTTAGTAAAAGTAAAAGTATTAGGGGCACGGTGGTGCAGTGGTTAGCACTTCGCCTCACAGCTAGAAGGTCCTGGGTTCGATTCCCGCCGGGGGAAGCTGTGGGCGCTGGGGGCGTGTTCGTCCACCCGCGTCATCTGCACCAACACACTAGGTGGGGTTGGCGATAGGGCCTTTCTGTGGTGAGTTTGCATGTTCTCCCCGTGTCTCCTTGGGCATAGGCCGTCACACAAAAACATGCAGTAGTCCTGGTTTCTATACTACCTCCCCCTAGCCAGCCGGGTGCTCCCCAATGTCCCCTGGCGCGGCAGGGGGAGAGCGGAAACCAGGACTACAGGTTAGGTAGTCACCGGGTGAGAAAAATGGGTTGCAAAAAAACGTGGGATAAAAAATATATATATAAAAAAAAAAGTAAAAGTATTCATTTCATATATCGGTCAAAAACATAGACAAACATCAGGTGAAAATTGGCAACTAATTTTGGGGGAAAGAAATACAAGCTCATGTGTTGCAATGCTGGGTTACACAATGCTGTACCCCCTCAAACTGTATGTTCCCCATGTTCAACTGTTTTTTATTTTATTTGTGACACTTGCTTTGGTAATGTTAAACGTATGTTTTCTCATGCCAATAAAGCTCCAATTCACCCTTTGTTAGCCTCCTGGTTGGTCCCTGACTGACCAACCAGCATGCTCTATCTGCCTTGTCCCGCCCTGGTTCCGCCTTTTTATGTTGAATTAGCTAAAACATCATTTTTGGAGAAATAAAAACATTTAAAAACATGCTGATTCACTATGCTGCCACTGAGCAGCTCCAATTGACTGAAACAAAGTTTGAAATTAGAATTGAGCACACAGAATAACAATATGAAGTAACTGAATTAACATGGCAGTGGATGGAATGTCCCACTGAATGTTCCACCAAGACACAGCAACCAATGGGTGTGGAGAGGGGCAGGACTTGACAAAGGGTGAATTGCTATCGACGTGTCACGACGCTCATGGATGTTCAAAGACGTATGCAAGGGTTTGAGTGGTTCAGGCAGTAATAAAACATGAGGTGTTTGTGTGACGGTCTTATGCTGATTGGCCCTTACTCGGGGGTAAGGTGAAGCGTAACCCCATGTTAATGAGCTGACGGAGCTGCTTTTCTGCTCGGTGGTTGGATTTATCGAGGCATGTAAATGCCTTAGTTGGACCTTTTCTTGTACAACAAGGCTAATATAATGGCCCTATATTTTGAAGGACGCAACGTAACGCCTGCCGCTAGGTGTGCTGTGTCCCACATTTTGGTTGTGAGCGTGAGCTGTTGACTCTCTGGGAGACTGGGGCTCGAGCCCCAGCTCAGTAAGAGTAGTGGCGTATTCGTGATTGAATTAGCACGTCAAACGCACCCTGCAGGGGTTGCTAATTAAAACCGCCCGCCATCTTTGCTGGAGCGCAGACCCCTCAGTGACACATCGTTTCAAGGGACAAAAAAATAAATAAAAAATGGCGAGCTAATTCAATTGAATAAACTTTATTTAACGTGATTGTGTGAGCGTGAACGAACCTGTCTGGCGATAAAGTAGGGCGAGTTTTAATGGAACGGGCCAATCATGCAAGAAGACGGATGGAATGTAGAAAATGATATCTCTTTGTCGAAGGCTATTATTCCCAGTCCGTTATCGCAAGTTCACGCCTGTGTGCGTGCGACCCGTGCGTGCATGTCTTTTTGAAAAACCTATGATATATTTAATTATCAACCCCTGCAGGGTGCGTTTGACGTGCCAACGAACGCCTGCGTGCCTTCGTGCCTGTGCTTGCCTGTGTGAGGGTGTGCATGCACATATCATTATTTTTGGGTAGAAACCTTGTAAAACTTTTTTATTATTATTATTACTTTTAAAAACATTATAAAGTGGCGAAAAGAGCTAGATCTGCTAGCTCACAATGTGTCACAGTGAGCTTGTAGATCAGCTATTTTCACTACTTTTGAGCGTCACTCTCGTATGATAAAGCAGAGCGGTAATTTATGAAAAAAAGAAAAACTTTAAAAAGTAAGAAATAATGGAACTATACAAGGTTTCAGACAGCTGCAAAAATATAGTGTGTGTGTGTGTGTGTGTGTGTGTGTGTGTGTGTGTGTGTGTGTGTGTGTGTGTGTGTGTGTGTGTGTGTGTGTGTGTGTGTGTGTGTGTGAGCGCAGACACAGTAGGTGTGCACGCGTGTAGTAAAAGAAAAGTGTTTTTTCGGCGATCCTTCCGGCTCATTAGCGCTTGGCCTACTTTTTTTTACCCATAATTCCTCACTGGACGCTTCATCTTGTCTTGTCTCTTTTCCCAGAAAGAAAGGACACACACACACACACACACACACACACACACACACACACACACACACACACACACACACACACACACACACACACACACACACACACACACACACACACACACACACACACACACACACACAGCACAGACCAGGGTATCTCCAGCCGTCTCGGGGTCAGTCCCTGGGGCTCTGCCGAGAGAGAGAGAGAGAGAGAGAGAGCCCCCAGCTATCCGCCCGGCCCGGCAGGGACGAGCTGGGCCCCTGATTCAGCCCAGTAAAAAGAGTTGTAGAGGCCCTCATTGTGCGCTATAGAGAGAGATCTCTCTCTATAGCGCTGCTGCTACTCCAAAATGTTTTGACAAAGTGACAAGCCAGTGGGCCAACGAAATATAACTCATGTAGAGTTATCCAAACCATTCGTTTTGTATTTATCGTTTTAAAAAGAATTTAAACTAGTGAAAACAGCCGATCTACAAGCACACAACGCCTCGCACCGCGAGGCGTTGTGTGCTTGTAGATCTGCTGTTTTCACTACTTTTGTGCAACGGCCTTGTATGACGAAGCAGGGCTTTGCTTTGCGAAAAAATCTACACATTTGAAACTTGGAGATATGAGAATGGAACGAAGGCCGACATTTCATTTTGATTTTTTTCCTAATGGCCGGCCTGGACCGGCCGGGAATGAACCGGCCGTTCGGGAGTTGTTCCGCTTTTCCCAATGGCCAGCACGTCCCTGCATCCCGATCTGGTCTGTGGCTGCTAGACATATGGGGCTGTCTCCCTCTCTCTCTAGTCTCTATTGTTACTTTACCCAGGGGTGTCGCAACAAATTCTGGGCCCTGGGTACAAGGATTCACTCACATTTTGTGCTTTAACTATTGAAAAATCGCGAAAATGCATGCAAGTCTTTGAATATTTCAAATCCTTCTAAGGTTTTTTGAAGAAAAAAACCATATGTTTCTATGTCAGTGGTGCTCAAACCTTTTCATGTGACGGAACCCCAAAATGATATGTATTTGGCCACGGACCCCAATCTCAAAATATTTAGTTCCAGGGGACCCTGGAACAAATGGACGCCCCTGGGCCTGGCCCGGTCTGTGGCTTTTGTCCTGGGGTTTTTAGCGAGGGTTCTGTCAGCATCCCTTAGTGGTCTCCTGATAGATGTTCTTTTTTCAAATCAATTTGGAAATAAACCAGTGATTCACATGCATCTTTTAATAGACTGCTGTTTTCCTACATTTTCATGATGTGATTTTTTTTTTTTTTTTTGCCTTTTGACATTTTCCTTTCCTCATAGCTAATGACTCTGAGGAAGAGAGTGTACCAAATGAAACCAAATGGACTCTTCTTCTCGGAGGGGGGGGGAATGTCAAAGGCAATCTTCCGTTGGGCGCTATGTCTACCAATTATTTTGGGGGCCCCAGATGAATAACTTAATGTGCAACATTGTTTTCTCACTCAACAGTAAACAAACCAACATAAAGTTTAAGTGTATGAGGGTATCTGCACATTTCTAAAGTGAACATTTAAGGACTTTTTAATACTTCTAAAATGACAAAAACAACGCCTCGCAACGCATGTAGATCTGCTATTTTCACAATAGAACCGTGTTATACAAAATGTAATGCCTCAACTCTTAGTGCTCATCAGGGTGGGGGGGGGGGGGTCTCTTAAAATATGATTATTTTGGGGGTCACGGCAGTTAAAATATGATTATTTTGGGGGTCACGGCCTGAAAAGGTTGAGAACCACTGGTCTAGATCATTGTGGGGTCCGGGGACCCCCGGGGGTCTTTGAGAGAGTTCCAGGGGGTCTCCAGCCAAATGATAGTTGAGGAACCAAATGGAACCTTAGGGTTTGGTTTGTTTACTGTTGGGTGAGAAAATAATGTTGCACATTAAAACACTTATGTTGCAATGATTTTTTCTCTTCAATGTCTCGCGTTGCCATGGTTACCATAGACTTTCATGTAATTGTGCAATTGTGTAAAAAGTGCACGCCCATGCCTAGATGATGCACCACGTGTGTAGATGCTGTTCACAGGCTTTCAAACAAAAAAATCCGCTTGGAAATCCGTTCAGGCATTCATGATTTATCAGCCATTATGTTTTCTTCAGATGTAAACAAACATGGCTGCCATGTTTGAAAGAATGAGTTGGTATGGGGGTTAAACATGCAATTTCGCGATCGCGATCATGCCTAATACATTTCTGGAGGTCCAAAAAAAAAATTTGAAAAAAAAAAATTTGAAAAAAAAAAACTTTTTTTTTTTCAAAAACGGCCCAAACTCGGGAAACTCGGGGTTGGCACAGCGGTAGTACCAATACAAACTCGGGAAACTCGGGGTTGGCACCATATGTGTTAAGTTAATCATCTGGGGACCCCCCCCCCCCCCCCAAAAAAAAAATAATCTGGGGACCCCTATGTTGAGAACCACTGGTCCAGACACCACAGCGTGAGAGGGAGGGTGTTGTTTGGTCCGGAGGTGAACATTCTCTCCCCAAAAATAATCTACAGGCTCACAAACCACGCGCGGTCGGGCCGGTTCTGGTTAAATGTGTGGCGCGAGCGTTAAACTGACTCTGCATTTATAGTTCATGTCGTCTGGGAACCTCATTTGTTCAAAACCGTTATACTTTCAGATTCAAAAGCATCAAAAATAGCAGATCTACAAGCTCGATTTTGGTTGCGACCGTCGAGGTCGCAGTTACTATCAAAACCTCCACCGTGTGTCCGTCCGTCCGTCCGTCCGTCCGTCCGTCCGTCCGTCACACTTTTGCCCTACTCATATCTCCGCCACTGTTGCCCCTATCCATGCCAAACTTTGCACACACACTCCTTGGCTGCCATACCACAACCCCTTCTTGCAAAACACATTTGTGGACACTGCCCCTACAAATGTTGCCCTAAAATCACGCAAAGCGGTACACAGTATGTCTAGACTCATGTCATCAACATGGCTGTCCCTTTTAACGCAACCATCAGTGCGATTTTTTCACATTTTGGACACTGCTTCGGCAGATTTTGCCCGAAAATCACACAAAGCGGAACACAGTATCTCTACACTACAGTCATGTCATCAAAATGCATCTGTCCCATCCAGCGCCACCATCAGGCCGATTTTTGATCATGTGGGGTGTTAACACCTTCTAAGCCAAGGGGAGCCCCTTAATGTTAAAACCGTACTATATCGCACATCCCCCCAGGGACTCTCAGCCACGTCGTACATTCCCGGACTTTGTCTTTAAAACCGGAATAAAAGCTTTTGATCCGAAAATCGGATCATCCAGCGCCACCATCAGGCCGATTTTTGATCATGTGGGGTGTTAACACCTTCTAAGCCAAGGGGAGCCCCTTAATGTTAAAACCGTACTATATCGCACATCCCCCCAGGGACTCTCAGCCACGTCGTACATTCCCGGACTTTGTCTTTAAAACCGGAATAAAAGCTTTTGATCCGAAAATCGGCGATCGTCTAACCTTCCCTAGTCACCACTCGTGCACTGATAGCTCATGCAGACCGTGCATGAAGCAGAGGTGACGTCAGCGCCTCTCCTTCTCCAAGGCACCTTCCACCCATCCGTTTACTGTCTACACACTCGAGCTCCTCCTGCAGCCATGCTTGGGGCTATGCTAGCGAAACTTTTCAGTTCTGTTCTTCAGTCACACATGGACTATTTGCGGGGACATTTACGTGAAAGGATCGCGCACGCGAAACGCACGGGGACATCGACGATCGGCCAAAACCCCCATTCTATCCCAACGGAAATCGAGAAAATCATGGTGAGTTACTGGCCTGGGGGGAAAAAAAAAAGAACAAACAGCGGCGCTGTTCAAGATGGAGGGGCTGCGGGGTCATGTTTATAAACATAATATTATGTCTCAGATCACAATACAATAATAGAAATGTCACGGCTAATCTACCAACCACCATTCTATTTCGGACGTCAAGGTGTTAAGAGGTGAGAGATAGGAGGTTTCTGCCCGACAATAAAGATTAATGTACATGCACGCACGTGCACGCACGCACGCACACACGCATGCATGCACGCGCTCGCTCCCACGCACAGAAACACACAGCGGATGAGAGTAATGAGAACATAACACATGTTGGAAGGAAGAACAATCGCTGACCACATATTGTGTGTGTGTGTGTGTGTGTGTGTGTGTGTGTGTGTGTGTGTGTGTGTGTGTGTGTGTGCGTGTGCGTGTGCGTGTGTGTGTGTGAGCGTGTGTGTGTGTGCGCGTGTGTTTGTGTGTGTGCGTGCACACATGACAGCTCAGATGGAGGGAGACTGATGACAGCTACCACTGTCTGGGAGCAAGTCGCTAACGACTCCCAGTGCGCGCGCGCACACGCACGCACGCACGCACGCACGCACGCACGCACGCACGCACGCACACACGCACACACACACACACACACACACACACACACACACACACACACACACACACACACAGGTTTGCAATTGCTACTTTGTGGGGACATTACACATAGTCTACTATCTTTGTGGGGACATTCCATTCATTTTGAACCCTAACCCTAACCCTAACCCTTAACCTAACCCCTAAACACCTTGTGGGGACCTATTAATAAGTACCCACAAGGTATTGTGCAAGGATTGTACTATCTTTGTGGGGACATGAGGTCCCCACAAAGTAGTAATTCCCTGTCCACACACACACACACACACACACACACACACACACACACACACGTCCAGGCGCCTCGCGGAGACAAAGACAGGTCTCCTTCTGTGGTGGAAGCCCTGGGTAAACGCTCTGGCTGGAGAGAGAGAGAGAGAGAGAGAGAGAGAGAGAGAGAGAGAGAGAGAGAGAGAGAGAGAGAGAGAGAGAGAGAGAGAGAGAGACTTGGTGAGAGTGATAGGAAGAGCCTGTTAGATCGGCCATTATTTGACCAAAAAACAAAAAGGTTTATAAATCTGCTAAATGGAAGTTTTAATTAAATGTTCTCAATTAAAGAACAACAGGCGAACACTTATTTGTCTAGGGTAATTTTCAGTCAGTCAGAGCGTGTGTTACAAATCACACCGTGATGACATCGTCACGGTGTACTTTGCAAGCAGTGGCGTCAGTTCAGCAAAAGCTAGGGTATGGCAAAGATGGGAGTCCTCATGGAAAAGAGGCATTACATTTTGGATAACATGGTTCTATTGTGAAAATAGCAGATCTACATGCTCACAACGCCTCGCGCTGCGAGGCGTTGTGAGCATGTAGATTGGCTATTTTCACAATGTCTGAAAAAACTATTTTTTTCAGTTTTTTACAGTTTTCTACGGTTTCTTGGGCTGGATATGGCAGCCTGGAACGGTTGTTCAACTGCAGCTAAACTTGGCATGTTAGTAAACGTGCCACAATTAACAATAATGAATTGCACCTGTGCAGCTGACCTGCGGAACCTGGGAATTTACCATTTTGTCAAGATGGGGAGAATACAAGTGTGGAGAATATAATTATAATACCTTGTTAAAGTGACCATTTTGTTAAATTTTGCATTTGTAGTTATTTTACTGTAATTTAACAACATAATAACCAGCACAGATAGACAAAGAGACATTCATGGATTTATATTCAAAAGTAACTTTTATTTTCCTCCCCTGGACCCAGGGTATGGCAGCTGCATACCCCTGCCATACCCAATTGACGCCCCTGTTTGCAAGCCAAACCCCCAAATCAATCCTCCAGTTTTAGGCAACACAGAAGTGGGGGGACTTTTCTTTTCTTATTTCCACATAACTCAAAGGTATATTAATGACGTAGTTCAATGTTGAAAATGGGTGGTTCTCCACTTGAAGTACCGACGTTTTAGAGGATGCTATAATACAGCTTGGTTACAAATGTAAAGTCCCACTGAGCAATAGACGTCTATTAGACGTTGGTCTAAAATTGGTCTAATAGAGGTATAGATTTGAACGTTTTTTAGACGTCTAAGTTTACAGTAGACAAGACGTTGATTTTCAACGGCTATATATAGACGCGGTCAGTGATGGGCAAGCTACTTGGAAAATGTAGTAAGCTAAGCTACAAGCTACTCTTGATGAAATATAGCTTAAGCTACAACGAAGCTACCCACAGAAAATGTAGCAAAGCAAGCTACACGGCAAAAGTAGCTAACTACAACAAAGCTACTTTTTTTTTTTTTTTATCAACTTCATGATCAAGTACAACTTTCCACCAAACAAATAGGCAGGCAAAAAAAAAAATGCTCAGTTCGATTGATTATTATAAAACTGGAAACAAGCCCTTATGTCTGGCTTTTTGTGTCATCCTTTCATTTACTTTTTAAATTAAATGTACCTTTTCAGGCTGTGACCCCCCCCAAAAATCCTTTTTGAACTGGGGACCCCACCCTGACAATCAATTGGAATTAGGAGTTGAGGCATTACATTTAGTTTCACTCTGTTCCACCGATAAATATTGTGAATATAGCAGATCTACAAGCTCACAACGCCTCGGAACACAAGGCGCTTGGAGCTTGTAGATCTGCCATTTTCACAATTTGTGCCTCTTTTACTATAGTCAATTTGGCCAATGTTTTCTGGTGTCGTATTTGAGAAATAGAGCTGTTTAAGGAGCATTTTCCTGCTGCTCAGAGAAGACAAAAGGGTTTTTATGCCTTAAAAGATTCAGGGAGTTAGGCTTATAATTGGGGAAATAAATAGTGTACACAGTCTCTCTCGCACGCACGCACAAACACACACATGCACACAAGGCTGATGATTTTAATCAACCAGAACATGCCGAGAACACAAACACACCCTTAGGCCACTAATCAATTACACTAGAAAACACACACACGCACGCACGCACGCACGCACGCACACACACACACACACACACACACACACACACACACACACACACACACACACACACACACAGTCACAGTCACAAATAAAGCTGAACTAACTCCACAACGATTCATATTTCTACCCTAACTGCAGTGCGTGTGCGTGTGTGTGTGTGTGTGTGTGTGTGTGTGTGTGTGTGTGTGTGTGTGTGTGTGTGTGTGTGTGTGTGTGTGTGTGTGTGTGTGAGTGCCACTCAAAATCTTGGGTATTGAACCTTGAATCTCCAATGCATTCAGCTCCATATCAAGATATCCAACACGTACATGAGTCATTTTAGTCAGAGTAATAGAAATATAGTTGCGACCGTAGGTCGCACTTTACTATCAAAACCACCACAAAGTGTAAGTAACTCCGTCTGTCTGTCCCTCCGTCTGTCTGTCACACCTCACACGTCACACTTTTTCCCTGCTTATATCTCCGCAACCGTTGCCCCGATCCATGCCAAATTTTGCACACACGTTCCTTGGCTGCCAAACTACAACCTCCAAGGACCCCCGGAGCTCCAGGGACCCCCAGGTCCCTGGGGGACCCCCAGATGTAAAAAATGACCAAATGCGCAAACATGACCAAATGACCACCCCAACGGGGCTGCTCACGGGGAATTCCCGGGGACCACCGACTCCTGGTGCTCCAGAACGGATGCAAAAGTGGTGGCGCCCCCAGTGGAGGACCCCCTACACTGCAGCTCACATAAAATGCCGTAACTCCGGCTAGGAGCGACCGGGACAGCCGGGGCCGGTACCTATTCGTCCGCCTTGCCGGCGCGGAGACCCCACCCCTCATTTCTCACATGGCCCTCTTCTAGCGCCACCATGAGGCCGATTCTTGCAAAACACATTTTTGGACACTGCTCCTACAATTTTCGCCCTAAAATCACGCAAATCGGTACACAGTATGTCTACACTCATCTACAATTTTCGCCCTAAAATCACGCAAATCGGTACACAGTATGTCTACACTCATCCCATCAACATGAATCTCTCCCATATAGCGCCACCTCCAGGCCGATTTTTAAAAACACATTTTTGGACACTGCTCCTACAGATTTTGCCCTAAAATCACGAAAATCACTACACAGTATGTCTACACTCATGTCATCAACATGGATCAGGAAGATTTTGGCAAAACACATTTTTGCCCTATTTGTGGAGATAAGTGACCTATGGTCGCTTATCTCCCGATTAGGGAGCCTTACTGGTACAAGTAAGACTTCCTAATCGGGAGATAAGCGACCGTCAGGTCGCATACACAAACTTGTTTAACAGCCGCTGAAAGTTTGTATCTCATTCACTATCCACAACTTTCCAACATCCCATTGTGCATTGCGCAGAAGTTGCACGGAGCTTCCCGCGCCGCAGCCTAGTGTGATCTACAAGCTCACAACGGCTGCATCTGCGACGTGACGTGAGCTTGTATGTCTGCTGTTAACCGGAAGTGTGGTGCAAAAAAAAACCCAGTAAATTCCCGTGGAAAGAGGTGGATACACTAGTAGACCAGTAAGACTCCCTAATCGGGAGATAAGCGACCGTCAGGTCGCAGCGTGATTTTAGGGCAAAATGTGTAGGAACTGTGTCCAAAAAATGTGCTTGAAAAAATATATGGGACAGATCCATGTTGATGACATGAGTGTAGAAATACTGTGTACCGATTTGCGTAATTTTAGGGCAAAATCTGTAGGGGCAGTGTCCAAAAATGTTTTTGAAAAAGTCGGCCTGATAGTGGCACTATATGGGACAGATCAATGTTAATGGCATGAGTGTAGACATACTGTGTACCGATTTGCGTGATTTTAGGGCAAAATCTGTAGGAGCAGTGTCCAAAAATGTGTTTGAAAAAATGGGCCTGATGGTGGCGCTATATGGGACAGATCCATGTTGATGACATGAGTGTAGACATACTGTATACCGATTTGCGTGATTTTAGGGCAAAATCTGTAGGAGCAGTGTCCAAAAATGTGTTTGAAAAATTGGGCCTGATGGTGGCGCTATATGGGACATGTTCATGTTGACTGCTCTCTTGGCGCCGCCGAGGCGGGTGCGTGGATACCGGCCCCGGCTCTCCCGGTCGCTCCTAGCCCGAGTTACAGCATTTTATGTGCGCTGCAGTGGCGGGGGTCCTCCACTAGGGGTGCGACCACTTTTGCATCCATTCTGGAGCACCAGGAGTCGGTGGTCCCTGGGAATTCCCCGTGAACAGCCCCATTGGGGTGGTCATTGGTCATTTTAGCACTTTTTGGCGGCGGTGACAGGGGGTCCCTGGGGGTCCCTGGAGCTCCGGGGGTCCCGGGAGGGGTGGAGGTTGTGGATTGGCAGGCAAGGAGTGTGTGTGTAAAGTTTGGCATGGATTGGGGCAACGGTGGCGGAGATATGAGTTGGGGAAAAGTGTGACGTGACGGGCAGACTGACAGACAGACAGACGGACAGACTGACAGACAGCCTGTCGAGGTTTTGGTAGTAACTGTGACCTGACGGTCGCAACAAGCTATATTTTCACAAAATGATGTACCCCTTTCATAGGTATGTGATGTTTGACAATTTGGCCAATTTTATAGTATAGTTTGTAGAATGGTGAGGGAGAAAACAATGTTGCACATTAAGCTAATCATCTGGGGACCCCCCAGAATAATGAGACCCAGTGTGCTGAGGAGTCTGTTTAGATAGGCTTTTCAGATACTGTAGCTGTATTGTAATCACAGCTCGTTGTGTTGTGATTAACATCTCATTATTGGTGGGATGGTTAATTAAATGGTGATTGTTCTGTTCTAGTCTTTGGAAATGTTGTTATTGATTATGCCTTTTGTGTTTCTTTAAAAACCCGCGAAGCACTTAATCGACAGAGCCATCATCAAGATAATAACTGGAGTCTGTCGTTTCTGTAGATCTGCTAATTGACTTGCTTAACGAGGCTGCGCTCGTTATAAGCCTCGTTAATAAGCCATCATCACAGGCGGCTGTAATCACACCAAGGACTGGTGTCAAGGTCTTATAGCAGGGTGTCTGTCTGTCTGTCTGTCTGTCTGTCTGTCTGTCTGTCTGTCTGTCTGTCTGTCACAAACACAGGCATGTTGGCAGAATGATTAACTCAATCGTTGCCCCGATTAAAAATCAACATATTAAGGACATGCCACCATTTTTATGTAAAACACCTATTTTTGTGCATTGTGCACAGATCGTGCACGGATCTTGCATTGATCGTGCAAACAACAACATCTGCTTGGAAATCCGTTCATGCGTTCAAGAGATATCGCCAATGTTGTTTTCCACAAATGTAAACAAACATGGCTGCCATGTTTGAATGATGGAGTTGTGCTGGGGGTCAAACATGCATGTTTCGGTCGCGATCTTACCGGAAGTAGGTAGCAGGAAGTAAAATTTTAAAAATCCAAAATGGCTGCCAACTCAGGCAACTCGGGTGTGAAAGTAAATGAGTTAAATGTATTGTTATCATGGGGGCACGGTGGCACAGTCGGTAGCGCTTTTGCCTCACAGCCAGAAGGTCCTGGGTTCGAGTCACGCCGGGGGGCGCTGGGGGCTTGTTCCCTCCTCCGCGTCATCAGCGCCCATACCCTAGGTAGGGTTGGCGAAAGGGCCTTTCTCTGTGGAGTTTGCATGTTCTCCCCGTGTTTCCGAGGGTAGGTACGCTCACAAAAAACATGCCGTAATCCTGGTCTCTAGAATGCCACCCTCTGGCCAGCCGGGGTGGCTGATGGAGGGGAAAGGAACTGTTTGGAAATAACGTGTTCCTTCCACACGCTACTTCCAACTGTTGAAACTCCCCCTGTCAGGTGAAAAGAAGCAACTTCTGCATAACATACTGTATTTTATTGTTCAAAAACCAAACGTGTTGTATTTTAATGTGATGTATAATTTGAACTAGTCTCGCGTGGCCAGACTGTTGACTCCAGGTGTTACTTTCTCTGGTGTTGTTGGTGTTACTTCCATGATGTTTTCAAAATGTTATCTTAAACTATGCACACATAACAAGAATATGACGCTCAAATGACTCTGTCTGTGCTAGTGTGCTCCTGTCATGTTTCCAATGGGACTACAGTTCATTATAATGACTCTGTCTGTGCTAGTGTGCTTCTGTTATGTTTCCAGTGGGACTACAGTTCATTATAATGACTCTCTCTGTGCTAGCGTGCTTCTGTTAGGTTTCCAATGGGACTACAGTTCATTATAAAGACTCTGTCTGTGCTAGCGTGCTTCTGTTATGTTTCCAGTGGGACTACAATTCATTATAATGACTGTCTGTGCTAGTGTGCTTCTGTAATGTTTCCAATGAGACTACAGTGCATTATAATGACTATGTCTGTGCTAGTGTGCTTCTGTTATGTTTCCAATGAGACTACAGTTCATTATAATGACTGTCTGTGCTAGTGTGCTTCTGTCATGTTTCCAATGGGACTACAGTTAATTAGAATGACTCTGTCTGTGCTAGTGTGTTTCTGTTATGTTTCCAATGGGACTACAGTTCATTATAATGACTCTGTCTGTGCTAGTGTGCTTCTGTTGTGTTTCCAATGGGACTACAGTTCATTAGAATGACTCTGTCTGTGCTAGTGTGCTTCTGTTGTGTTTCCAATGGACTACCGTTCATTAGAATGACTCTGTCTGTGCTAGTGTGCTTCTGTCATGTTTCTAATGGGACTACAGTTCCGTGCAGCAGTGACTACTTCTGATACTCGCAGTTCGGGAGCTGTAGTTACAGACTCTATATAGCATTCAGAGATTGTGAGACTAAACGTATGTGTGTGTGTGTGTGTGTGTGTGTGTGTGTGTGTGTGTGTGTGTGTGTGTGTGTGTGTGTGTGTGTGTGTGTGTGTGTGTGTGTGTGTGTGTGTGTGTGTGTGTGTGTGTTGCAGGGATGCCTCTGAGCCTGGACTGCAAGGCGTTCTTCGGCTACAGCGGGGAGAGCAGACGACCAATCATCTACTGGATGAGAGGCGAGAGGTTCGTGGAGGAGCTGGCGGGACACATCAAAGAGAGTGAAGTCAGGTAAAACACCCAGTGTCCATTTTGACATGCAGCAAACTTTGATTTAGTTTTAGTCTAGTCTCTCTTACTGCCCTGCACGTAAGATGTCTTAAACTGCCATCAAAGTAGCTTAAAAGTAGCTTACCTTTGCCATTTTATAGAAAAATATCCATCCATTATTTCCAAACGCAATCTTTTGTAAAATACAGTCGTGTCTGTCATCTGTCAAAACAGACGGCTGGGCGCAGCCGTTTGCAATGAACGAGGCTCGCAAATGTCCCTCGCTCGCACCAGTAGTTCAGAGCACAGAAATGGAGAAACTACCCGGTGTAGATCCAGGCATAGAAAACGGACAGAAAAGTGATTCCGCCGCTATTGTTGTTTATGTGTGGTGGAGGTTTGAGAGCAGCGTTACGGGAGCTGTTTCTACTGTACAGACCCGCGCGACCCCTCATCTGCTCACAGTGCTCAGACAGGGTAAAGAACGAACGAACGGCCGCTCGTTCATGGCCATGCGCTACTTAAATAAACGGACGAGCCTGCTCTCGTTCATATAGCGGTTAAAGAGTTAAGTCCACTAAATATCTGAAACGGAGTGTCCTCTGCTGCTCTGTAGAGATGTTTGTTCAGAGCTGTTTGTTTACTCAGCACATTATTTGACTCAATCAAAAGCCTTTGTTGTGTTCCGACTGTTCTTTCATAAAGATACTGACAACTTTATTGACCATTCAATTAGACATAAAATGGAAATTTGCCTTTGGCACATTGGCAGCCGGTGTGCAAACAATGAAAATTCAATGCATAGAATACACAAATGCAATGAATACAGAGTCAAATACTGGTACATCACCGGCTGTAGGGATTGGGTCGTAGGGTTATTTAAACATTTTCTTATTTAACCCAATTAGGAAGGGTACACATTATTGTGTATCATTATTTTATGCTTTAACTATTAAAAAATAGCAGATATAGTCTGCTTTTCTCCCCCTCTACAAAACCTATTTGCCGAAAATAGCCGATCTATCTAAAATAGCCGATTTTTGCTATTGCTATTTTTGGCAAAAGTCCTCATAATATGGACGCTATGGGTTCAAGTGGTTAATATAAAAAAAGGAGAAAAAAAGTCACAAAGATTTGAAGGAACTCCTGTAGTAACTCTGAGGACCCCCTATGGGTCCCGGACCCCCTGCTGAAGACACCTGATCTTAGAAATAACAGAAAATATAATAAGAAATGTACCCCAAAAAAAGATAGCTGTAACTCCACTCGTTTCAACATTGTCCATATTTAACTCATTCTGTGCCACCTTTTCACCACTAGAGGGCGCCCAATGGCCATAGAATGCTACATAGACAAGTGCTGGTATATGCACAAGCCCTGTGCAGCCATGACTCGCCTGAACACTTTCCTTTGTTCATGTACAGGAACAGGATGAAGTTAGCTTGAAGTTAGCTATTGACTACCAAGCATTTTAGAAGCCCTATTTTCGGCGATTTAGCCATGATTAAACCTTGCACACCTCATGGATATGCATGGAACAGAGAAAATGAGCTCTAAAGATCCTGGATTGCATTGGAGTGGATGGTAAATATCGGCGGCGCGACGCTCTCGCGGGCCGTGTAAACAGATGACGGCCGGCGGCGCGGCTCGAAAAAAAAAAAAAAAAAATTACAATTTTTTCTTTTTTTTTAAAGCCGAACTAGTTCGGGATCGGCACCCTGATAAGGAAAAATAAAGCCGAACTAGTTCGGGATTGGCACAGTCCCCCCCAAGGACATATAGTATATGACTGATTGAGGGGTTCTTTTGACCCCCCTAACCTTTCCTCAGATATGATTAATACTAATAATAAAGTGGGAGTTGAATTCATCTCCTCGCCTATCGGGACCAATTACGTTCAGGCCTACTGGGGGAGGTCTGGCTGTCAGCGGGGCGTCAAACTTCATTAAGAACAACCCGCCTTAATCCCCATGGCAACCAGCAGAGGATGGCTGGACGCACGCACGCACGCACGCACGCACATACCGTGTGGCGGAACTCTAGACATACTAGGTGGCGGAGATATGAGTGGGGGAAAAGTGTGACGTGACTGACTGACTGACGGACGGACGGACGGACGGACGGTGGAGCTTTTGATAGTAACTGCGACTTGACGGTCGCAAAAACTAAAACTTTTCGGATTACTAAAATATGACTAAAAATAAAATGAAATTGTATTCCAAAGACTATGACTGAAACTAAATAAAAGATGTCTGACCTTAAAACCCTAAACGTGACCTCTAAATGTCAAATCCTACACAATACCAGTAAGACCCCCTAATCGGGAGATAAGCGACCGTCAGGTCGCATGTAAAAATCGGCCTGATGGTGGCGCTAAATGGGACAGATCAATGTTGATGACATGGCTCTAGACACACTGGGTACTGGGTTTTGCGTGATTTTAGGGCAAAATCTGTAGGAGCAGTGTCCAAAAATGTGTTTTGCAAAAATCGGCCTGATGATGGCGATAGAAGAGGGCCATGTGAGAAATCATGTGAGGGCTGGTTGTGGTTGTGGTTTGGCCGCCAAGGAGTGTGTTTGCAAAGTTTGGCATGGATCAGGGTAACGGTGGCGGAGATAAGAGTTGGGCAAAAGTGTGACGTGACGTGAGAGACTGGTGGAGGTTTCGATAGTAACTGCGACCTGATGGTCGCAATGAATCTTTTTCTATGCATTTTAACGTTTAAAACTATTTTTTCTTACATCTGTTTCTCTAATTCTATTCACTTGTGGGGAGATTAAGCTATGATGACT
>NC_137824.1:12496423-12501423 GCF_963921795.1 Nannobrachium achirus | reverse complement strand
AAATAGTTGCGAGGCGTTGTGAGCATGTAGATCTGCTATTTTCACAATTTCTGCCTCTATATATTTGACAATTTGGACAATGTTTAATTTGTCATTTTAGAGGTAGTATAAAGTCCTTAAATTGGCACTTTAGAAATGTGAAGATACCCTCTATACACTTAAACTTTTGTTGGTTTGTTTACTGTTGAGTGAGAAAACAATGTTTCACATTAAGTTAATCATCTGGGGACCCCCCAGAATAATTGGGGGGTCGTGTGCGATGTGATGACGTCATCAAACGATAAAGTCGACTTCAACTCAACTTTTTTTCTGAGTCGAAGTAAGCGAACACTTTTGCAGATTAATCAGATCAACGCTGACTGAGTGCATCTCAATCCATTCCTGTCCATGGACACCCAGACACATGTTATGTAGATCTGATGTCTGCGAACATATATGAACCACTTGAGAAGCATCCGTGTCACTTAAGATTCAAACTTAATTTAGCTATTCAAAAATAGCAGATATACAAGCTCATGGTGCGGCACTCTGCTATTCTTCAACATTTCTCTAATTGCGACCGTTAGGTCGCAGTTTAGTATCAAAACCTCCACCGGCCGTCCGTCCGTCCGTCCGTCCGTCGGTCGGTCACACGTCACACCTTTGCCCTGCTCATATCTCCGCATCAGTATGACATCACACTGCTTGGTGTGTGCCGTCAGGGTCATTTGTGTACGGTGTGATGTCATACTGATGTCAGCAGTGTGATGTCATACTGATGTCAGCAGCTATGTCTCTATATATGGAGTTATATGTTGTTTGTGTCCAAATATGGAGCTTGTGAGGTCAGACTTAGTGAGATTCGTCGGTTATCTCCATATATGGAGGGAGAACCAGCTTATGAGCCGATGAGTTGTGTCAGAGTCGAGATCCTGCTTGCATCTAATCTGTCGGTAGATAATGCCGGTCTTATATAAGGGTCATTTGTGTACGGTGTGATGTCATACTGATGTCAGCAGTGTGATGTCATACTGATGTCAGCAGCTATGTCTCTATATATGGAGTTATATGTTGTTTGTGTCCAAATATGGGGCTTGTGAGGTCAGACTTAGTGAGATTCCTCGGTTATCTCCATATATGGAGGGATGTGTTGGTTATCTCCATATCTGGAGATTCAACCTTCAACGATTTTGACATCTTGTTACTAATCTGTCGGTAGATAATGCCGGTCTTATATAAGGGTCATTTGTGTACGGTGTGATGTCATACTGATGTCAGCAGTGTGACAGGAGATAAGCGACCAACGGTCGCTTATCTCCCGATTAGGGAGTCTTACTGGTATAAATCCTTGTTTTGTGTGGTCTCGTGTAATATTGTAATATTTGAAATATGGACTTTTGATATTCATGAGCTGTATGCCATAAAAATTCAAAATTGTAACAAAAAAGATTTGGAATAATTCACTGAATGTCCAATGTATCTAGAATATATGAAAGTTTCAAGAAATATATGAAAATGTCAAGACAATTTATACTTTTACACAATATTCTAATTTTTCGAGAAGGATCTGTACACACACACACACACGCACGCACGCACGCACACACACACACACACACACACACACACACACACTCACACTCTAGTCCTGTGCCCGGAGGTGTGCGATGAGAGATTGAATGTAGGATTCTCAGAAGTGATGCTGGTGAACCCAGACCGGTACCCGTTGGGCAGAACAGTCACCATCCATGGCCAGTTCTCTGTCTGTCTGTCTGTCTGTCTGTCTGTCTGTCTGTCTGTCTGTCTGTCTGTCTGTCTGTCTGTCTGTCTGGCTGGCTGGCTGGCTGGCTGGCTGGCTGGCTGGCTGGCTGGCTGGCTGGCTCTCATTATGCCCATATACCTACGGTGTCCAGGCCAGTCTGCGATGTCACCTCCACATTTGGGCAATGTAGTGATGTCAGTCAGTCATGTCAATTGGGAATTGTTGATTTCAGTAGGGCATTGTTACCATGGTGACGACGCAGTTTAGTATCAGTGATGTCAGCATGCAGACGGAAGGTGGACAGACATTCTGTAATGAATAGTTAATGACAGAATTACCCTTTACATTGTTGAAGATTAAGATAAGTCCAAGTTAGTAAAGCATGTTCTACCACTTTTTGTGGTCACATGTTCAGATACTGGATTCTGATTGGCTTAAAACAGTGGTAAATCAGTCAACAACCTTGAGTTGGCTCATGGACCCCGCCCACTGTTGTGTTGCAGTTGTATAACTAAATAACCTTGCAAGTTACAACTGTGTTTTCTTTCATTTATATGGTTGAAGTGGTAGAAAAGCAATTTACCATTCGAGGGTCGTGGGTTGTTGCACTCGGCTTCGCCTCGTGCCACAACCCTGAAACAGTGGTAAATCAGCCAACAACCCACTCCCTCTCATGGTAAATGGCTTACATTTAACACATTAGCAGAGTCCAGTATACACTTGCCTGCCTTCGTTCGTGCGTGCGTGCGTGCGTGCGTGCGTGCGTGCATCTGGGAACCCAGCGTTAAGGCTGATTCTTTTTGCGTTTTCTCTCTTAATCATTATACTATTATTTTTGAGAAATTGCTTTGGCACCGTGTCAAGGACTAAACAAAGCCGAAGAAAATTAATTCAAATGTGCGCCTGTGTGTGTGTGCATGTGGGTGCGTGCGTGTTTGATGTGTAAACAACAAAGGGAGAGAAAGTGAAGAGATGGTAGCAGTACTTTTTGTACGTGGGAATTAGGGGGAGGTTCCCCCAGCTACTGCACTGCGTAACCTAACCTAACCTTAATCTCAAATAAAAGCAATCAAAGGAGTAGTTCACCGTCACCCCCAAAATGAAATTTTCCTATAGATTCCTTGATCAAATTTTTTTTTTAACCCCAATCAATTGGTGAAAATATACGATAATCAAAATGTTGTGCGACTATAAGAGTACAAAAGTACAACCAAAGGTGATTTGAATGAGGTTGGGGACACGCATCTTAACACGATCGTAGTGTTTTACCAATTCGTTTGGGTGACCAACTTGCAATACCCTCACGGCCCACCGGTTGAGAACCTCTGGCACACAGTATACATGTCTATACTTAGAACTAACACACAGCTGGGGGCGTGTTCCTCCCGCAGCGCCCACACCCTAGGTGGGGTTGGTGATAGGGCCTTTCTGTGTGGAGTTTGCATGTCCAGGGGACGTACTTGTACATCAAGCTGCCTCACACAGTATACATGTACTTCTAACTAACAGTACTGGTTGAGCTCCCCTTATCCGAGACAGTGGTGGAAAAAGTACTCAATTTTTTACTTAAAGCTATACTATGGAAGTTGCTCAACTAATGTTCAGTAGCGGTATTGCTTTTTTCGTCCGTTTTTCGCCCGGGGTCACCGCGGACCACCAGAGCCTCGCCGAGACGCATCCGTAGAGGGGTCTCGCGTCCCTCTGCGACCAGGCGTTGGGGAGTAACAGGCTAGACTCCTACACCAGAGTAAACACTGCTGCTGAGGCAAGCTACTTCCTGAAAAGACGGCAAGACGCGTTGTGATTGGCCGGTAGAATGCAGATGACGTAATTTTGTCGGAAATCCGGTCCACGGCCAGGATCATAGAAAACATATTTACAGAAGGCTTTTGGGGCTGAAATTCACGGAGTGGGCATTCTAAAACTTTAGCGATTTAATATGTCTTAGCAATTTTAAGATTTGTTTTATTGGAAAAGTTACATAGTATAGCTTTAAGTAAAAGTATCAATACTGCAATGTAGAAATACACCGTTACAAGTAAGTCCAGAATTCAAAATGTACTCGAGTAAAAGTACAAAACTATTGGCATCAAAATGTAGTTAAATACCAAAAGTAAAAGTATAAAATGTTTGAAAATAGCCGATCTACAAGCTCATAACACGTCACAATGCGTTGTGAGCTTGTAGATCAGCTATTTTCAAAAAGCCACAGTATAAGATAGGGCTAACGTATTTTATGCATGGGGTCTCTCTCATAGAGGCGCGTTGCAACAGACAGGGACTCACGTAGCAGTGACGTGCGTGGTCACGTTTGTGCACGTGATGAAAAAGACCCGGATGAAGATGGCTACAGGATTGCTATAGGCTAACACTCATTTAGAAGATCGATTTTTGGCGATTTAGCCGTAAATAAAACTTCCCCGCTACCATAAGAACACAGTTCAGAGAAAATGAGCTCCAAAGATGTGACTTTGTATTGGATTCGGCGGCGCGATGCGGCGGCGTTACCCTCTCGCGGGCCGATGTAAACAGAATCGCGGCCCCAGCCCTGGATGGAAAATTAGACCGGGGCTTTGTTGAGGCCTCCGATTAATTCATTCATTTTATTAAAAAACCCGGACTAGATCGGGATCGGCACCCCGGAATACGTCGCGCCGCCGACAGTATAGATTGAGTTTTTTTGGGGGGGCTCTAAACTTTATTCTAAACCATTTTCAATGGAATAAATCGTCGGACCATCTAGACTAGGTCGTTGGGAAGCGTAGGACGAGCCAGGACCACCCACATCTCTACAAGCAGCTAAGTAAAATAGCATAAAAAATGAGCCGGACTTGTTCGGGATAGGCACAAAAAGGGTTAAATACAGTACTTAAGCACACATGTACATAGTTACTTTACACCACTGTCAGGAGACCTGCCACGTTGCCACAGCCAGGCAACCACTCCAACTCTACCTCATTACTTATGAATGATATCACAGAGAGAGAGAGAGAGAGGGAGAGAGAGAGAGAGAGAGAGAGACAGAGAGAGAGAGAGAGAGAGACAGAGAGAGAGAGAGAGAGAGAGAGAGAGAGAGAGAGAGAGAGAGAGAGAGAGAGAGAGAGAGAGAGACAGAGACAGAGAGGCTCCCTAAATACGTCTCATTAAAAATTGAATCTATTTGAGTTCACTTCACGGCAAGAGCAAATATTTGGCAATTAGTTAAATTTCACAATTTCTCCTCTTCTTCCTTGGACAACCATTTAGTCTTCAGAGCTCT
>NC_137824.1:12493917-12496223 GCF_963921795.1 Nannobrachium achirus | reverse complement strand
GGCATTACATTTTGTATACTGTAACTGGGTTCAATTGTGAAAATAGCAGATCTGTGTGCGAGGCATTGTGAGCATAGATACCATATTTTCACAGTTTCTGCCTCTAATATTTGACAATTTGACCAATGTTTGATTTGCCATTTTAGCGGTATTAAATTAGTCCTTCAATTGTCACTTTAGAAATGTGCATAAACCCTCTGTACACTTAAACGGTTATGTTGGTTTGTTTACTGTTGAGAGAGAAAACAATGTTGCACATTACGTTAAACATCTGGGGACCCCCCAAATCATGAACCACTGGTGTAATTTCTTTCAGCAAATTCTGATTCAGTCTTAAGCCCTTTGCACACAGGACAGTTGCGTTTTTTTTTTGTTTGCGGCATGAATATAACGCATTGGATTTGGTGTGCAAGGCTGTGCGGAATCGGCGCTGCGGATCCAAAAAGGAGTCATAAAAGGAGTGATGAGTTTTTTACCGCATGCGACAAGACGCACCGAATCGAACTGGGTTTCGATCGAGAAAGAAACGCACGGCGGCAGCCACTCGTCACACGGCTAATTCGGAGCCGGTGTGCATGAGGTCATAGAGAATCATTGTTTTCTTTTCAAACATTATATTGTCCGTTTTATCCGTGCGGTTAAACACGCCTGTGTGCAAAGGGCTTTAGTCTTAAGGGCTTTGCACACAGGCACAGTTGCGTGTTTTCCGTTTGCTGCATGATTAAAACGCATTTGGATTTGGTGTGCAAGGCTGTGTGGAAGCCGCGCTGCGGATCCAAAAAGGAAGTGATGACTTTTTACCGCATGCGACAAGACGCACAAATCAAACTGGGTTCGATCGGAAAAAAAGCGCACTGCCGCAGTCACCTGCCGCATGGCAAATTCGGAGCCGGTGTGCATGTTGTCATAGATAATTGTTTTCTTTTAAAATAATTAATCACGTTTTTTTTCCATGTGAATAAAAATCGTTGCCTGTGTGCAAAGCCCTTTAGTCTCTTGAATAACATACATTTAGTCTAAGTCTTATAGACTAGTCTTCTGAATTATTTTAGTCTTAGTTATCAAAAGTCTTAGCCTTTTATTCTTAGTCTTCGTCAAAAAAAAATAATACTGGTTGTAAAGTAACTGAGTACGTTTAGGCTACTTAAGTACTGCACTTATTATCTTTTTTTTTTTCTACTCCACTGCATCTCAGAGGCAAATGTTGTACTTTTACGCCACTATAATTATTTCGTTACTAGTTACTTAGTAGATTTTGAGTGTCAGGCCTATTACAAAACTTACATTACATTTTGGCCATTTGAAAATAGCCGATCTACAAGCTCACAACATGTTAGCTTGTAGATCTGCTATTTTCAAAAGATTTGGATACATTTTATTTTGAAAACTTTTATGCACAACACATGACTGTTAATCTATTCCTTTCCTTCCTCCCCCTCCCTCTCTCTCTCTCTCTCTCTCTCTCTCTCTCCTTCTCTCTCTCTCTCTCTCTCTCTCTCTCTCTCTCTCTCCCAGATAATAAGGAATATGACGCCTACCTCTCCTATACTAAAGTGGATCTGGATTCAATGGGCAGGTCCGTCAGCTGTGTGTTAGTGCGTGCACGTGTGCGCGTGCGCGCGTGCGTGCCTGCATGCGTCCATGAGTGCATTACCATGTTCTTCCTGTCCTGGTCTGGTGTGTAAGTGTGGTGTCCTCCACCAGGGGGTGCAGTAGTGACGAGGAGACGTTTGCCTTGGAGATCCTGCCTGATGTCTTGGAGAAACACTATGGATACAAGCTGTTCATCCCTGATAGAGACATGATACCTAGTAGCAGTAAGTACCCTCCCTAACCCTAACCCTAACCCTGACAGAGACATGATACCTACAGTAGCAGCAGTAAGTACACTCCCTAACCCTAACCCTAACCCTGACAGAGACATGATACCTACAGTAGCAGCAGTAAGTACACTCCCTAACCCTAACCCTAACCCTGACAGAGACATGATACCTACAGTAGCAGCAGTAAGTACACTCCCTAACCCTAACCCTAACCCTGACAGAGACATGATACCTACAGTAGCAGCAGTAAGTACACTCCCTAACCTAACCCTAACCCTGACAGAGACATGATACCTACAGTAGCAGCAGTAAGTACACTCCCTAACCCTAACCCTAACCCTGACAGAGACATGATACCTACAGTAGCAGCAGTAAGTACACTCCCTAACCCTGACCCTGACAGAGACATGATACCTAGCAGCAGTAAGTACACTCCCTAACCCTAACCCTGATAGAGACATGATACCTAGTAGCAGTACGTAC
>NC_137824.1:12328917-12491417 GCF_963921795.1 Nannobrachium achirus | reverse complement strand
AACCGCTTATCCGGAATCGGGTCGTGGGGGTAACAGTTCCAACTGAGACCTCCAGATTTCCTTTTCCCGAGCAACTTCCTCCACTCCCTCAGGGAGTATACCGAGGCGTTCCCAAGCCAGTCTGGAGATGTAATCCCTCCATCTGGTCTTTGGTCTGCCACGGGGTCTCCTCCCTGTGGGACGTGCATCGAGGACCTTCCTAAGAAATTGCGCTCGGGAGGCATCCGTACTAGATGCCCCGAACCACCTAAGCTGACTCTTTTCCAAGTGTAGGAGCAGCGGTTCTACTCCAAGTTAGGGTTGTTCGATATGGCCAAAAAATAAAATCTCGATTATTTTCTCTGAAATCCCGATTTTCGATTTCGATTTCGATTTTTTGTTAAAAGAATAATACATTGTTTCAACTATTTTGTTTTCATTTGAAAAATGCAAGGAAATGTTTTTTTTTTCATTATTGTTTCATTTTTTGATTTTTATATAGCCAAATAGCAAAATGCAATAAAACAATAAGGGTATTAATAATAATAACTTTAGTTGTGCAACAATCACATACAACTTAGCGTCCTTAGTGTTTCATTATCAATAGTGAGTGACAAAACAGCCAAAACAAGCCAGCTCTTGGAGGCTGGTGAGGCATTTTGGTAGGCATTTCGCCTACCAAAATGTAATTCCTGGCTACGCCCCTGCCCTGCACCACTCATGCACGGAGATGTTGACTGATTGTAAACGGAGGCGAAGCGCTTCGCTTCCCGACGCAAAATTAACACAGTGACAGGGACAGTAGGACTAGGAGTAGACTACAGTCAGTAGGTGGGTAACACAGAATTAATAAGCTTCTTTCAAACTACAACAAGTAAGTAAGTTTACCAGCTCAGCAGCGTTTTGTTCTGTTTGCTGCTTGAACCATCGCGAGTGAGCGCAGTGCGCTGGTGAACTCTGCTCAGTCTGACATGCGCTAAACGCGCATCAAAGAAATTACACATCAGATAGAAAGTAGTATTAATTTGGTGTCGGACCTTGTCGTCCTGCTTTAGGAGGATGGGGCTGTGTACTTTTTGCGCGTGCAAGGCTCCAATGAGTAAGAATTACCCTAATTAAAGTGAAAATCGATTTTACGATTTCCATTTTTTTAAATCTTCCAAAGGAAAAAAAACGGGTTACGATTAAAAATCGATTAATCGAACAACCCTACTCCAAGTCTCTCTCGGGTGACTGAACTTCTCACCCTATCTCTAAGGGAGATACCAGCCACCCGTCTGAGGAAACCCATTTCGGCCGCTTGTACCCGAGACCTTATACTTTCGGTCATGACCTAGCCTAGTTCCAGACCCTGAATCGCTAGCCACACCCCTTTAAAATGTTGTTTTGGCGATTCAGGGGTCTAGAAGTGCTCTCATTGAAGAGGCTTTCCTCGTTCGAAAATCCGTACGGTGAATCAGCGTCGTGAATCAGCGTCTTGTGATCAGCGTGGGTGGGGTTTTCCCAGAACTTGTGCGTTTCCAAGTAAACAAGCGCCACCACCGGACCGTACCGCACATCGCGTCGCCCATCGCAGTAATATGCGATCGTATCGATCTCGCTATGAAACATCAGTAGCAGACATGTTACAGTATGTTGTGTTTGATTCCTAGTTAGTATTGCTCCTATTCTGCCTGTTTCTTTGGTTAGCAGGTAGCACTAGCAAGCAACAGGCTAGCCACTAGCCAGCCACATAACAACACTACGTCATCTGCTTTGCAACTGTTGTGTTGGTCAGGCGGTGAACCAATCACAGAAGACTGCCTCTTGGCAACGCCCATCCCAGAAACTGCCTTGGACGAGAGCAAGTTCAGACTTGAATAATGGAGTGAAACGAAATGTCAATTCAGGCTGAGTGTCAGGCTAGTCATGACCCACACTTCATGACCATGGGTGAGAGTAGGAACGAAGATTGCTCGGTAGACATCCCTACCATGTCCATGTTTTTATTTTCTTCATGGTCGGTGTGCCAAATCATCATTGCATTTAATTATGATACCACATCAAAAATGCAATATTTCCAACACATTGATTGTCCATATACATAACAACCTTTATATTTTTGAGCGGTGGTTACACCGTCTCCTATACGTGGCCGTGTGTGTATGCGTCCGTGTCTGTATGTAGCCTGCAGAGCCTGCAGTACCTTTTCTGACCACACATGTTAAGGGAGGGGCGCTGTTGTTCAGGCCAGAGACACACACACACACACACACACACACGCACACACACACACACACACACACACACACACACACACACACACACACCCCGACCACCGCTCAGTTCACACGGGTGTGATTTTTTCTTTTTGTTCAAGATTCAAGATACATGTATTTAGTCCAGAGGGAAATTTGTCTTGGACATGCAGGCTGCTACATAACATACAACAGGACAAGACAGACAGAAAGAAAGAAAGAAAGTTACAAGGAATAGTGCAAAACACACAGTGCTGACATACAGGTCAAGTGCATACATTACATTACATTACACTAGAGTAGTAAGAGTAAGAGTAAGAGTAAGAGTAACGGATATGGGAATAAAATAAATAAATAAATCTCCCAGAGTCTGAATGAACGTCGAATCATGTGCAGGATGTAATTTGCACACAGAAGTGAGGGGACTTGAACGTATTTGCATTTTTAAAAATGTGTTATTTTAAAGAGAAAGATCTCTCTCTCTCTCTCACTTATGCCAGTGGGCCAGTGATCACCCGCCCCATGTGCCAATGTTGACACCCATGCTTAAGGTCGGCTACCCCGCCCTATTAGATCATTATCCAGCTTCACATAAAAACAAGGACGTGCAGAGAAAGTTAGAGAGGCAGGGGCTGACATTTCTAAAAGGGCCTTTTGGTGAAAATATCCCAAATGGCAGACCTCCAAGCTCAAGTTGTGAGCTTGGAAGTCGGCTATTTTCGGTACGTGATATCACTCTGAACTGAGCACAATCAAGTCACTACTGGAGATGTTAAAGGAGCTATAGTCAAGTTTTTCTTGAAAAACGGATGCTAAAATAAAAATGTTTCAAAAATATGTTATAAAAAAATAAGCTTCATATATCTGTTTCTATTCAAAAATGACTACAAAAAGCATAAAATAATGATAAAATAATCATTGTGGCCATTGTCAGACCGACACTTTGTTTACATTCTAGTCTATAGACTAGGATGTAAACAAAGTGTCGGCCCTACAATGAAAAAGTTGACTATAGCTCCTTTAATATGGCATGGAATTCTACACAGAGAGGGCAATTGTTTCAACATAAGATGTTGCATTCGAGTTCAGGAGAGTTTGGACAAGGCAATTCTCTTGAATGCTGCCTTCAGGTATGGCATGGAAAGAGGGAGCATTTGCATTTCTTTCACCATAGTAAAAACTGCATTCATGTTCTGGAGAGAGGGCACTTTTTACAGACGGATAAATGGGCCCCTTTGATGTCTATGTGTGCACGTGCCTGCATAAACGTATCAAAAGTAGCAGATCTACAAGCTCAGGGCGGGGTGTGAAACGAAGCGCTATGTCTTGTTGATCCGCAATAATAATTTTCTTTCCGCTTTTGAATCTGAATCCAGAAAAGTAGCAGGACAGGAGGATTTACACTTTAGCAATGATATTCCCACTAAGCGCGTTGCTATAATCTCATCATATTTCACCTACTCTTATACTGTGGTGCGTTGATGCAACATTCCTTCTCCTTGCCCTAAATGCAAAGCAAAAAAGGTATCGGCGTGTCTAAGGTAGCTTATTAAGGCAATACAAAGTGTCAAAGACAGGCGCTAAGCTAAAATATCCAACCATCGTCTCTCATTTTTCCATCGACATCATGCTGCTGCCTTGCCCTAAAAACGTCTTAAAAATATGAATGTTGTCACTGCAAATATCAGTCAGAGTCATAACGTAATGGCAAATTAATCATTGCTTCCGATATGTTCTGCATTTCCTTCAACTATACATCCATAAAATACACATAAAAGTAGTATTTTTATACTTTTTTTGTAAATGACCGGATTATTCGGGATGTTATGCCTTGCCCCAAGCCAGAAGAATACATTTTCTCAAGACATATTGTACACACACGCACACACACACACACACACACACACACACACACACACACACACACACACACACACACACACACACACACACACACACACACACCGATCCACAAGCTCACAACGAGGGGGTGAAAGATGGAACGACAGACAATTTGCTTCTCTTCGTTTACCAAAGTCGGCGACGCGGAGGAGCGCGATGTGACCTAAAATACAACATTCAATTACCCAGCCCATTAGCCCTACTGCACACACACACACACACACACACACACACACACACACACACACACACACACACACACACACACACACACACACACACAGAGGGGGGGGGGAGAGAGAGAGAGAGAGAGAGAGAGAGAGAGAGAGAGAGAGAGCGAGAGAGCGAGAGAGAGAGAGAGAGAGAGAGAGAGAGAGAGAGAGAGAGAGAGAGGGGGAACAGGGTCATTGATTTGTGTTATTGTATTAATTGATTAACATAATCACCTCACCTGGGAAAAAAAGATAACAACAGAGAGAGAGAGAGAGGAAAAAAAGATAACAACAGAGAGAGAGAGAGAGAGAGAGAGAGAGAGAGAGAGAGAGAGAGAGAGAGAGAGAGAGAGAGAGAGAGAGATGCGAACGAATCAAGTCTTTTGAACGGCTCTTTGAAATGAACGCTGAGATCCGGTTCGCAGTGTAGGAAGCCGTTCCTTTTTTTTTTTTTTTTTTTTACAGAGTATTTCTACATTGCAGTGTTGATACTTTTACTTCAAAAGTTCAGAATTAAAATGTACTTGAGTAAAAGTACAAAAGTATTGGTATCAAAATGTACTTAGAGTACCAATAGTAGAACGTTCTCATCATGCAGAATGTTTCACAACAGCGACGCATTGTGAGCTTGTAGATCGGCCATTTTCAAATGGCGGAAATGTATATATGGCCGAAACATTTTGGGTTGAACTGATTTGTAATTCTGATCAAAATCTACAGAGTAACTCAAATGAGCCAGTCTTTTGAACCTCTCTTTGGAAGGAACGGATCCCAGAGATCCGGCTCACTTCGAAGAGCCATAAATCCCATCTCTGGGCGAGAGCGGCGGGGGCGAGAGAGTGAGCGAGTCAGAGAGGAAGGAGAGAGAGAGAGGAGGGGGAGGGGGAGGGGGAGGGGGAGGCTGGGGCTGTTCTGTACTATTTGTGCACCTCAAATTGAGCGTGAAATTGCAATGTGTTGTCGGAGCCCCTCTGTCATTAATTTAGTTAGCAAGCAAAGAGCGGCAGCCAGAGAGAGACCCACACACACACACACACACACACACACACACACACACACACACACACACACACACACACACACACACACACACAGTTGTAGCAGCTTTCTGGCGTTCACCGTGTCCCGACTGATTGTAACATGTTTGTGAAATTAACTCTCGTCTGAATCGCCGCCGCGCTACGTGTTCTTATAACCCACGCCAAGCCTAGTCTGAGTGACAGTGTCGGGGAAGATGTAAAACAGACAGCCACGCTCGCAAATACACACAAGGCTCTTTTGTTTTGGTTTGTTTGATTTCAAGTTTGTTTCTAAAGACACGTATGATACTGTAGCGTCACGGCCGGGAGGCGAACCCGGGATCCCGATTTGCCAGGTATGTGCGCTGACCAGTCAGCCAAAGTACCAGGCACATTGGCGAGAGCCAACGCACATACCGTATAGCCTACAATACCAGCCATGTTCATTAGGGCCGGGGCTCCACCAAAAAGACGGCGTCGTGCCGGCGTAAAAAAATGAACCGGGGCGAATTTGGGCGTCCGGCGTCGACGTCAACGTTGGCAGTGGAGCACCCTTCATTGATTAAAAAGGGAGCGTTCCCAGCGCTGACGTTGGCGCGACGCACCCGGTGGAGCCGTGGGATTAGCGTGGTAACCAGACTATATGGTACCAAGTCAGATATACTGTTTTCACTAGTTTTATGCGACAGTCTTGTATGATGAAGCAGGGCTTTGCTTTACCAAAAAGACGTACACATCTGAAACTACGAGGTTTCTGCCCGACAGTGACGATATTTTAGTGATTATGTTGCGAGGAAAACGTTGAGATAATAGCCATTTTGGTTAGAACTGACTGAAAATAACTTTGTACTTCAAGTTTAAAATGCTACTAAAAATACAAGTGTCCAAATGAATTCCAAATATCATCGAATGATCTCGCTGCACCCCTGGACTGCCGTCGCGGCACCCCAGGGTGCCCCGTCAGTCACCCACTTTGAAAAAACCCTGGTCTAGAAGACAAAAAAATAACAATACTGATAATCTCCTTCTTGATTCATTGATTGAATGCTTTATTGTGACCGTAGGTCGCAGTTACTATCAAAACCTCCACCAGCTGTGAGTCCGTCAGTGAGTCCGTCAGTCAGTCTGTCTGTCACACCTCACACGTCACACTTTAGCCCTGCTCATATCTTTGCAACCGTTGCCCCGATCCATGCCAGATTTGGCACACACACTCCTTGCCTGACAAACTACAACCTCCAAGGACCCCCGGAGCTCCAGGGACCCCCAGGTCCCTGGGGGACCCCCAGATGTAAAAAATGACCACATGTGCAAAAATGATCAAATGACCACCCCAACGGGGCTGCTCACGGGGAATTCCTGGGGACCACCGACTCCTGGTGCTCCAGAACCGATGCAAAAGTGGTGGCGCCCCCAGTGGAGGACCCCCTGCCACTGCGGCGCACATAAAATGCCGTAACTCGGGTTAGGAGCCACCGGGAGAGCCGGGGCCGGTACCTATTCGTCCGCCTCGCCGGCGCGGACACCCCACCCCTCATTTCTCACATGGCCCTCTTCTAGCGCCACCTTCAGGCCGATTTTTAAAACACATTTTTGGCCACTGCTCCTACAGTTTTGCCCCTAAAATCACGCAAATTGCTACACAGTATGTCTACACTCATCCCATCAACATGAATCTGTCCCATATAGCGCTACCTTCAGGCAGATTTTTATAAACACATTTTTGGACACTGCTACAGATTTTGCCCTAAAATCACGAAAATCGCTACACAGTATGTCTACACTCATGTCATCAACATGGATCAGGAAGATTTTGGAAAAACAAATTTTTGCCCTATTTGTGGAGATAAGTGACCTACGGTCGCTTATCTCCCGATTAGGGAGTCTTACTGGTTTAATATGTTTTCCAGTCTACATGGAGGACCTGGCACGCAGTGTGGAGCAGAGCAGGCGTCTCATCATCGTCCTGACCCCGGAGTTTGTGGCCAAGCGGGGCTGGAGCATCTTCCAGATGGAGACCCGCCTGCACTCCATGCTGGTCACCGGGGAGATCAAGGTAAGACTGGGGACGGTGCCCCAAACAAGGGTTCTCTACAAACCCGATTAATTGAGTACCCAGGATATCAATAAGCATGGGCTTCTCAAGCTTGTTATCGAGCATAGCGGCCCATGACGTCATGTTTCACCCATTTAAAACAGGTACACATTATTGCGTATCATTATTTTATGCTTTAACTATTGAAAAATAGCAGATATACAAACTCACAGCGCGAGCTTGTAGATCTGCTATTTTTGAAAAGTAGTGAAAATTTGAATTTTGACCCGATTCTATAAGTGTCTTTTGAATCCTTCTATGGTTTTTTGAAAAACCTATGTTTCTATGTCAGCAATCTGTCCAGCCATCGTCAAAGAAAAGGTCCTTTTCACTTAACTGGAGCTCAGTTAGTCTGTTCTTGAGAGACTATGTGGTTCTCAAACTTTTTCATGTGAAGGACCCCCAAACTGATATTTATTTGGCCACGGACCCCCATCTCAAAATATCCCCCCCCCCCCCCCCCCCCCCCACGATTTGAGTTACAAGGGTTTGCTTTGAAAATTGTAATTATATTCAAAGATTTGCACACATTTTCAAGATTTTTCAAAAGAAAAAAAAAACAGATCTATAAGCTCATGGAGCGGCACTCGGTGCCACGCTATGAGCTTGTAGATCTGCTATTTTTCAATAGCTAAAGTATGAATTAAGTCCAGGTCTTAATGGGTTGAGGCAATACCAAGTGCTAAAGAGAGATCGAGGTAAGGAAGCAGAGAATGAGTGGACGGCAAGCATAGGTCAGTGCAGTGGTGTAAAGTATCTAATACATTTACTCAAGTACTGTACTTAAGTAAAATGTTGAGGTATTTGTACTTTACTTGAGTATTTCCAATTCCCAACACTTCTACTTCTGCTCTACCACATCTCGGATCCAAATATAATGTATGTATACACCATCAGAGCGCCCCCAAATGATGCCTTTACAAAATGAGAATATATAAGAAGATAGTTTTGCTTAAATCACTCTCGGTTTTTCTCTGTCTGTCTGTCTGTCTGTCTGTCTGTCTGTCTGTCTGTCTGTCTGTCTGTCTGTCTGTCTGTCTGTCTGTCTGTCTGTCTGTCTGTCTGTCTGTCTGTCTGTCTGTCTGTACAGGTGATCATGATAGAGTGTGCTGACCTTAAGAGTGTCATAAACTACCAAGAGGTGGAAGCGCTGAAACACACCATCAAGGTACTTAATACACTGAAACACACCATCAAGGTACTGAATACACTGAAACACACCATCAAGGTACTGAATACACTGAAACACACCATCAAGGTACTGAATACACTGAAACACACCATCAACGTACTGAATACACTGAAACACACCACCAAGGTACTGAATACACTGAAACACACCACCAAGGTACTGAATACACTGAAACACACCACCAAGGTACTGAATACACTGAAACACACCACCAAGGTACTGAATACACTGAAACACACCACCAAGGTACTGAATACACTGAAACACACCACCAAGGTACTGAATACACTGAAACACACCATCAAGGTACTGAACACACTGAAACACACCACCAAGGTACTGAATACACTGAAACACACCATCAAGGTACTGAATACACTGAAACACACCATCAAGGTACTGAATACACTGATGGATGGGTGGGTGGATGGGTGGATAGGATGGAATAAACTCCCTGTTGCACTTAGAACAACAGACTCACTCACTCTGGCATGGCCTGAAGACTCACCTCTTCAGACTCCACCTTAGCCCATATAACACTTACCGTAGCACTCGCCTATGACCATACATGAAAGCTAATAGCATTTTTTTTTTGTTTTTTGGTTTTTATATAAAGCTTTTTTACTGACTAGGTGCTCGGTCTACCTATATTATTGTGTCTAGATTGATATTTCTATGAATTTGATGTATTGTATTGATGTATTACCTTGCTTATTGTAAATCACTCTCGATTAAGAGCATCTGCCAAATGTCTAAATTGGAAATTGTATGGATGGACTGTACAGGCGAGCAAATGCACAATTTGTATGGTTTCGTAAGATACATTTCTTCACCCTAACCCTAACCTCAGTAATCTGCCTTTTCGATCCGCTTTTCGACCCAACGGGAGTTCGACCTATGGGGCAGTCCCCGTCCGTCCGTCCGTCCGTCCGTCCGTCCGTCTGTCCGTCTGAGCGTCCGTCCGTCCGCCTTAGTGTCCGTCCGAGCGTCCATCCATCCAAACGAGCGAACGTCCGTCCATCCTCAAACATCAGCTCCCGCTCACGCTCACAACCCGTCCTCACACATCAGCTCCCGCTCAGTCCCCGTCCGTGTCTGCTTGCTCAGTCCGGACGCGGACAGTCCAATCAGCGGCTCTTACTGACCCTGGGGTGCCGTGACGGCAGTCCACGGGTGCCGCGAGATAATTTGATAATATTTGGAATTTATTTGGACACTTGAAAAAATATTTAGTATCATTTTAAACTTGAAGTACAAAGTTATTGTCAGTCAGTTAACCAAAATGGCTATTATCTCAACATTTTCCTCGCAACATTATCGCTAAAATATCGTCACTGTCGGGCAGAAACCTTGTATCTCCAAGTTTCAAATGTGTGCGATTTTGCCCTGCTTCATCATACAAGGCCGTCGCACAAAACGAGTGAAAACAGCCGATCTACAAGCACGCGAGGCGTTGTGTGCTTGTAGATCTGCTGTTTTCACTAGTTTAGTACTAAACGAACGGTTTTGGACATACAAGGTTTCCACCCGACAACGATGATATGCTATAAATATAAGGTGCTGGGAGTGAAAATTATAATGTAGGGCTGCCTCGGATCAAAACATATATTCATAGGGTGCCCTGAGACAAAAAGGTTTGGGAACCCCTGCTGTACATACATCGTGATGTACAGTGTTTGGCAATGTAAACGTATGTTTGCCATGCCCATAAAGCCCAAATGATTTGAATGCCCTCTCCTCTCCAGGTTCTATCCATCATTAAGTGGAGGGGTCCTAACAGCAACGAGCTGTCCTCTAAGTTCTGGAAACAGGTGGTCTACGAGATGCCCGCTAAACGCAGAGAGACGCTGTCCAGACGCCAGGTAAACCACGGGCATGCCAACATGCTGGACAGAAGCTACACAACGAGACATCTGCTGGAAACGGCATGGTTAATGCATGAATGACAAGAGTACGACCCATTTAGAACGGGTACACATTATTGTGTATCATTATTTTATGCTTTAACTATTGAAAAATAGCTCACAACGCGGCACAGAGTGCCACGCTGCGAGCTTGTAGATCTGCTATTTTAGAAAAATTGTGAAAATTAGAATGTTGACCCGATTCTGTAAGTGTCTTTTGAATCCTTCTGAGATTTTTTGAAAAACCCTATGTTTCTATGTCAGCAATCTGGCTAGCCATCGTCAAAGAAAAGGTCCTTTTCACTTAACTGGAGCTCAGTTAGTCTGTTCTTGAGAGACTACTATGTCAGTGGTTCTCAAACCTTTTCATGTGAAGGACCCCCAAAATGATATTTATTTGGCCACGGATCCCCATCTCAAAATATTTAGTTCCAGGGACCACCCAGAAGCCAAATTTGAGGTCAAAACGTTCGCTTTGAAAATATATATATTCAAAGATTTCAACGAATTTTCACGACTTTTTCAAAAATAGCAGATCTACAAGCTCGCAGCGCTGCGATCATCAACTTGCGACAGGCATTTCCCCTATTGAGTGAAAGATTAGCTATTTCTAGAAGAAATTAAATAATTAAGGTGTTTTTCATTTTACATTGTAGTTATAGAGGACAATTATAATGTATTAAGGCATATTTGTCATATTAGCCAGGGATCCTTTTAAAAACTCCTGGTCTGTTTACTGTTGAGAGAGAAAAACAGCGTTGGACATTACGTTAATCATCTGGGGACCCAGGTGGGTCCCGACCCACAGGTTGAGCACCACTGATCTACGGTACCACTGTGTGTCTCTTGATGACAGGTGCTGGACTCTGGTGAGCAGGGCCTGTTCGGTGACCTACAGACCACCGTGTCCACCATTGCCATGACAACCACCTCCGCCTCTCTGGTGCCCCCTAGCGGCGACAGTCGCCATGGACACCAGGTCAGCCATGATCTCTTTTTGAGCGGTGGTTAGACCGCTCCTTAGCATGGCCGTGTGTGTATGCGTGTCTCCGTGTCGATAAACGATAAAGTCGACTTCAACTCAACTTTTTTTTTCTTGCAAGTCGAGTCGACTTGCAAAAAACACAAGTCGTTAATACCCTAGAACACAGTACTATATGCATAGGATAACATCAATTACAAAAGGGGGGGGGGGGGAGAAAGAAAAAGAAAATATATTTACTGTGGAAAAGGGGAGGTATGGGCCCAGGGGTGCCCACACTTTTTGGACGTGAGATCTACTTTTAATATGACTCAACATGATCTGCCCATCCAAAACGTTTAGGTGAGGGCCTGAGGGGGGCTTTGGAATAGCAGCACTGGCGTTAAATTTTAGACAAACACACTTACTGTAAGGGGGAAATAAATGGGAAATACTGGGGGAAATGTCTTCATCCCATTCTGTATGGAAGTGGTAGGTTTTGGGGTTCTTTATAATGCTACTTACAACTTACTGACTCTTGAACAAAGTATTGCATTGGAGGTTTGCCTACCTAGAAGCCATGAAGGGAGCTGACAGGCCCTTCTTGATGTCATATTGACATATTCTTTTTATATTTTAATGATATATCTTTAGAGGCATGTCATGTGGTCTACCTGCACACCCTGATTTATATGGGACCAGTTACTCATAATATATGGAGACCCCTGCATGATAGTCAACAATGTTATGTCAAAACATTCCAATATATGGGCATTCCTAGATATGTCCTTAATATTGATAACATTGGGACAGGGATCTCCATACTGTATATGGGCATACAACGTATGTTAATTAGTAAAGCCAAGCAGGACCTGGGCAAGTTGGGGCCTGAGATTGATGACCGGGTCATTGATGATCAGAAATCTCCATATATGTGCATAAAAGGGATTTTGTCTCTGGGAATGACCATATATGGACTTTTTATTTAATTTCATCCAATACATATACATACAATATACAGTATATGTTATGCCCATACATAGAGATCCCTATCTGAACCAGCCACACAGATAGTGATATATATCAATGACATCATAGTCGAGTCACAGCCTGAGGTTCTGTGACCATCCTCTGGGAAGGATGTTTTGATGATTGATTTGACCTCTATGGACCCATTATAAAAGATTTAGCCCCCAGGCCTCTCGCCAAAATCCCGGCATTTTTTTCTAGTGGGCCGAATTCAAAATGGCGCCCGGCGCCATCTCTAAAAATGAACTTTTGATCGAGATACCCTAGAAACATGTATGAACACACTTTTCCATACAAATCAACCACAAGGATTCCAAATCTGACACCATTTTAATCATAAGACCTCATTTTGGCCCAGAAATTCAACATGGCCGCCATCCAGTAGAGTGAAAACGTTTGAATAGGAAAGTAATTTATTTAGGGTTTGTAATTTTTACACACACAAAACACATATCAATCTGAATCAGAGCATTCTGTGTCACTGGTTTCTGAATCATCAGATTCAGATAACTCCACCCTCCTCCTCTGTGCATCATCATCCTCCTCCTCATCCACCTCTCACTCTCAGCATCCTCGTCCTCTTCAAATGGTCCCGGTGCAGGTATAGGTGTGTTGGGAGAGCAGGCTGCGTGTGGTGGACAGGACGACAGCGACCATCCACCAACTCCCAACCATGTCCGAGTGGCGAGGGTTGGTGTTTCAGTGCGGGATTGCGCAATAGATATGCCAAATAGTTAGCGTGGCGGCAGTGTTGGCGTAGGCTATCTGCATCTGGAGGGAGACAGAGAAATGTTTTTTTCTTCATTGTCTTGCACTTGGCAGCACAGGCTTCAGCCATGGTGCTACTCTTCTTGTCTCCATAGATCACCTGTCTTGTGAATTAAAAGAGCTCTTGTTCTACCTCCTTCTCAAGGTCAAGGCTATCTCCACACCGTGAGAGCTGCTGCCTCGCCACAGAGCTCTTTGCCACCTTGTCATACACTGATGATTTTCCTTTGCCAAAGAAACCTGAGTTAACATCACAGCCTGTAAAACAATGTAGCTGCACAATGCAGTCTGCCATCTCTTCTGTCAGCAGGCCACGACAGAGGACTGTCTCTTTGTTTCTCTTGATGCATAACATGCCAGGGAGCTGCCGTGAGATGGCCGATGCTGCGACATAGACATCGGTATCAGCTGCATCAATAACAACAGGGCCACTATAGCCTGACTGCCGCAGACCTGCATAAACAGTGAAGAGGATGGTGTCAGCTTCAGACTGCTCAATGCTGTAGTCTTCCATCGGTTGTTGTGTTGACAAGTTGATGCAATGTGGGCCAACAGAGTAGACAATCTCTGCATTCACATACACACAGTAGTGTTTTGAATGCCTTGGCAGAGGGGAAGGGGCCATTCAATTTCATGTACGTGTTGGGTACATGTGCGTTACCCTGTACACGCAGGTCTCGTTCATCATCTTTAGTTGAGAATGCTGCATCGTATGGGTCATTCACACAGATGATACGGTGTGCATCACAATGGCGGGCAAGGATGATGGATGACACCTTGTGGACATAGTCCAACCACTTGTATGGGCTGCTGTCTTGTGTCTGCCGATCTTCTGCTGATGGAGTTGCCATCCTCCAGATCATGCCCATGTCAATGAGGGCAACATAGGGTTCTTTGATGTCTATAGTTTGGAGAGAGAATTTCTGGATGAGCTTGCTCTTCTGTGTCTTCCTGTATGTGCCATTGGGGTTGAATAAGGCCACACATTCCTCAACAACAAGATGTTCCAGCAACTCGGGGAGCTTGACAAGTTGACTGTCTTCAACGAGGTTGATCACTGCTTTGAGAGCGCTTCTTTCCATTTCAGCAGCTCTTGCCTTGAGTTCCTCACTGGGCTTCTCTACACATGCATCCTTGGAGTCCGCAATGAGCTCATCAGAGGCAGGCATGGCTGACTGTAGGGTGCAATCAGGTTCTGCACGCACTGCTCATCTTCTCGCATCCGCTTCAGGCCACTTTCTGTGTGCTTCCCTTGGCTTCTTTTCGGGTGGCAAGAGCGTTGTGAGCAGCTCTTATGCGGGCCACATTGTTAACATTTCTGGAGTGCACCAGCAGCTGCTTTTTATTCTTGAGGGAGGAGAGCCTGCCTGACTTCATTTTGCTGCCCTTGTTCATTGTACATCCACATGTCCCAGGCCATGTTGGAATAGGGGTTACCTGTGATGGACTGAGTGAAGTTAGTATGAAGGAAGGCAACCTGTTCAGCAGGGAGAGCTGTCAGCATCACCCAGAAGTCAGGCAGCCACCTCCCATACTTATTGTTGTCGTATGCTACCATCCACGGCTGCATAGCATGCAGAGAGCTGACATACTCTTCCCAGTTGCAGATATTGACTGCATGCACATTCTGCATTAGCACATCTGTCATGGACAGGAAGTCCCTCCAGTAGTCTGCCATGTCACTGACCTCTACTTGGGAGAAAAGGTTGGTGATGAGATTCTTGAGATCAGCATCATCCTCCAGTGCTGCATGAGCAGCAGCACAGGCTTCCTGGGAGAGACTTGTATTCCTCAGAATATCAAGATTCTCTCTTGTCTCCTCTGTTCGGTTGGATATCAGCCTCTCCTTGGCCAGCTGACTCATGAGTGCCTCATACATCAGCCTCAAGCAACGCAGCCCCCTCTTATAATGCTTGCCTTTCAGTGCGCAATCAACAGATCCCTCAGAAATGACTCCTGCCGTGACAAGTACATCTCCTAGCTCACTCCCCTTGTAGCGCTTGTAGATGGCACTCATCATCACACACTTTCTATGTTGTTTGTCTACCCCCAAACATATTATGCAAAGGGGGAAAAAAAACACACACGCTTTGAAATTCAAAAGTTATGTTTTCACTCTTCTAGATGGCGGCCATGTTGAATGTCTGGGCCAGAATGAGGTCTTATGATTAAAATGGTGTCAGATTTGGAATCCTTGTGGTTGATTTGTATGGAAAAGTGTGTTCATACATGTTTCTAGGGTATCTCGATCAAAAGTTCATTTTTAGAGATGGCGCCGGGCGCCATTTTGAATTCGGCCCTCTAGAAGAAAATGCCGGGATTTTGGCGAGAGGCCTGGGGGCTAAATCTTTTATAAAGGGTCCATAGAGGTCAAATCAATCATCAAAACATCCTTCCCAGAGGATGGTCACAGAACCTCAGGCTGTGACCCGACTATCAGGGATCTTCATATACTGTATGGGCAGTATGAGCAATATACTAAAAGGCATAAAAGGGAGACTTTTAGATAGGTGATCCGTTATGATTTGGGGTGATTTTGGCATCTGCAATGATTGATTTTTTGAGCGGTGGTAAACCGCTCCTTAGAGCTGGGTGTGTGTCTGTAGCCATTTCTCCTCAGTGTTTTGCCATAGCATTGTGTGTGTGTGTAGCATAGCCTGTACATCCTAGACTCAAATCCTAGTCTGAAGACGTTATGCAAGCACGACCACCGCTCACTTCACATTGGGTGTGATTTTTACACAATATTCTAATTTTCTGAGATTGATCCGTATTGTGTGCCTGTTCGCCCCCCCCCCCCCCCCCCCCGCAGCTGGCTTTGGCCACAGAGATCCCGGACTACAACCAGATGACGCTGCCCCTGGGCCTGGGCGGGCTTGGGGGGGGCGGAGGCGGGGGCGGCGGTGGGAGCCACCACCACCACCACAACGCCACCCAGGCCCAGATGAGACACTTCTGCCGCAGCTACGAGTTCCAGCTGCCCCACAACCCCCACCCCCCTCAGTCCGTCGTCGTCCCGCCGCCGGCCCCCGCCGGCCCCCCGCCGGCCCCCACCTCCACCGTGCAGTTCTCCACCCTGGGCCCCGGGGGGCGCCACGTCTACTGCAACATCCCCATGACGCTCCTGAACGGACAGGTGTGGGAAAAGGATGGTTCCCTGTATGCTTTCACTGGTCAATATTTTACCTCTACTCTTTTTTTTTAAAAACCTCTTTAAGTGAACTCAGCACAAAAAGAAATATTGAATGCTTTAACTATTGAAAAATAGCAGATCTACAAGCTCGCAGCGCGGCACCGAGTGCCGCGCTGCGAGCTTGTAGATCTGCTATTTTTGAAAGAGTCGTGAAAATGTGTGCAAAAATTTGAATATATGTATTTTTAAAGCAAATGTTTGTAACTCAAATTTCGCTTCTGGGTGGTCCCTGGAACTAAATATTTTGAGATGGGGGTCCGTGCACAAATTTATATCATTTCGGGGGTCTTTCACATGAAAACCACTGACATAGTAGTCTCTCAAGAACAGACTGACTGAGCTCCAGTTAAGTGAAAAGGACCTTTTCTTTGACGACGGCTAGTCAGATTGCTGACATAGAAACATAGGTTTTTCAAAAAGCCTTAGAAGGATTCCAAAGACACTCATAGACTCAGGTCAAAATTTAAATTTTCACGATTTTTCTAAAATAGCAGATCTACAAGCTCGCAGCGCGGCACTCGGTGCCGCGCTGTGAGCTTGTATATCTGCAGTAGTTAAAGCATAAAATAATAATACACAATAATGTGTACCCGTTCTGAATGGGTTAATAATACCAATTTGTATTGTGTTTTATATCATTTTTACTGTTGATTCGTCACCTTGTAGGCAGGCCTGCAATACTGTTCTTTTGGTTCATTGAATGATCACACTCTCCCACAGTAATAAGGAAAAGAAAAAACAACACATATTTTTACACTTTGTTAATGTTAAGCTCAGTGTCAGGGAAGCCCAAAACGAGAGTAAATGCCAGCAGAATATATTGCAAGCCGTTTTGGCAAAATGTTGGTTGGCGCTATGCACACCTTTGGCTGTGTAGCTCATGCCTCAAATGCCCCATGCATACAAGCTGGACCTCGTTGTAAAGGTGACGAATCAACGATGAAAATGATATAAAACACAAAACAAATTGGTATTATTAGAGGATAAATAAAATGGACTGAAGTCAAGTTTTGTTTCTTTTTGTGCTGAGTTATTCTCTAGATTTATACATGCTGTCTGCTGGCGGACCATCATGCTAACTCCAAAATGTTCATTTTTCAGAAAAAAAATATAAATCCAGCTCAAGAGTTAGGAGGTTTTGGGGGTTCAATTGCATGACAAAAATCTAATGTAATAATAATAATAATAATAGCAATAGAGGGTATGCGCGTGCATAATGTGAATGGCAAATCGAGTGGCAAAGTGAGTTTAATGTTGTTTAACGTTGTTTAACACTCGGGTGACTGAAAAAAAATCACTTCCAGTCTGACTGTATTTATCAGGGGAGAGAATTGTCCTGTTAATTTGACTGATAAATGCAGTCAGAGTGGTATAATGGTATGTCATTTCATACTTAGGAGGCATTTCAGAAGGGGGAAAAAAAATAGAACATATGTGAGTATTTAGGAAATGGAAGGGGAAATTTCTGAGACCTTCACGGGAAGAGTTATTGCACTTTGTGATCTCAAAATCGGCCAAAATGGCCAGTTAGTCACCCGTGTGTTAATGCAATCAGATAGGACTTTTCTCTTTGGATGTATGGGCTGTCAAGGCCAGAAAGTAGTTTTATGCCACTCGGTAGGCGTTCCCGCATGCCTTCCGGGTATGATGATGACGATGATGTCACAAGCATACCTTCTATAATGAAATACCTGACAAATGGAGTTAGCTGGTTTCTGCCCGACAGCGACAATATATTTCTATATATTGTATATCTATATTTCTCTAGATGTCATTATACCATACACAAATGTGATTATAGTAAATTTAACCCCATTGATTCCGGAATCAATGGGGGTAAATATATTTGTATTTTTCAAATTATTGTCTTAGGAATGCTCTCACGTCTCCATGACGTGTGAGAGAGAGAAAGAGAGAAAAAGTCGTTTTGGGGGTGAACTACTCCTTTAAGCATTATTTTGCACATTTTGAAGCTGTAGATTTGGATCCACTATTTTGACTATTTTAGAACTTTTTCAACAACAGAAACACAATTAAATCGTTAATTGCAATTATTTGAGTGACAATGAATCGTCATAAGTGTAAAATGTCATAATCGTGATAACCCTATACCAGGGGGTCGGCAACCCAAAATGTTGAAAGAGCCATATTGGACCAAAAAAAACAAATGTCTGGAGCCGCAAAAAATTAAAAGCCTTATATAAGGCTTATAATGAAGGCAACACATCGTCGCTGTCGGGAAGAAACCTTGTATCTCCAAGTTTCACATTTGTAATTTATTTCGTAAGTAAAGCCCTGCTTCATCATAGAAGACTGTCGCACAAAACTAGTGAAAATAGCCGATCTACAAGCACACAACGACTCGCATCGCGAGGCGTTGTGTGCTTGTAGATCGGCTATTTTCACTAGTTTAGCCTATATCATTTTTAAAATGATAAATACAAAATGAACGGTTTTGGACATAACAAGGTTTTCACCTGACAACGACGACATGCTGTCTACATTAGCTATATTAGCCGACAATCAAAATGACTAAGTAGGCTACAAATAGCACATCCTGGAGAGAATGTTGAAATGTAATAGTTATTCTACACATTCTTACAGCATTGGAAAACGTTAAGAATGTTTGTGTCATGTCTGTCCTCATACAGAAATCAACTAGTGAATTTTGCCCCCCATCTTTTTCCATTTTCATACAATTATGAAAAAGCTCCAGGGAGCCACTTGGGCGGCGCTAAAGAGCCGCGGGTTGGTGACCCCCGCCCTATACTCAGGAGGGGGAAAAAAACACACACTGAATTGCAAAACACTGAATCACTGGGGCCTTCCTCCAATCATGGTCGAGTGGGGGCGGACCTTATGATGCGCACCAAGGCCCGCCCCCACTTGATCATGATTGGAGGAAAGCCCCCGCCTGTCACCTACAGTACATGAAAACTGAAACTGAAACTTAATCGAAATCCCTTACTCAAGTACTTTACTTCAGTACAATTTTGAGGTACTTTTACTTTTCCTGGAGTATTTCCAATTTCAATTTCAATTCAACTTTTAATTATATCATATTTGTACTCCACTAGAATTATTTGAAAACTTGCATATTTGGATTATTATTACAAAACATGCTTTTACCACGTAAACCCTATTTAAACTTTTAGTTTTTAGAAAATAGCCGCTCTACAATGTCTAGTAGATCTGCTATTTTCAAATGTCTTTTATATACAATTTTGACGGGACATTCTTCATAACTAGTACTTTAACTTTTTTACTTTTAAGTATATTTTGATGCCAATACTTTTGTACTTTTACTCAAGTACATTTTGACTTCCGGACTTCTATTTGTAGCAGAGTATTGCTTACCCCAGTGGTTCTCAAAGTGAATTTCAGGAAATCTCTAGGATTCCTTTATGGGGGTCTAAATTGACCCTTACAAGTCTGTAACTCTGACTGACAGTGTACAAATAGAACCAAATGGACCTGTTCGGGTCCATTTGGTTCCATTTGTACACTGTCAGAGTTAAAGAGGTGGTGCCATGATTTCCCCCCCTCTAAAACATGATTATCAGGTATTATGATTATACTAGGAGGAAGATTTTTTTCCAAAAAAGTATACAGAAAGAGTTAAAATTGGGTTTTTATGTGGCCACACCCCCAGTTCATTAAGTATGCATGGATGTCATGGTGGGTGGTGACCCAGCTGAAGTTAGCCACACCCCACAGTGTTGGGTGAATGGTAATTAGGGGAGGAGTTGATACTGTGACATAATTAGTATCTGTGTTTTTTAACTGACACTTTTGACCACAAGGTGGCAGCCTCCAAGAGAAAACAAACAAATACCAAGATAATACATAATTGCTTATAAAAACCACACCAGGGGGTCTAATGCAGTACTTTCAACCTCCTAGACACATGAAAAACAGAAAAAGTACAAAACTATGGCACCACCTCTTTAAGTGGAGACCTTGAAATTTCAAAAGTTTGAGAAACACTGGCTTACCCTATACCTTAACATTTTAACCCTGTGGTTGTGGTGTTTCTCCAGGTGGGTCAGAGCAGTACGCTGGGGAAGAAGCCAGAGCTTCATATGAACAGCACCTTCATGCCTCTGAGCAGCAGAGAACTCAGCTCTGACATCTGGTAGGGCAGCTCTGACCGACGAAAGCTCTGCACCCGGAACCGACCGACGGTCATGACGAGTACCGACTGCAACTGGACCACCCGGGGAGGTGGACCCCGGGTGGCTGAAGAGAACTGGACTTCAACCCTATGGGATAACAAACTGCTTTAACCAAGCATATATATTTTTGTCCTACTTTGGCTTTGGTTTGGTTTTGGCCTGTCGGTGGTGGTGGTGGTGGTGGGGGCAGGTTGACTCGCTTCCCCTGCTTGCAGACGAGAGGAAGTGTCTGATAGGTATTATTTCACGGACCCTCCGCCCTCACCCTCACCCCACATCTGTCCTTACTTTAATCTCTGAGACCACCGTTCCACACTGTAAAGTCCTCAGTGTGACATTCAACTTTGAGAGAGTACAAAATGGAAGCAGTACGTACTCTCTCGGAGTTACAGAGCCGTAAGCGTCCATTCGAACCCCTGGTTGGTCGACCTCAGAGCCAACACTGAGAAATGGTGGACTATAGAGGAAGTGTCTTTCATTCTTTTCTTTTTTTTAACTAATGGGGAAGTCTGTTACAAACCACTGCGGTCTTACCAGAGTGCGTGTCAAGTACTGCTGACCGGTTCACACGTAATAGATTTGCTGGCAACGTACTGGTATTATATTTGGACTTTGGCATCATGTTGTGAACGTAGACCAACCTTGAACCGGCGCTAAATCCGGTGCTGGCGAAACTCCAGCATGCTGCTTCATAGTAACATTCCCAGCAATGCAATGGAGGGGCGCGGGGAAATAGTTCGAACGCAGAGTTTACAGGCACAACCGAAAAATACTTGTTTGGGAGGATATTCATGTAATTCCAGTCGATTGCCGTTACACTAACTGCTTCGATAGTTTGCGTACTTAGCTAGAAATCTGTTTCTGACCGGCTATTCTCACTGGTTCTACCCACAAGGATTACCCTATAATGCTGCTGGTCGTGTCGAGTGTTGCACAATGAGTCGGAAAAGGAGGAACGGAAACTTCATTTCCCAGGATGCATCACACCCACCGCCTCACACGGCGGTCCGTGGATGTGATTGCCGTGCGCGTCGAAATCTTGAAATACAAAAGTCTACCTACAAAAAGAACGATTGTCTCCAAGGGAATGCCAGTCTGCTATAGCAAACCAGTACACCTGGAATACCAGTCTATTCGTGGACCGTTTGGACTACTTACTGTAGACTTGTGGCCTGCCTAAAGGCCATACAGAAGCTCGGAAAGAGCTTCCGAGAGAACTTCGAAGACTCCTGTTCTTGGAAAGAACAGAATCTTGGAAAGAGGCTTCCGAGAGAACTTCGAAGACTCCTGTTCTTGGAAAGAACGGAATCTTGGAAAGCCAGTGGCTCCTCAACACTAGTCGATATATATCCGGACTTTGAGCAGCTTGTGTGGTGCTGGTCGTTAAGAATACCAGACCTCCACCGCCGAGCTCTTTGACTATACCAGTCCACCAAATGTAGTTACCCTTCTCCATACCACCCACAAACCCCAGAGTGTTCATTTATCTCCAAATCTGTGCCCACCCCCAAAAAACGGACCTAAGACTTTTTGTCCACGCTTTTGGAGATCGATTACCGCTAGGGATTGTCCTGTGACGTTACCCGCTGTACTGGTAAACTTGAATGTCGGAACTGGGGAAGCACAGTTAACCCGTTGACATGAAAACAAACTGTTTGAATAAAACGTGTTGCTTTAGCGAGTTGAATGACACCAGTGCTTCTTTAACATATTTTTTAAGGACTCCCGTAACTCTCAGAGAGTGTACAAATGGAACCAGAATGGACCCTCATTTGTACACTTTTCCACCGGCAAAGAACCGGTTCGGGTTCTCTCTCCCGCCTATGGGATGGCAACTTTCTTGGAACCTTTGGTTCGTTCTTGCGAACTGGCCGCAAAACCAAACCTTTTACGGTTTCGGAAACCAACTCGGTTCTTGGTGGAAAAGCTCACCTCTGGTTCATCCCATAAGCGGGAAAAAAGAACCCAAACCGGTTCTTTGCCGGTGGAAAAGGCTCCTCAGAGTCACATTTGGGGGAACCCTCATCACGGAACCCTGCAGGGTTCCCTGAACCCCACCTTGAGCCTCGCTATAATAAACTCTAGGACTATAGGATGGCGACCGGCACCCAACCATCATCAAGTCATGACCCCGGGGCAAGCTGCCCCCTGCCTGGGTCAGTGGAACTATGGTCGCCGAGCCTGGAGGTGAACCGTCAACCCTATACTGCCAGGCTCAAAGGCATCATGGACTTAGCTTTTTTTTTTATATACTTGCATGACCACTCATTTAGATGACGAGAAGAATACAAAACGAATGGGGGGAGGGGGGGAATCAAGGAAACCTGTTAAACAAATAACTGACACAATAATTTGTTGCCGACTCTCTCTCAATAAGTGAGTATTTTAATGTTTGTTTTCTGTTGATATTGCATATTATTGTATATTTGTTTTCTGTTCGGGCCATTAAAATATAATAACAATAATAATAACGACGATAATAATAATGATGATAATGATAACAATAATGATACGGAAAAAGGGAAAACATGGAGGTGTTCCTCCAAAAAAACTGTTCTTTCTTTCTTTCTTTCTTTCTTTCTTTCTTTCTTTGTTTTTATCTGAAGAGTTTTTTTTTTTAAGTTTGATTTCTGTGCCTGGTTTTCGACTAGCGATGCACGATCATGAAATTATGGCCGATATCACGATACCCGATATTTTACAAGCTCATATACGTCGATACCGATTACGATACCGATATTTATTAAATTATTATATTATAATGCAACATATATCTCATCGGAATCTGTATCGACAGATATGACACTGCAAATATATAAATTGAATATTTTTATAAAAAAAAAAAAAATTAAAGGCTTTCCCAGAAAACCCTGATTGAATCTTCCGCCTTCATCATTACAAAGGGCTTTTCAGCTTCACATTCAAATGTGAATATTATAAAACAAAATATCGGCTAAACCGATCAGTTATTTTGATATCGGTTCGATATGGCCGATACCGATATGATGTTCTGATTAATTGTGCATCCCTATTTTCGACGTTGGCAGCTTGATGCTAATACAGCAGGGTTCCCCAGGGGCCCGCGGGGGGCTACTGTCTGGCCCACACCAACCACAGTAATAATGGTGGTATAAGCACCGCAAGACGTTGTGTGCTTGTAGATCGGCTGTTTTCACTAGTTTAAATCATTTCAAAAATTATAAATTCAAAACGAACGGTTTTGGACATATACAAGATTTTCACCCGACAACGACGATATCTGAACTGTCGCTGGAGTAGCGGGAACGCCACCGTCGCCCCCTGCAATGCTGTGGCCCTCGGCTTGGTACCCTAGACATGATTCAATGTTGTGGCCCTCGGCTTGGTACCCTAGACATGATTCAATGGTGTGGCCCTCGGCTTGGTACCCTAGACATGATTCTGCCCTTGGGGAAAACTAATCGGGGAACCCTGCAGTACAGTAACAGTACATGTACAGTTATCATAAGGTTTGCAGAAACACATGCTAGTGATGAATTGTTGTGTGTCTCTGCGTGGGTACGTGTACGTACGCACAGATGTGTCCATTTCAAAACTTCCCGCGTCCTGCCATTGGCAAGCAGTGGTGTAAATTAACTAAGTACATTTACTTAAAGCTATACTGTGTAAGTTGCTCATCTAGTGGTCAGTAGCGGTATAGCAAACTGCGGTCGCGTCTGCTTTTTTCGTCCGTTTTCCGCCGCGGACCGGGCCTCAGACTACCGCGTCCGCCTGCATCTCGCCGAGATGCATCTGTAGAGGGGTCCCTTGTCCCTGTGCGATCACAAACTCAACTGAGTTTTATGTTTTATTTCAAAAAGGTTGACATTTCTTTAGTAAACGTCTGTGTTTCTAAAATAAAGTTAAAAATAAGAAAATTATGATCTGTTGAGGACATTTGATCGTCAAGTTTAACAAAACGCAATTGTAAATTTATAACTTTGCTTGTAACTTCTTGTAAATTCTAACTTGAGACAAAAATTACCCAAAAAGTATCTCAGTTACTTGACGAGTTACAGAAATAAAATTGTAACTCAGTTACCAGCAAGTTACAGCAAATGTAACTTAGTTACGTAACTCAGTTACATGTAACGTTAACTTCCCCAACACTGTTGTTTGGTATGCCCATACAGTATGATGATATGGGATAGGCTCAAAAATTTTGAATAACATATTCGTTAACTTTCTTTTCCCCTTCCTAGAAATGTAGTGGATTCAAAAATACAATAGGCTATTTGTCTTTGAAATTTAGTTGATCAAATGAAATACAAACACTCAAGCACACAGATACTCCAAAAATACTCAAGTAAATATACTTTGTTACTGCCCACCACTGCATGTAGGCCTACTGTGTGTACTGTATGTATGTATGTATGCACAAGTGTGTCAGTGGCGTCAGTTCAGCAAAAGCTAGGGTATGGCAAAGTCGAGAGTCCTCATGCGCACGCCCATTTGTCAGTTTTTTCCCCGGGTTTCTGTGGTTTCTTGGGCTGGATATGGCAGCCTGGAACGGTTGTTCAAGTGCAGCTAAACTTGGCATGTTAGTAAACGTGCCACAATTAACAATAATGCATTGCACCTGTGCAGCTGACCTGCGGAACCTGGGAATTTAACATTTTGTCAAGATGGGGAGAATACGAGTGTGGAGAATAGAGTTATAATACTTTGTTAAAGTGACCATTTTATTTGCATTTGTAGTTATTTTACTGTAATTTAACAACATAATAACCAGCACAGATAGACAAAGAGACATTCATGGATTTATATTTAAAAGTAACTTTTATTTCCCCTCCTGGACCCAGGGTATGGCAGCTGCATACCCCTGCCATACCCAATTGACGCCCCTGATGTGTATGTGTGCCCTTGGACATTTTCTTTTAAATTTAAAAAAAAAAGAATTCCGACCCAACTTTCATAATTAATACAGTCTAGAGTTTTTCCTTTTCTTTCACGATGAACGGATGGATGTTGTTCACAGCCCTGCAGATGGACGGACGGGTGGGTTTCGAACCCACCGCTTATCCAAAGGGGCTTGGCCACGCGTACACAAAGCCGGACTATTTCTCTTCTAATCTTTTCTCCTTTTTTTTCTTTCTTCGTGAGCTTTAATGAACCAACATTACTACCGAGATATTTAAGCAAACTCATTACTGTTTTGAATTTACACAGGAAGGTATTGTCACCGTTTGATAAAAAAAAAGAAAAGAAAACAATACAAAAACAAACAACGACGATGAATTCTGGATATATTTGAGGTTGTTTGATACAGTAATGAATTAATTGTTTGAGGTGTTCTATTCAGTGGGCAATATGCTGTTGCTGTTTCTTTGTTTTTCTTTTTTTATTTTCTTTTAAATTTTTTGTTGCTCATTCATTTGATGATACTTTGAAATAATTTAAATAAGAGCAAATAAAAATCATATCAGATGTTTTTTTATATGTATGTATATATAAATATATGTATAGATTATATTGGATGGATGGCTATCCTCAAACTTAATTTATCGTCTCTGTCTGGTTAGAATATGGCTGCCCCACCAAAAGAGCAGATCTATAAGCTAACAATGCATTGCAACATGATTATGATTATGTTGAGAGGAAGATTCTCCAAAAACAAAGTGTACAGAAAGTGTTCAAATTATGTTTTGGCCACACGACACCAGTTCATTAACACAACTTGCGCCAAACAGTAACGAGACAAAACCACTGGAGGGCGCCATGCCAACACTTTCTTGTCTCGTTCATCGACGAGACAAAGATTACCATAGTTACCGGATAAACAAACGCTTGCTGCGGGTGCTAGAGACGCTGGTGCATACGTCGTGACCTGGTGTGTAACGATCCCTTTTTGTAGCAATTCGATACATATCACGATACATGGTTGACAATACGATACATAGACGATATTGGTTCATTCATGGCGATACGATACGATTCGATTCTATGATTTAAAATCAATATAGTAACTATTTAGCAAAGAAATTTAATCTGTGTGAAAGTTGTGGATAGTGCAGGTTTTTAAGGGAAACATGTATTATGGATATAAATAAGTAAACACAGTGATTATCTGCCAAATACATGGACATTGTATATTGACAAACCTGCACCTTGACATGAACACAGAGATTACACACATTGATCGATAGACCAGTGTAGCTATATGGAAAGGAAAAGTAATTAAACTCCTCTTACTTTTTTTCTTCTTAAAAATGCTAAATACAATGCACAAGTAGGTAGTATCGATACAATCGATTCTTTGCACTGCCGATTCGATAGGATACACAATAAAACGATACAATTAGATTTTAGCAGTTTTCGTTTCGATATACTTCAATTTTTTTTTTGTTAAAAACGATATTTCGATACAGTTACTATATCGTTACACCCCTAGTCATGACGCAACACGGCCAGAAGCATAATGGAGGTGCCGTTCTCCATTGACTTCTATTCCATGCTGATGCATAAAAACGTCTGTATCTCTGAATGAGGTGAACAATACGCCAAAAAGGGTGAGAGACGCTGTTTTTGAGGCCGACACTCATCCGTGATGGTTCGCGACCGAATGTAAACAAACCGACCCACTTCCTAGAATCGCCAGATCGCACACACGTGCACATGCACGAAGCTTCCGGGGCTCTTCAAAATAAAGCGTAAGTGAACGGCAGCGCTCTACATCAGCGAGAATTTTTAAAAACTTTGCAGCAATTGTGTTAAGTATGCCAGGTTGTCAGGAGGTAGTCTTGCGTGGCCAGACTGTTGACTCCGTGATTTGGAAATGCTCCCGTCATACAGTCTGCAGGCATAACGCAAAAAGAACGGTGAGTATCCGCTTAACCCTGCAAGACCCGAATTAATTTCTACTGGCCAAAAAATTAATAATGTTTTGTAAGGTTTTATAGCCATAAATCATAAATCATGCTCTAATTTGCATTTTGGGGATATTTTTCACAATATTAATATATGCACGTGTTCTAGACATTCTAATGATCACGAAAAAAATATTACAGGCATTTTACTTATGTTTTAGTGAGGAATAGCTTCAGTAAAAAAGTGAGATGTTGTTCGTCCAGACGCTGGAATTTCAACTTATCTGGGAGGTGTGAATGTCATTCTCTGTGGGGGGTATTTATATGCAAATATCCTGGCCAATGACATTGTAATACTAAACAATAGGATTTAATGGTGATGTTAATGTGAAAAAAGAACAGGAAAACTAATTATATATTTTTTTTTAAATGATTTAAAAAATGTTGCCAAAAAGCAACGCTGGGCCTTGCAGGGTTAAAGCGGAAGTGAAGCCGCCTCCCCACTTCCGTTTCGTTTTGAACATCGCGCACATTTATCATTATATGAATAAACATCATCTAGACGAGAGCTTATGCTGCTTGGCAGAAATGACATTTTAAAATATAATTTTCACGAACGGTAATGCCAGTTTCCATTACTCGCCCCTTCAGGAGGTGTAGTTCCAGACTCTATATAGCATTCGGAGATTGTGGATTAGTTGTCTGGCTACGCGAGACTATGTGGGTGGTGACCCAGCTGAAGTTAGCCACACCCACAGTGTTGGGTGTATGGTAAAAGAGGAGGGGATATCAGTGGCGTCAGTTCAGAAAAAGCTAAGGTATGGCAAGATGTCCTGCATGCGTGTACCAGTCATATTGCCATACCTTAGCAACAGGCATGATACATTTATCGATACATTTATATGGCAGCCTAAACGTGCCACAATTAACAATAATGAATTGCACCTTTGCAGCTGACCTGCGGAACCTGGGAATATACAATTTTGTCAAGATAGGGAGAATACAAGTGTGTAGAATATAATTATAATACCTTGTTAAAGTGACCATTTTGAAAATTGTTGCTTTTGCAGTTATTTTACTGTAATTTAACAACATAATAACCAGCACAGATAAACAAATAGACATTCATGGATTTATATTTAAAAGTAACTTTTATTTCCCCCCCTGGACCCACTGCCATACCCAATTGACGCCCCCCTGTCATTAAATCTTTGTTTTTCGTTTGACTCAGAGTCTTTCAGCTTTCAGGAAGAAAACAAAAATACACAGGTAAGGAAAATGTGCACATTATAACCTCACCAGGTGGTCTATCAGAGTAATGTTAACGCCATAGACAAATACAAATAAATAAATAAATAAATAAAACTACGAAACTATGGCACCAAAACACCCGTCCTTGGTTCTGGTATAACTGATATTGTCCAATACATGTTTTTTTTTTCTTTTTCAATTATATTTTTCATTCATTTGTATTTATGTATTTGTATTAAAGGAGCTATAGTCAACTTTTTCTTGAAAAACGGATGCTAAAATAAAAATAATGTTTCGAAAATATTTTATAAAAAAGAAAATAATCATTTTGGCCATTGTCAGACCGACACTTTGTTTACATTCTAGTCTATAAACTAGGGTGTAAACAAAGTGTCGGCCCTACAATGAAAAAGTTGACTATAGCTCCTTTAATTCAATTATTTAATTTCCCCAAAAACCTATAAAAAAGACTCAGCCCCCTCAAGGACAATATCAGTCATCAGAAGCAAGGACGAGTGTTTCCAGTGAATTTAACGTGGTTTAAATGAAGTTTGAAGTTACAATGGGTTTGTATAGGATGGAGGCGAGTCTGATAAAAGTAATGAAATTAAAAGTCCATACAGTATATGGGTATTCCCCAGAATCCCTTTTATGCCCATATATGAAGATCCCTGATGTCATCGATATATAACACAGATGGCCAAGACATGGCCCCTATCTGTGTGGCTGGTTCAGATAGGGATCTCCTTGTATGGGCATAAAATATATTGTATGTTATGATGTCATGGGAACCACTCTAACCGAATCCCTTTTATGCCCATATATGGAGATCCCTGATGTCATCAATATTACGCCCTTATCTAACAGGACTTCATATGGGAATGCCCATACATGGAGGGAGACAGCCCATATCTGTGCGGCTGGTTCAGACAGGGATCTCCATATATGGGCAATTGGGCATAAAAGGGATTGTATATAGTACATGGATCTCTATATATGGGTAACTGGTCCGATATACCTGTACATCACTGGCCAGATGGCCAAGAATTGGTGTGACCTCACCCTTTAGGGCGAGGTCATATGTCGCCCTGATGCGTCTTACTAGTGTAGGTAGCTCAACTGAAGTGGACTGCAGTGAGATGGAGTGTTCTATTTTATGTATATATATATATATTTTTTTTTTTTTCTCTTTTGGTTATAAGTTATTGTCAAACAAGATGGTTGGGAATCCCTGCATCAGCACTTTTGAGGGAACTCCAGATGCTTGTGGTGGACACAGGTTCTTCAAGTGCATACTGGCTGGAACTCCTCAAGGATCGTCACCAGGCTTTCTCGGGGGAAAGCCTGGTGTTCGTTTACAACGGGCCGCTGATCCGTTCTAGGCGGAAACCACAAGCAGAATAAGCGGCGTCGCTTTGTTTTGGTTCCCCCCGTTTGTTTCTCCAATCCCTATTAAAATGCTCTATTAGCCTAGTGTAGTCTTGCCAGTCGCTACGAGTTGGACTAAAAGATGCATATGCCAAACAAATGTTCCAAAAGCAAAACTACGCCGCATCAAGGGGTTTATTTAGGTAGACCCTAAAAGGTATGTCCTTGAGCGCAGGGGAATATTTTGGGTTAAAACTGATTCTGCTTTGATAGTTGGTAGTCTAGTCAACATGACATAAAGTTAGTCTAGTAAATCTAGGGAAAAAATACACTCAGGTTGGACAAAATTGTATCATTTAGTTTTTCAACTGATTATGACAGGAAATTAGGTCTACTAGCCAGGATAAAAAATCTACCCTGATCTGCTCACAAATTGCAAATACCCACAGTGGCCAAATCAAGTTGGGCTCCCATCGACTTTCTATACAGGAGGAAATACCCAGAAAATAAATCTGCTTTAAGTAGGATGTGAGGGGTCTAGGGGTTGGTCATGATGCCGAATCCATTGCAAGCATTTGTTTTGCACAAAACATTCCTTGGGCTAAAAATGGCCCCAGAAAATGGTTTAGTGATGAAAAGTGAGTCATCACCTTTTGTGGGCGTTTTCTGGGGCCAATGAATGTTTTTTGTGCAAAACAAATGCTTGCAATGGATTCAGCATCATGACAAACCCCTAGTTAGACCCCTCACATCCTACTTAAAGCAGATTTTTTTTTCTGGGTATTTTCCTCCTGTATAGAAAGTTGATGGGAGCCCAACTTGATTTGGCCACTGTGGGTATTTGCTGTGAGCAGATCATGGTAGATTTGTTTATCCTGGCTAGTAGACCTAATTTCCTGTCAGAATCAGTTGAAAACCTAAATAATACAATTTTGTCCAACCTCTGCCTTATATTTACCGGACTAAGTGGTTTCCGATCCCGACCGGATCAAACCCCGAAAAGTGAAAGGACCCTAGGCTAGGTCAGGGGTTTTCAAACTTTTTCATCTCCGGTACATGTTGACCTACTTGGTTACTTTACAGCACTGCACACTTTCACCATGGACATAAACAGATTGAACAATTAACTCACATTAAATGAATAAAATATTAATATTTACTTTTGGACGCTTAGTTATTATGACCAATAGCTACTTACTATGGCCAATAATGACATATTGTGTGCTTTGTTGGGGCATTGTGCATTCTCACACATGCTTTCATCTTGGGCCAGCCAGCTTATATCAAAGCAACCTGTTTACCAGAGTCCTATATATTTTATTGTATACTAAAGTATGATAAAAAAAATGTAATGCTTTTTGAGAGTAGTTATTTTCAATGTATGACAGAATAAAGCTATTGTTCAAGCAAAAAAATAAAAAATAAATAAATATATATATATATATATATATATATATATATATATGATCATAGAATGCAGAGACAGTGTTGTGTCAGTAGACTATAGGAGAATGCAGAGAGACAGTGTTGTGTCTGTCAATAAACTATAGGATCATAGAATGCAGAGAGACAGTGTAGCGTCTCAGTAAACTATAGGATCATAGAATGCAGAGAGACAGTGTAGTGTCTCAGTAAACTATAGGATCATAGAATGCAGAGAGACAGCGTAGAGTCTCATTAACTATAGGATCATAGAATGCAGAGAGACAGTGTGGGATCTCAGTAAACTATAGGATCAAGAATGCATGGAGACAGTGTAGTGTCTCAGTAAACTATAGGATCATAGAATGCAGAGAGACAGTGTAGTGTCTCAGTAAACTATAGGATCATAGAATGCAGAGACAGTGTAGTGTCTCAGTAAACTATAGGATCATAGAATGCAGAGACAGTGTAGTGTCTCAGTAAACTATAGGAACATAGAATGCAGAGACAGTGTAGTATCTCAGTAAACTATAGGATCATAGAATGCAGAGACAGTGTATTGTCTCAGTAAACTATAGGATCATAGAATGCAGAGACAGTGTAGTGTCTCAGTAAACTATAGGATCATAGAATGCAGAGACAGTGTAGTGTCTCAGTAAACTATAGGATCATAGAATGCAGAGAGACAGTGTAGTGTCTCAGTAAACTATAGGATCATAGAATGCAGAGACAGTGTAGTGTCTCAGTAAACTATAGGAACATAGAATGCAGAGACAGTGTAGTGTCTCAGTAAACTATAAGATCATAGCTCCTTACAGCAGGCACATGCATACATAGACATGAAAGGGGTCTTGCTGCCCTTTTATCCGTCTGTAAAAAGTGTCCTCTCCAGACAATGAGTGCAGTTTTTACTATGGTAAAAAAAAAATGAAAATGCCCTCTTTCCATGCCATACCTGAAGGCAGCATTCAAGAGAATATTGCCTTGTCCAAACTCCCCTGAACTTGAATGCAACATCTTATGTTAAAATAATTGCCCTCTCCTTGTAGAAACCTGTTACAGCACATCTCCAGTAGGCCCATTGACTTGATTATGCTATAGTTCAGTGTGTTATCAAGAACTGAAAATAGCTGACCTCCAAGCTCACAACGCGTTGCCACGAAATCTCCCTCAAATAGAGGCTCCACGAGCGAAAACAGGAGGCGAGGACACACATTGGACACTGAAGGAATAGATTACACTAACAAACTATAGGTTATGTAAGTAACCCCAGTAAACACTCAACCGAACCGTACTAAATCTATATCGTATAAAATAAAATAAGAATGAACTGAACTCAAACTAAAATAAATCTATACTATGAATACTAATTGCGACCGTAGGTCGCATTTACTATCAAAAGCTCCACGGGCTGTCTGTCAGTGAGTCCGTCCGTCACACTTTTGCCCTGCTCATATCTCCACAACCGTTGCCCCGATCCATGCCAAAATGTCCACACAAACTCCTTGCCTGCCAAACTACAACCTCCAAGGACCCCCGGAGTTCCAGGGACTCCCAGGTCCCTGGGGGACCCCAGGTGTAAAAACAATCACCACATACACGTCACACTTTCCCCCTACTCATATCTCGGCCACCGTTGGCCCGATCCATGCCAAAATTTCCACACAAACTCCTTGCCTGCCAAACTACAACCTCCAAGGACCCCCGGAGTTCCAGGGGGACCCCCAGGTCCCTGGGGGACCCCCAGGTGTAAAAAAAAAATACCAAATGTGCAAAAATGACCAAATGACCACCCCCACGGGGCTGCTCACAGGGAATTCCCGGGGACCACCCACTCCTGGTGCTCCAGAACGGATGCAAAAGTGGTGGCGCCCCCAGTGGAGGACCCCCTCCACTGCAGCTCACATAAAATGCCCTAACTTGGCCTAGGAGCGTCCGGGAGAGCCGGGGCCGGTACCTATTCGTCCGCCAAGGCAACGCGGAGACCCCACCCCTCATTTCTCACATGGCCCTCTTCTAGCGAGACCTACGGTCGCTTATCTCCCGATTAGGGAGTCTTACTGGTACTAAATAGTACAACTACTGTACAACAACTACTACTTCTACTAATACTACTACCACCTACTAACTATGAATTAATCTCTCAATAAATCTCTCTCTATCTCAAATCTCTCTCTCTCTCTCTCAAGTCTCTCCTCACTCCACACAACATGACACATTGGAACACATTGGGACACATTGGAACACATTGGGACACATTGGAACACATTGTCCACACAATGTGGGTGGGGATCCAAGGCTTTGTATGAGGAAACTTCATGATCACGTGACACGGACTAACACTCAAATGATGCACAACGGCGCCATCTAGTGTAATCCATTAAAAAGGCAGTTGTTAATATGTTTTGGACAGTCAACAGACGGGTTAAAAAAGACAAAAACAAAAAACATGTTAACACGTTTTTGGCAGTGAATGTGTGTTAACGGTTCAATCTAAGCCAAACTGTCTGACATAACATAACAAATAACGGAACAAAAGGCAAAATGGTTTTACAGGAGCAGGGAACCAGGTACGTGCCGTCCTCTCAATTTCCCCTCATCATGTGATCAATAAAGTGTTTCTAAACAGAACTCCCACTAGACTTGCCCCTTAACTAGTTGAGTGCCTATCCCGAACATGTTCGGCTTTATTTCAATCCAATACAATTTTTTTTTTTATTATTTTACTTACCCTGAGCTGCTTGTAGAGCCGTGGGTGGTCCTGGCTCGTCCTACGCTAGCCAGCTAGCCATTTTACATGGTCCGACGATATATTCCATTAAAAATTGTTTAAAATACATTTTTGAGCCCCCCAATGTTCACCGAATGTTCAGCGCCACTTCCGGAACGTAGTCCAGTGTGCCTATCCCGAACATGTTCGGCTTTTTTTAATGAAATGAATAAAATGATCCGAGGCCTTCTGAAGCCTGGCCTAAATTTTCAATCCAGTGGCCGAGGGCCGGCCGCCCCCCGGCCGGCCGTAGCGAGTGAACGTCGCCGCGAATCGCCGCCGAATCCAATGAAAAACCACATCTTTGAAGGGCCATATCTCTGGATTGTGTTTTTAGGGAGGCGCGCCAAGGTTTATTTACGGCGAAATCGCCTAAAAATGATCTTTAAAATGACAAAATGCTAATAGCTATTCTGTAGCCCTTTTCATCCGGGACCTTTCCATGACGTGCACGAACGTGAGCACGGGCGTCACTGCAACGTGAGTCCCCGGATGCTAATGCAGTCGCCTATGGGAGAAAGCCTGGCATTCTATGGCGCCATCTAGGGGCTGGCACTGGAAGCATTGTTAAAACCGTACTATATCGAACTTCCTAGGGGGGGAGGGGCAGCCAATCGTCTTTTCCCGTACTTTCCCGTATTTACCGAAATAAATGATTTTCATCCGAAAATCGGAGATCGTCTAACCTTCCCTAGTCACCACTCGTGCATCGATAGCTCATGGCTGGGCTGACATGAAGCAGAAGTGATGTCATTGGCCTTTCCTTTTCCAAGGCATATTCCCCCATTCGGTTACTGTCTGTACCCTGGTGCTTCTACAGCAGCCATGCTAGGGGCTATGCTAGCGACACTTTTCAGTTCTGCTCTTGAGTCACACGTGGATTATTTGAGGGGACATTTACGTGAACGGATCGCGCACGCGAAACGCACAGGGAGATCGATGCTCGGCCAAAACCACCACTCTATCCCAACGGAGATCGAGAAAATCACGGTGAGCTAATGACCTGGGAAAAAAAAAAGAAAAAACAACGGCGCTGTCCAAGAAGGAGGGGCGGCGGGCTCATGTTTATAAACATAATATTATGTCTCAGATCACAATACAATAATAGAAATTTCACGGCTAATCTACCAACCACCATTCTATTTCGGACGGCAAAGGGTTAACGGTTACAGATGGATACAGATAGAATTAACTAATAATGTTAATAACAATTTCACATGTTCTTTTCTTTATACAGTGGAGTGTTGGAACTGGGCAAAGCTCAGGAACACTTGCTCCAGCGAGATCTGGCCCACGCTGTAGTCTCCAACGCTGTACTTCTCTTTGGCCGCCTCCATTGTCCCAAACACCCGTGCCCAGGTGGCGGTCTTGTCGGTCAGGTGGTAGTGGACCATGCCCTGGTGCTCGTCCTTCAGCAGACTACCCGGGAAGGTGCCTTCAATGAAACGCTTGAAGCGCTGCAGTTTGCTCTCGCCCTCCTCCGGGTCCACCTCCTCTAGGTCGCGCGCCACCTTTGCCAGCAGCGTGTAGCCGCTGCCAAACTTGCTCTTGAGGTGCTGAGGACTGCCCAGACACTGCAGCCGACCGTTGACCATCACAGCCAGCCTGGTGCACAGGGCCTCACACTCCTCCATGCTGTGTGTCGTGATGACCACGGCCTTGCCGGACTCTCGCGTGCGCGTGACGGCGTCCCACAGCAGTCTTCTAGCCACGGGGTCCATGCCGGTGGACGGTTCGTCCAGGAAGAGGACCGGAGGTCCACCGATCAAAGCCACGCCCGTGCTCAGCTTCCTCTTGTTGCCGCCGCTGTAAGCGCTCACCAGCTTGTCTGCATGAGGCTCCAGCAGCAGTGACCCGAGCACCTTCTCCGCGCACATGGACAAATATTTCTCTGGGATTCCCCTGAGCCTGGCAAACATAAACAAAGTCTCTCTGCCCGTCATGTGGTCCAAAAGTGCATCAAACTGGGGACAGTAGCCGATGCGCCGCTGCACTTGTTTGATGTCACTCAGGATGCTGTATCCATCGATGTAGGCATTCCCAGATGTGACGCTCTCGTCCCCGGTCAGCATCTTAAAGGTGGTGGTCTTCCCTGCGCCGTTGAAGCCCAGCAGACCAAAACACTCTCCTTTCCCCACAGCTAGAGACAGCCGGTCCACAGCCAGTAGAGTCCCAACGCTTCCGTACACCTTGCTGAGTTCCCGCAGTATGAGGGGGTTACCGGCCATGGACTCCACCGCAGGCTGGCACTCCAGAACCCTCTTCCTCTCCTCAGCCACATCACTGTCCTCTGGAAGAAGTGCTGCATCTGCTGTCACCGGTCGCTGTGTGAGCCTTCTGCCCAGGATGCCACGGAGGGAGCCAAGGAAACGTTGGAGTGTCCAGACAATTTGCAGTTCAATGACAAAGAGCAATGTGATGAAGACTATGCCTTGCACCAAGAAAGCCACCAGGAAACGTCCGACCCCAGGCTCGGACATTGAAAAGTAGTTCTCCTCGAATGTGAGTTTGAGTTCCTGGCAGAGTTGGCTCTCACCCTTCGTTGTACAAAAGGAGGTCAACAGGTAATTGTGGTAGAACTGGGTGAAGGACATGCTCAGGCAGTAGTTAGGGAAGTTCATAAACATCTTGTCCAGTAGAACAGTTGTGTCACATTCGGCCCTATCACGACTATTAATGCAATCCATGAAAGCATTGTCCTTCATGAAGGCAACAATCATAGTGGTGATAAGGCCTGATAGGATGTTGAAGATGAAGAGGCGTACGTACGCAGTGCCCGCCTTGTCGAACAGGAAGCTGAGCAGGTACATGAGAGGTATGACGGCCCAGCCGTACAGCAGCAGTATCAATAACACGTTTGCCAGCCGGTTGTCCTCCACAAAGGCCTTGACCGCAAATGCCCTGAACATCCCCAGCAGGAGGAGGCAGGGCAGCAGGAAGTTCAGGAGATCCCACAGCAGAGCGGAAAACCAGAAGTTGGGGAGATGGAGCCCGCTGACCTGCTGGACATGTCTGGACTTGACAGAGCGCTCTTTGACCAGCAGCAGGGCGAACGTGCTGGACAGGGACGCCATGCCGAACATCAGGCTCATGGCGATGAGGAAGCCGTCCTGGAAGGGCTTGGTCTGGGAGTCCTCGGAGCGTGTGCGTGGTGGCATGGGGTGATTACCTGTCTGGATAGAAGCATCAGGTCCTGCCAGATGTTTGAACAGTGCGTTGTCCACCATCATGAGGGCTGTGGCCGATGTGTGGTAGCCCTGGTCGTTGTAGTATGCAATCGCTGTATCCTCTGCAAAGCCACCACTGCTGCTTTTGCCACAGAAGGCAGCGCCCACCACACACTGCTGGCTGAATGCCCTGCCCTCCTCCTTCACCCGGGCCAGGATGTAATCGTTTAAGTTGGTTGTTTTGATGATCTGTGCCTGCGATGCTTTGATGTGAGACTCATATTCCCTTGCCAGGTCAGCCAGGGTACCATCTCTGGGCTCCAGGACCATTGGGACTGTGGTGGGGCCGTAGTGCCTGAGATCCAGCCAGAGTGGGGAATTGGGAAAGCTGGGCGAGGCGCGGAGAGCAAACAGGGTGGCTATCATAAAGACGAGGGGTACCAGGAACTGGGCCACCATCACCTTCCAGTTCCTCAAGCTGTACAGGGCTCTTTTCAGGAACATGGCATAGAACTGCTGCAAGTATAATCTGAGCCCTGTGTTGAGCTTCAAGTTGGTAAAGTCCTCTGAGCTGAGCATCTGGCTGTCGGTGATGTCGGTATGGTCAGCCATTCCACCGGTGCTGCCGGCGTCGTCTGTGGTCTGCTGGTGAGAGTCATGCTGCAGGGCGGGCAGCTGAATGGCCTGGATGTCCAAACTGGAATCCACCAGTTTCCCCACTCGGAGGAAGACTTCCTCCATGGTGGTTAAAGAAGCTCCATAGCTGGTGATGCCCAACTTCTCCCTGTTAACCTCCAGCTCGGAGAACAGCAACTCAAAGGAGTCTGTGCTCTCCTTAGGCAATATGTAGGACAGTTCTGCCCCCACATTGCTCTCCAGCTTGGCATTGGGAACATACTTGTGGACCAGGCAGGTGATCTCGAACACGTTACAATTAACATCCTTCACAATGACCATGTGGTAACCAGCACCATATTTGTTCTTGAGGAACAGAGGTGAGCCACAACACTGCAGCTCTCCGCCCGTCATGATGGCAATGCGGTCACCCAGAAGGTCTGCCTCGTCCATGAAATGTGTGGTGAGCACTATGGTTCGCCCTCGCTTCTCCCCCTGCAGCAGGTCCCAGATGGCACGGCGTGCCGAGGGGTCGATGCCCGACGTGGGCTCATCCAGCATCACCACTTTTGAGTTACCGGTTAGGGCAATGCCAATCGAGAGCTTTCTCTTCATGCCACCAGAAAGGGTCTTGGAGAGGACCTGACGCTTGTCCTCCAGGTTTAGGTTACGAATGATTTGGTCCACTTCAGCCAAGACCTGGTCTCTAGGGAAGCCTTTCAGCTGTGCGTAGAAGAGCAGGTGCTCCCTGACCGTCAGGTTATCAAACAGGACATTATGTTGAGGACACATACCCAGGCTATGGCGGATCAGAGCCATATCGCGACAGATGTCATAACCGTTGATGTAAGCCCGTCCGCTGGTAGGCGGGAACAAACCAGTCAGCATGGACAGCGCGGTTGTCTTTCCGGCCCCGTTGTGACCCAGCAATACGGTGATCTGTCCCTCGAACATGTTAAGAGTGAGGTCCTGTACAGCACGCCGTGTCTTTCTTCCCACTTTGAAATCCTTGGTTAGATGTTTAATCTTGATGCCAGAGACCATTCCGGTTGGCTCTTCCTCCATGAATTCGCCCTTCACAGCATTCCCGGCATCCTCACCTTCCCCATTCCCATTGACCAGAGCCGTGTGGGGGCTGCTGCACCAGTAGGAGGGCAGGATGAAAAAGTAGTATGGCAGAGGTACTCCGTACTCGCCAGGGAAAACAGTCTCCATGTACCACGCCACCAGGCCGTACAGTAAGGCATCCAGCAGCAGCAGCCCGAGGACCAGGGCCATGGACAAGTCATCATCCACCGTCACAGGGTCAAACAGGTTGGACCACTGAATCCCTGTGCCTTTGCCTTCAAAAAGTCCTATGAGTTGAGCTCCCATACCCATGGCTATGTTGGAAATAAGGCAGGCAGATGTCTTCTGGGCATGGCTGAGCAGCTCATAGCGTGGCATCAGGAACATGTAAGGCATGAAGCTCAGGAAGTAGATGAAGCCACCTGCAGCTGCTGCCACATCAGCTCGGGAGAAGAAAGTACTGATCATGAAGTTGAAGTTGATGGTGGCAACTGCAAAGACCAGGAGGAAGACAAACACCAGTGTGGGGTCACTGTGGCTCAGAACAGGGCACAAGAGCAGAGTGACGAAGAAGATGGAGACAAAGAGCAAGAGGAAGAACGTAAGGAACCAAGCACTCCAGTGGAGCCAGTTGTTGAGGCCCATCATCCGCATGAACTCCTTGAGCTTCGTCTCCTTCTCCTGCACCACGGCCCGCACGATGTTGAGTGAGGTGTAGGTGAAGCTGAGCATCAGCAGCAGTGGCAGTATCGCCTGAATGATAACGATGGAATAGTCTACCCTGTACGCCGGTTCTGGGAAACGGGACACGCGCACTCTGGTCCGGTTCAGCAGGGAGTCCGCCGATGTTCTGTTGTAGGACCGCATGATGGCCTGGTCCACGGCATGTTGCAACGCTAGAAAGCCCTGTCCATAATAGCCAGGTGTACCCCCCTCCATCCAGTATGCGCGGGTCCGGGGTCCCGGCCCCTGGGAGACGGGGAACAGGTGGTGGGTGTGCCAATTTGAATCATCTGAGTCAACTAGGCCAATGGTCATCAGAGGAAGCGAAGGACGCAGCAACCACTCATTCAAACGAGGGTTGTATGGGAAACGTAGCCGGTATCTCACCTGCCGGGATAATGGTTCATTGACGTGGCTGAAGGGATGTTCAAATACCACCGCTGCGAGGACCTTCCCTGACTCATTATCGTTCCTCACATAGTCCTCAAACTGCTGCTCCGTTTCGAATCCACGCAGAGAGGTGATGCGTGACCTTGGTGGCCCTCCCGGGTTCTGATAATCGTTCCTCGTGTTGTCGTCAAGGCTCTGCTGCACATACTCTGCAACCTGCTGCACTGCCGTGTAGCCGCTCGGCACGTAGGCCAGCTGGAAGGATCCGTTGAGCTTGCCGTCTTGCGTTTCGGACAGGTCAGGCAGTGTGTTGATGAAGAAGGGGATAAAGACCTGGTCTTCGTAGTTCCACCCGAGGGGTGCCATGTTACGCAGACAAATGAGGACGCATGAGAACAGCAGTGGCAGGGCTATTTCTACCACAGTCACCAAGGTCTGACGTTTCTGCATCAGATAGTTCTTCCATAAGAGTAATCCAAACCGTTGCGTGAGACTCATGGTCAGACGTACTTACTGGAATTGCTGTTTTTCTTTAATGCCGATAGTGATCGAATGTTGGAACTTCATCATGGTTGAATGGCATCACAGACCACGTCAGTATTGTGTCATGAGGTGTGTCTATATTTGGTCACAAACGAACAACGCACAACTTCAATGTTGTAGACTAGGAGTAATGTCACCCTAATAAACAACATTTTGTTACCTATCGACTTCAGTTCCTCCCTCCCATAGTTCCTCCCTCCCATTCCATCAGTGGCTAAATTAGACCTTATTCCCCATGGGTTTTCGGATCAAGGGGGCCCTGATCAAAGGGGCCCGGGTCTGTTGTCTTTGCACGATTTAAGCGCAAACTACAATGATTACCCCTAATATATTGGAAATTACTAAATACATATAATATCCTAGTATGAATTTATGAATTTATGTAGATATGGGCGGCGCATTGGGCGTATATTTTTATTTAGGCCTATTAAAAACAAAAACAAAATTCGCCACGGGGGGGGGGGGGGGGGGGGGGGGGGGGCTTGTGTGTGTGTGTGTGTGCGTGCATACATTGCCAGATTTATAGCTTAACCCCTGCTTCTTAAAAGTGCCGTATTTAGAAGCTCTGTAGTTTCAGCGTGACCTGACGGTCACTTCTCACCCTTGGGGCGTCTTACTTGTGTTTACTGGGAGCGATGTTAAAGGAGTAGTTCACCCCCAAAATGACTTGTTTTCTATCAATTACTCACCCCATGGAGACTTGAGTTCAATAATATCTTTTAGTTTTTGTCGCATTCCTAAGACAATCATTTGATTATAATAAATGTATCCCCATTGATTCCGGATGGAGACCCAATTGCATTTGGGTCTCCATCCAGAATCAATGGGCCTACAAAGAGTCTCCTCAAATTATTGTCTTAGGAATGCGACAAAAACAAAAACTATATATATTATTCCATTGGGTGGGTAATTGATAGAAAAGAAGCCAATTTGGGGGTGAACTACTCCTTTAACCCTGCAAGGCCCGAATTAATTTCACCTGGCCCAATTTTTTATTTTTATTTTTTAAATCAGATGGTGTTGTAGGAGTCCTAATCACAGGAAAATGTAATGTTAAAAAATGTATAATTTTTGTAAGGTTTTATAGCCATAAATCATAAATCATAAATCATGCTCTAATTTGCATTTTTGGGATATTTTTCACAATAATAACATATGTACATGTTCTAGACATTCTAATGATCACGAAAAACAATATTACAGGCATTTTACTTATGTTTTAGTGAGGAATAGCTTCAGTTAAAAAGTGAGATGTTGTTCGTCCAGACGCTTGAATTTCAACTTCTCTGGGAGGTGTGAATGTCAGCCCCTGTGGGGGGTATTTATATGCAAATATCGTGGCCAATGGCATTGTAATACTAAGCAATAGGATTTAATGGTGATGTCAATGTGAAAAAAGAACAGGAAAATTAATTATAACATTTTTTAATAAATGATTTAAAAAACGTTGCCAAAAAGCAACGCTGGGCCTTGCAGGCTTAAAGCTATCCTGGGCAACATTCATGCCAGTGGTCTAATTTGGTGACAGCTGCTGGTAGCTTTTTGTGTCATTACAGTGTTTGTGGATAGGGAGACAATGGTGATTTTTGAGCGGTGGTTAGACCGCTCCTTAGCATGGCCGTGTGTGTATGCGTGTCTCCGTGTCTCCGTGTGGGTCTGTAGCCTGAGGAATGTGTAGCCTGAGGAATGTGAGCCTGAGTACCACTGAGTGACCAGAGATGGTGTCTAGCCTGAGCATCAACTGCAACAAACACACACACACACACACACACACACACACACACACACACACACACACACACACACACACACACACACACACACACACACACACACACACACCTGGGTGAGCAACACACAAACACACACACACACACACACACACACACACACACACACACACACACACACACACACACACACACACACACACACACAACCTCTCTCTCTCTCACACACATGTGCGCGCACACACACAACCTCTCTCTCTCTCTCACACACACACATGCGCGCGCACACATGCGCGCGCACACATGCGCGCGCACACATGCGCGCGCGCGCACACACAACCTCTCTCTCTCTCTCACACACACATGCGCGCGCACACATGCGCGCGCACACACACACACACACACACACACACACACACACACACACACACACACACACACACACACACACACACACACACACACTACTGTTGAGCAACCTTGCAATGCATGTATTTTACCCATATACCCCTGCTCCACTCACCCAGCAGTGCACAGCCTCCACCGCTCAGTTCACACGGGTGTGATTTTTTTTAATGGAACAACACACAGAAACAGTAACGAATCCACCATGGTGCTGCCGGCTTTGTCAGGTGTCTGCACATGTACAGTAACTAGAGCCCTGCAAGCCCGACGGAACCCGACAAGGGCCCGGCCCGCCAAAAACGGGCTGGGCTCATTTCTGAAACTCACCAACGGCGCCGTGAATGTCACACATGACGTCACTGTGTGCGGCTGTGCGCATAGCTAGAATGGAGAGTGTGAGTGAGTGCGGTGCTGCCTCGCATAGCCTATAGTCTTCTAGGCTATGGGTTCTATCCGTATCTAAAGCAACACGGCTCTGATTGGTCGTGACATGAGTACATTAGCCAATGGCCGCCGCGATGAGCCGAGGGCTTTACGGCTTTTCTTCTGTCACACACACTCACACACACTCTGTGTGTCTGCGACTCACACAGCGACACTAGAAAATTTGGAGCACTACTGTAGATTCACCCATTTTACAGTCATTTCTCAAATAAATCGCCCAGTAATGATTCCCCGACCTCCCGTATCCGTTCATTACGGAATGTGTCTTTACTATAGGCTAACTGGACGATACTCTGTATTTTACGAGATGGCCGACAATAATATCAATCAATCAATGTCTAATTTTCTGCTGTGAGGATATACAGTAACATAACAAGTGGGTGGAGGAATATTTCTTACTTGTGTTGTGATGTTGACTTCTTTCTTTTAATCAGAGCGCAAGACGAGCACAGCTAGAGTAGAGGGCTGTACATACTGTCTCCAACCACAGCGTTTTCGTGGGAAAGTTCCAACTTTCTAACGTGCGTGCAGCTTTCCGAACTCAAATTAGCAGTAATAATCCTTTTCAGAAGTTGCAAGAGATGTCATTTTGTAGTTGAACCGGACCTTTCAGACGCAAATTTCGGTGGTCTGTGACATTATGGACTCCCATTGAGAGTGTACTGTAGCTGCTGCGCGCAGCAGTGAAAGCCACGCACGAAAATATTTAATAATTTAAATAATTAATATGAGTTTCTGAAAACTCACCAACGGGCCTGGGGCCGGGCCGGGCCGGGCCTTAATTCCACGGGCCCGGGCCGAGCCGGGCCCCACATTTCAGGCCCGTGCAGGGCTCTAACAGTAACACCATGTATGGGCACAAAGATCTACCCTTTGGCTGCACCTCATTGGCTAAGGGTCCTGCCTTTGTACTGTCGGTACAAAGGCAGTGGTGCAGTTCTGCCCGTTGTGTGTGCAGATGCAACCCAGCCTCCGAGATCCTGGACAGGGCTGAAATTCTTGCCGGAACCCCCCCCCCCCCAGATATGGGACTTTGTGAGGATAGAAGGTGCTAGTGGGACCCCAAAAAAAGTTTTAAAATAGGAAAAGTGAAAATTCATGGTGTATCACCTTTAAGCTTTTGGTTATGCTTCACTTGACATCACAATAGGGGTGCAACATATCGAACCGAATATCGAATACCGAACCGAAAGACCCTGTAACAAAATACAATACCACTCCACATCCACACTCCCCTGGAACCCCCTCAAGGACCCCTAAGGGTCCGCAGAGCCCTCTTAGAGAACCACCAACCTAGAGGGTACCGTATTGTTCAAACAAAGTTAAAACAAAAAAAAATTAGTGCTGTTCGAGTTAACTCAATTAATCGCAATTAACTCACTGTTTTAATGCGATTAATTATTTTAATCGCAATTAATCGCATATTTATATATTATAGCCATTTGGCTTTTGGACACTGTTTCTCAACATTATTATCTCAACTATTATTTGGGGAGGTCTCCAGATGATTAGCTTAATGTGCAATATTGTTTTCTCACTCAACAGTAAACAATCCGACATGCATATACAGGGTATTTGCACATTTTATAAAGTGACAATTATTATTAATAATATAATTATTATTATTAATGTCTCTAATTGTCTCACAAGTAATTAACTAAAATGGTAAAACATTGGCTACAATATTGGCTATTTTGGCTACAAGGTCCATCCCTCTTAATAATCAGATTAAGTAAATTAAGCAGATCCTTATACCCATCAGCTGAAGTCTGTTCAATGCAATACCATTATGATCTATTTGGGTTTTTAATTGATTTTGAATAAAAGATTAACATACTTTCGCATAAAGCCAGCATTTCTTTCCACTTCCAAGTTAATAGGGCCACAAAAGACATGAAAGATATCCCTCTAAGGTACATTGTGAACTGATAAAAGCTGATGACTTATTTGCGATTAATCGTGCGATTAACTAGCTAAATCATGCGATTAATCGCGATTAAAATATTTAATCGTTGAACAGCACTAAAAAAAATCAGTAGTTATAAAAATACATTTATGTCTCAACACTAGCCCTCCACCGACCACCGCTGTTGGCCGCTGCCACCGGGGAGCTAGCAAGGAGCTTCCCCAGCGACGCTGCAACACCCGCTCCTGCTGGCGCTCCTCTCGCAGCCGAGTGGGGGGGATTCGCGCTGCTGCCTACACCTCGTGTTTCAGCGGCAGCTGGCAGCGCACGTGCCCTTGGGCCGCCACAAAGGGACGAGGAACTCGCCACTGCGGCCCGCCGCCCTCTAGTCCCAGCCTCCCTGCAGCTCCACGCGAGGCTCCCCGCATCGAAGCCTCCAGTCCCAGCCTCCCTGCAACTCCACGCGAGGCAGTCCCAGCCTCCCGGCATCTCCACACGAGGCTCCCCGCCTCGAAGCCGGGGTGACAGCAGCTGAGGAGACGGTTGCAGCCCAGGCGCCAGCCGAGCCAGCCAAGGAAGACACGGTACTGCTGGACATGGGCCTCGGGGGCCTACCAACGAGACCGCTGAGGTTCCAGCAGGGATGTGCTGGCCATTGGGAAAATCGGGACAACTCCCGAAGGCCGGTTCATACCCGGCCGGTCCAGGCCGGCCATTAGGAAAAAAAATAAAAATAAAATGTCGGCCTTCGTCCCATTTTGGGGGCTGGGTGGCCAACAAAGTAAATTGTCACTGTCGGGCAGAAACCTTGTATATCTCCAAGTTTCAAAAGTATACATTTTTTCGCAAAGCAAAGCCCCGCTTCATCATTTAAGGCTGTTGCACAAAAGTAGTGAAAACAGCAGATCAGCGGTGCGAGGCGTTGTGTGCTTGTAGATCGGCTGTTTTCACTAGTTTAAATCATTTTTAAAATGATGAATACAAAACAAACGGTTTTGGACATACAAGGTTTCCACCCGACAACGACGAAATGTAACTCATGTACAGTAATTGGCCCACTGGCTTGTCACTTGTCATGATCTGAAATGGCAAATCTTTGAGTAGCAGCAGCGCTATAGAGAGAGATCTCTCTCTATAGCACACAATGAGGGCCTCTCCAACTCTTTTTCCCGGGCTGAATCATGCAGGGGCCCAGCACGTCCCTGGGTTCCAGCTCATCTAAAGGAGTGGCAGGGCCTCGACGGAGTGCCATGAAATGTCGCCAAGAAGAGCTCATTACCTGCGCTGGGCTGCGTATGTATACGTCAGTGTCTGTCTGCGTGTGTTTAAGCCCGTAGCCAAATCAGGGACCAGCATTTATGGCAACGTCATTCATCATTAACAGCCAATGAGGGACCAGCATTCCTGGCGATGCCAGTGGTGATGTCACTGGCATCGCCCGAGGTGACGCCAGTGCTCTGCTGGCACACAAGGCGCAAGTTGGCACCTCGACCGCGGAAAGCTTTAGCAGAAAACGGCAGAAGCTTGTCGATAGGATAGGCTATTTTCGGAGAAAGTCACAATGACAAAAAATACTGTATTATAGAGCCCAGAGGGACTCTGGTGGTCAATGTGGGGTTGAAGTGGCCTAACAACAGAAAATCCCTGGCAGCACCGTTTTAAAGATGAATTTACACATGGTCAAAATACGGGGCAAGTCAAAATAAAAATCTACTCCCAATGTGAAGTGAGCTACCGCCGGCAGAGGTTCACATCGGAGCAATTAGCATGACGGATATTCATTATCCATCACGGATGCAATGCACACAGCCGCTCTCACACTCCCCAAGACAAACTGATACGACTGCTTCTCGGCCTCAAGCCCGTCTAATTCCAACGCACTTTGATAGTCTGGGATGGCTCAGGGTAGAAGACAGCCAGGCTTAATAAGGCAAATATCAATGGGATTGGTCAAGATAGGGGCTCGAGATTTAAGCAATATGACACAAGAGGGTGTGCAATATTGACGATATTGCACACCCTCGAGTGTCATATTGCGATTTATTGCACACCCTCTCGTGTCATATTGCAATTATACAGTATACATTATTGCCTTTAAAAAAAACACGTCAACTTCATTTTCAATGTAATTAAGATATTCGATAGGAATTTGTAATCTTTTAATGCCACTTTTAGCTACTAAGTCCCTTAACTTCACAGGAACACTGCTAGCCTAGCCGCTAGCATAGTGTGGGGAGAGGGGAGCGATTCAGCTCTTTTACGACCATCACAGCTGATTTATTTGCTTGATGAGAGTGTTACACGCTCCTAGTTATCGTCACGGTCACATGATTGTTTCAACCAATCGGATGGTGAATGACACCCAACACACACTAGATGGAACGAGCCTGATATGGTACCAAAAAAAAAGTTAAAATAAAAAAGTAAAAAAAAAAAACATGCACATTCCTTTTGAAATATTAATGAGCCATGGGAATCAATAGGCACTGGTAGCGATGTCTGCTCCTAACATGGAATAAAACAACTAAGTGACTTAATCAATGTACATAATGAACATAATCAAGTTTTTCCCCCTATTTCTGCCTTTACATTTTTTTTTATGGAGAATGGAGCGTATTTTTGCTGACACCCGCAAATGGCTTCCCACATGAACCCCCCCCCCCCAAAAAAAATAAATAAATAAAAATAATAATAATAGTAATAATAATAATAATAATAAAATAAAAAATAAATGAATAAAATCACACCAGTGTGAAGTGAGCAGTGCTGCTGCTGCTGTTGCTGCTGCTGCTGATGATAGACCCGAAAAGAGAAACGAGCGTCCGTAGGGTGGCAAAAGAGTTAAATGGAAACAGGTTTCAACCAATCGGATGGTGAATGACAACCAACACACACTAGATGGAACGAGCCTGATAAGGTACCACAAAAAAAAAAAGCAAAAAAAAAAACATGCACATTCCTTTTGAAATATTAATGTTACGTCCTGGCCCTCACTTGGCACTGTGGCACCCTCTTGTGGCAAAGTACGTCACAGCAGACCTCTGAGTCCCAGACATCTGCGCACCTGTCTCCCGTTGCCAATCTTCTCACCTGGTCGCCATCTGCAATCATCTCCTCCAGAGCCTACAAGAGCCTGGCCTGTTTGCAGCTCGGCGCCAGTTCCTCACCAGTCCATGGTTGGTAAAGTAGACAGCCATTATTAGCTTTCCCAGTTTAGTAAAGATAGACAGTTTTTGCGTTTTTCGTAGCTGCTGTGCACTGCTATTCTTTGTGGATTATTCTGACTCTGCCTTTTTCTCTCCTCCTCAGTTTCCCGGGTTCCATGCTGAGCTGGAGCAGTTGCAGAGCCCATTTTCCCCTTTTTGCCCCCCTCGTGCATTTAACTCTGAGTTCCATTGTTAATAAACACGCCCGGGTGGGCTTCAACCTTCTACTGCCTCCTCCTTTGCTGTGCGTTTGGGTCAACTCACACCAGTCGTAACAGTAGGAACTGTCCACCTGGACCCAGCCAGCATGGAGGAAAAGCGCCCATCTCTCACTCCACTTCAGGCCCAAGGACAAGTTTTGGACCAACACTCCCGCCTGCTGTCGGAGGCATCCGCTGCTGTTTTGAGCCTACAGCAGGAGCTCCGGGAGGTTTCTACATTCCAGCAGTCCCAGGCCACTCAACAACAAACCCAGGTTAAATTCACTTCGGGTGTGTGTAATCTGTGGGAAGTATGCGTCTCTGATGTCTTGGTATAGTGGGCAGGTGGTTAGAAAGTGTAGCTCTGTTTCTACCACATTTTGTGTGCAGTGGGTGAACCATCAGCCGTCTCCAGTCCCACAGAGGACTGCATGCAACTGGGCCGAATCCGTGTGACTTCCAAGGGTCGCTTATCACCGGCTGAGCGCAAGCACCGCAGGCTACACAGGCTCTGTTTGTATTGTGCTGACTCAGCACACACCGTTCACTCCTGTCCAATTCTACGTTCCAAGGTGTCCCCTTCCCGGACGCCAGGAGGCGTAATTTCTCCCAGTCGGGGTTTTCGGGTGAGTCGCCCAACTTCTCCCCAGCCCCTCACTGCCAGTCGTGCCAGTTTCCCTGTCACACTCAGCTGGGAGGGACACTCGCTCACTATTCCAGCTTTCATCGACTCAGGGCCGATGAGAGCTTTATTGACCGCCAGTTTGCTCTGAAGTTGGGAATCCCTGTCTCTGCGCTCCAGAGGCCTGTCCCTGCCTTCGCGCTGAATGGTCACTCCATGGGTCCTGTCACTCACCGGACCAAGCCCCTCACCCTCACTGTCTCGGGAGATCATGTGGAGGCCATACGCCCCTACGTCACTCACTCCCCGGGCACTCCGTTCATCCTGGGCAGACCCTGGTTGGAGTTTCACACACCCCACGTCTGCTGGAGTTCTGGGCGCATTCTCAGCTGGAGCGCCGCCTGCCAGGTCTGTTGTCTTCAGCCCGCCCCGACCTCCGCCCAGGCTGAGCGTTCTCCTTCCCGGGTTCCCTCCCGTCCGAATGGCCGCCGCCGCTGCCGGGGCACACCCCGACGTTTCCTGCCAATCGCCAGGTGGCGATCCTTGGAGGGGGGGTCCTGTTACGTCCTGGCCCTCACTTGGCACTGTTGCACCCTCTCGTGGCACAGTACGTCACAGCAGACCTTTGAGTCCCAGACATCTGCACACCTGTCTCCCGTTGCCAATCTTCTCACCTGGTCGCCATCTGCAATCATCTCCTCCAGAGCCTACAAGAGCCTGGCCTGTTTGCAGCTCGGCGCCAGTTCCTCACCAGTCCGTAGGGCGGCAAAAGAGTTAAATGGAAACAGGTTTACTTTTGTTCCGCTCACTTCACATTGGGAGTAGATTTTTATTTTGACTTGCCCCATATTTTGACGATTACATGTCGCAACATGATTCTGCCTGAAGACAAAACATGGTTCATTAGCGGCCTGAATTTCTAGTTATATCAATTTGGGGTTCAACTGTCACAGCCGCATGCTGTAGTGAACCACTGTCCTAGAAAGGGAATCTCTGACCGTTAGCGTGGCCGACTTTGGCCAGGTTGGGGTTGCAGGCGACAGGGATCTTGGGAGGATGTCCACACAGGAGGATGAGGGTGTGGTCGCCAGGCGGAGACAAGTGCTGCCGCACCCCAGCGCTCTGCGGGCCATGGGAGCTTGAAGCGGCCGGGGTTGGCGGCCGCGATTTCTTCCAACTCTTCCAACTGTCTTTCTCGTTTAGCGTAGAGGAGGTGACACACAGTGGTGTCCTGAGCATCCTTCATGACCACTGCGATGATCTGCAGCATGGGGGTGATGCCCGTTCCGTCGGCGATCATGCCCACGTGTTTGGCTTTCTTTCATCGCGGCCTGACGACTTCCTATCCTCTTGGATAATGAACGTTCCAGGAGGCCGCCAGGCCCTCTGAAATGGATGGTGGCGCCGAACTCGAGTTTCACCAAATACGGACTCATCTTCCCGCCTTCTGGGTACGCAGGATTGACGTCCTTGAAGTCCTTTAAGTAAACCTTCTCTGGCTGCCCCTGCCCCTGTTCCACTGACTCTCTCTGCAATCGACCATATTCACCTGGCGGCCATGTTTGAGATCTGCATTGAAACCAGGTGGCAACTGGGGTGGCATTTCATTAACTTAATGACAATATGGCCGCCCTGTGAATATGGCTTGTCGATCTGCGGACACACACCACCCACACACTAGACGGAACGAGCATGATATGGTTTTTCACAAAAAAAGAAATCATAAAAAAAGTAAAAAACAAACAAAGAGGCACATTCTTTTGAAATATCAACGAGCCATGGGAATAAATAGGCACTGGTAGCAATCTCTGCTCCTCCCAACATCTATAAAATAAAAATAAAAATAAAAATAGGCGGCAAAAGAGTTAAATGGAAACAGGTTTACTTTTGTTCCGCTCACTACACATTGGGAGTAGATTTTTATTTTGACTTGCCCCATATTTTCGACCATTACATGCCGCAACATGATTCTGCCTGAAGACAAAACATGGTTCATCATATTTTTTTTGCCATATTGCCCCAATATATGCACCCATAGGGTCCGCATAGCGGCCTGAATCAATTTGGGGTTCAACTGTCACAGCCGCATGCTGTAGTGAACCACTGTCCTAGAAAGGGAATCTCTGGCCGTTAGCGTGGCCGACTTTGGCCAGGTTGGGGTTGCAGGCGACAGGGATCTTGGGAGGATGTCCACACAGGAGGATGAGGGTGTGGTCGCCAGGCGGAGACAGGTGCTGCCGCACCCCAGCGCTCTGCGGGCCATGGGAGCTTGAAGCGGCCGGGGTTGGCGGCCGCGATTCCTTCCAACTCTTCCAACTGTCTTTCTCGTTTAGCGTAGAGGAGGCGACACACAGTGGTGTCCCGAGCATCCTTCATGACCACTGCGATGATCTGCAGCATGGGGGTGATGCCCGTTCCGTCGGCGATCATGCCCACGTGTTTGGTTTTCTTTCATCGCGGCCTGACGACTTCCTATCCTCTTGCGAACGTTCCAGGAGGCCGCCTGGCCCTCTGAAATGGATGGTGGCGCCGAACTCGAGTTTCACCAAATACGGACTCAACTTCCCGCCTTCTGGGTACGCGGGATTGAAGTCCTTGAAGTAAACCTTCTCTGGTTGCCTTTGCCCCTGTTCCACTGACTCTCTCTGCAATCGACCATATTCACCTGGCGGCCATGTTTGAGATCTGCATTGAAACCGGGTGGCAACTGGGGTGGTATTTCATTAACTTAATGGCAATATGGCCGCCCTGTGAATATGGCTTGTGGATCTGCGGACACACACCACCCACACACTAGACGGAACCAGCATGGTATATAGTTTTTCACAAAAAAAGAAATAATAAAAAAAGTAAAAAACAAACAAAGAGGCACATTCTTTTGAAATATCAACGAGCCATGGGAATAAATAGGCACTGGTAGCGATGTCTGCTCCTCACAACATCTATAAAATAAAAATAAAAATAGGCGGCAAAAGAGTTAAATGGAAACAGGTTTACTTTTGTTCCGCTCACTTCACATTGGGAGTAGATTTTTATTTTGACTTGCCCCATATTTTCGATCATTACATGTCGCAACATGATTCTGCCTGAAGACAAAAAATGGTTCATCATATATATTTTTTTGCCATATTGCCCCAATATAAGCGCCTATAGGGTCCGCATAGCGGCCTGAATTTCTATATATCAATTTGGGGTTCAACTGTTACAGCCGCATGCTGTAGTGAACCACTGTCCTAGAAAGGGAATCTCTGGCCGTTAGCGTGGCCGACTTTGGCCAGGTTGGGGTTGCAGGCGACAGGGATCTTGGGAGGATGTCCACACAGGAGGATGAGGGTGTGGTCACCAGGCGGAGACAGGTGCTGCCGCACCCCAGCGCTCTGCGGGCCATGGGAGCTTGAAGCGGCCGGGGTTGGCGGCCGCGATTCCTTCCAACTCTTCCAACTGTCTTTCTCGTTTAGCGTAGAGGAGGCGACACACAGTGGTGTCCCGAGCATCCTTCATGACCACTGCGATGATCTGCAGCATGGGGGTGATGCCCGTTCCGTCGGCGATCATGCCCACGTGTTTGGTTTTCTTTCATCGCGGCCTGACGACTTCCTATCCTCTTGCGAACGTTCCAGGAGGCCGCCTGGCCCTCTGAAATGGATGGTGGCGCCGAACTCGAGTTTCACCAAATACGGACTCATCTTCCCGCCTTCTGGGTGCGCGGGATTGAAGTCCTTGAAGTAAACCTTCTCTGGCTGCCTTTGCCCCTGTTCCACTGACTCTCTCTGCAATCGACCATATTCACCTGGCGGCCATGTTTGAGATCTGCATTGAAACCGGGTGGCAACTGGGGTGGCATTTCATTAACTTAATGGCAATATGGCCGCCCTGTGAATATGGCTTGTGGATCTGCGGACACACACCACCCACACACTAGACGGAACCAGCATGGTATGGTTTTTCACAAAAAAAGAAATAATAAAAAAGGTAAAAAACAAACAAAGAGGCACATTCTTTTGAAATATCAACGAGCCATGGGAATAAATAGGCACTGGTAGCGATGTCTGCTCCTCACAACATCTATAAAATAAAAATAAATAAAATCACACCCATGTGAAGTGAGCGGTGCTGATGATGATCATGACACCCGAGGATCCATGTTTGAAATTTGCATTGAAACCGGGTGGCAACTCATTAACTTCATTAACTTCATTAACTTAATGGCAATATGGCCGGCCTGTGAATATATTCAATCGTGCTCACCAGAAAGGCGGTTGCCTAGCGATACTTCACTCGTCCACTGCTCGGGCCGGGAGCATTGATCATCACCATGGATGCCGAATGGGAGGACGGTTTATTGGAAGAGACCCTTAGGTTTATAAAACCCTGTCTTCGCCTTAGCTTTTTTTTTTTGGTGCGGCTTCTGCTGCAGACACCCGAGCCTCCCCCATCTGCTCAGACAAGCTCTGGCGGGGAAACCAACGAACGCTCGTATTGGCGGCACTGCCGCGCGAAAAGAGAAACAAGCGTTTCAAAAGAGTTAAATGGAAAGTTCCGCTCACTTCACATTGGGAGTAGATTTTTATTTTGACGGAACGAGCATGATATGGTTTTTCACAAAAAAAAAAAAAATAATAATACAAAAAAGTAAAAAACAAAGAGGCACATTCCTTTTGAAATATCAACGAGCCATGGTAATAAATAGGCACTGGTAGCGATGTCTGCTCCTCACATCTACAATTAAAAATAAAAATCACACCCAATGTGAAGTGAGCGGTGGTCATGCTTTCATAACGGTCGTGCTTGCATAATCAGACTAGGATTTGAGTCTAGGCTACAGACACATGATGATGACATCACTAGACAAACATGATGCTACGTACACACATTTTGCTATGGCAAAACGCTGAGGAAAAAGGCTACAAACACACACACAGCCACTCTATGGAGCAGTTTACCACCGCTCAAAAATGTTTAAATGGCATAAATGGTCAATGGTCCCAATATCCGTTGGTCAGGTCCAGGGGTGCTGACAAAACGTGCTCACACCAAGCTCCAACATCTATTTCACTTCTTCAATGGCTATTCGTCTGGTCTCAGGTAAATTCTCTGTCAGACTATTTTACCAGGGGTGGTATGTATGTCGATGGCCTGGGTCTGTCCTGGAAGCTCAGAAAACACATCCCTAACCCTGAGAAGAGCTCCTTCACCTCCTGCACTTGGTTGGTGTCAGATGCTCTCCTACGGCCACAGAAGGCGGGGTCAGCACGACCGACACGTGATTTCACAAACAGGGACATGACGGATATGGTCTTCATAGGCTATTTGTGTATGCACGGAATAATGTTTCAGGACTGGTGCCCATAAATATCCACTCCAAAGTGCTTTTGGTGGAGGTTTGGTGGAGGTGGTACTAACCCATACTCCATAAAGTTCAATCTCATACTGGTTAATAATGGTGTAACCACCCCAAGCCGGGTAACTCCAATCGCCGTATATGCAATACCACCTAAACATATTTGGCCAACACGCGGGCCACCAACAGAGCTCCCATGCCTCACATACATATTCTGTCCAAGCGTTCAACCAGTATTTGTAAATCCCGTGGCCACCAAGTGTCTTTGACAGATAAAAATACTCGTTCATATCACGCGGAACTACGAGATCTCCTCCCTTGCTCTGGCACCGATCTCTGCCTTGGTGCCATGTTAAAGGTTCCGAGATCACGAAGACGTAAGACACCCCAGGTCTTTTAAGGGGCCACACGTGCCTCAGCAACGTCTTTAAGCTATTCTGTAGGGCATGAAACTTCTCCAGCAAGCCATCATAACTCCTTTTTAGAGCATCAAAGCGGAGACCCAAATCGCGGATTGACCCTGTACATGTGTTTAAGTCTGTATTGCAGACTTCACATTTAGCAGTGAGCTGGGCGCCGAGCGACTGGCAAAGTTCTAACAGCTCAGGACAGGAGTCGCTCTCTCTGCAGCTGGGTGACTGAGCCATGGCTGGCAAATTCTGGCGCTCGGAGATCCGAAACATATCCACCATGGTGTCCTTGATATTCTGCAATGAGCTATTACTGCTAAATTCAATCAGCAATGAGCTATTACTGCTAAATTCAATCATCTTATGCTTTGGTACCGGTAACCTCCTTAGACAATGCTTTAGGCAATTATACCGTTTCTCTAAGGCACCCACGGTTTTCTGGAGCGCCCTGTAATTCTTGTCCAAGGCATCAATGCTTTGCCTCAAATCGCTCTCCGTCACTCTGCATGTTTTAAGGCCATTACTGCACGAAATAAATTGTTCAGTGAGTTGAGAGTTGGTCCCCTGGCAGATCCTTAACTCTTCGTGACATGGTTCGTCGCTCTCGGCCGCTTGAGCCATTGTTAAGCCATTCTGGCGCTCAAAGGACTTAAACTTCACCATGGTGTCGTTGAGACTCTGCCAAGTGCTTTGCTGATGGGTCACAGTGACCAGGGATGGACTGTTGGTCAATTCAAAGGAGGGGCCATCGGGCCGCATGCCGCTGCCTGTCCCGTCGACCACCGCCTGCTGGATTTTTTGCAGGTCAATGTACAGAAGGCCATGGCCTTGCCCTCTCCCGGCAAACCTAGTTGAGACATGAAGCAAGACATTATCATTCTTCTCGTCTTCGCCCTGCAGTTCAATGTCAAACTGGAGGGCTCCCATCTTGTCGGCTGTTTGAGACCCATTTTGGCCCTCAAAGGACTTAAGCTTCACCATGGTGTCGTTGAGACTCTGCCAAGTGCTTTGCTGATGGGTCACAGTGACCAGGGATGGACTGTTGGTCAATTCAAAGGAGGGCCCATCGGGCTGCATGTCGCTGTCTGTCCCATCGACCAGCGCCTGCTGGTCCAGGTCAATGTCCGCTTCGAGGTCAAGAAGGCAATGTTCCTGCCCTCTCCCGGCAAACCTAGTTGAGTCATGTGCCAAGACATTGTCATTCCTCGTGCCCGAGCCTTGCAGTTCAATATCCAACTCGCCAGTGCTACTACAGGCGAAGATAGCCGCCCCCAACGCCAATATGAGCCAAAGCTTCATGTTGCCGTTGGGCATGGACGTCTGTCAGGTACTATCTTATCAGTTGCTCATACAAAACTTCTTAAAAACTTCTAAAACTTCTGAATTATTGAAGTCAATCACCTATAACGCCAACTTCATTTTATACCCTATTGCTATGACATATGCATGATGTTGACATGATGTTGTTGCGTCCATATTTGGAAAGAGCATAGATCAAATGGGGGAACCTTGTGTCTGTCGACCATAAGCCTTGTTATGGCTGGAGAGACTGTGAGACCTGTTACTGTACCAAACTATCTTAAAATGTTTTGTTCCAGAGACCCTGAGAAAGAAAGATTTGAGTTACAAATGTTGGCTTTAAGAATATATATATATATATATATATATATAATATATATATATATATATATATATAGTATATATATATATATATATATATATATATTCAAATATAGCAGATCTACAAGCTCGCAGCGAGCGGTTCTCACCATTTTCAGTCTGTGTAGTGTAGTACTGTACAGTACACGTACAGTATGTAGCAAAATATATATTTTTTTTTTCCAGAAAACCTAGGTCAGGCCTATGGACTTGAATGGGGAAAATTCAAATGGTAAAAAAGAAATAATTTGCAAGGTGAGACTCACGTCACGGACTCACGGCAACCACACGTACAATTTCCAAGTGCATCTTTCTTGTCATCATTTGAACTGGGTACCCCCCACCCTGACAGGCAGTTGTAAATGGGAATCGAACCAAACCAACCGACCCGACCCGAGTGTCTCGGAGGTCTGGCCCATGACGTGGTGGATGGTGTGGCCCTTCTGGATCTTGTAGTCGGACAGAGTGCGGTTGGCTTCCAGCTGCTTTCTGCCGTAGAACAGCCTCTGTTGGTGAGGGACCGGGGCGAAGGCCCTCATTCTCCTCCATCTTGACCATGACCTTGACTAGGGGTTTTCAAAGTGGGTGACGGGGCACCCTGGGGTGCTGTGACGGCAGTCCAGGGGTGCCGCGAGACAATTTGATAACATTTGGAAGTTATTTTCAGTCAGTTCTAACCAAAATGGCTTTTATCTCAACGATTTCCTCGCAACATAATCATCATAATTAATCATACAAGACTGTCGCACAAAACTAGTGAAAACAGCCGATCTACAAGCACACAACGCCTCGCATATTTAATAATAATAATATTTAATTAGAATAAATCTAAATTAATAATAAAATCTTTAAAATGCAGATAATCTAGAGATAGTTAAAGAGGTGGTGCCATAGTTTGTACTTTTTCTGTTTTTCATGTGTCTAGGAGGTTGAAAGTACTTCATTAGACCCCCTGGTGTGGTTTTTATGAGCAATTATGTATTCTTTTTTGTTTGTTTTCTCTTGGAGGCTGCCACCTTGTGGTCAAAAGTGTCAGTTAAAAAACACAGATACTAAGTATGTCACAGTATCAACTCCTCCCCTAATTACCATTCACCCAACACTGTGGGGTGTGGCTAACTTCAGCTGGGTCACCACCCACCATGACAGCCATGCATACATAAAAACCCAATTTTAACTCTTTATACTTTTTTGAGAAAAAAAAATCTTCCTCCTAGTATAATCATAATACCTGATAATCATGTTTTAGAGGGGGGAAAATCATGGCACCACCTCTTTAATCATTCAGGGTTGCCATGTCCTGATCAGGACCGAAAACCTTGTGCTGTCAACAAGCAGGGAGGCCTGGCCTCACCAGTCTTGAACCGACTAGTCTCGCGTAGCCAGACAACTATTCCACAATCTCCGAATGCTATATAGAGTCTGGAAGAGCAGCTCCCGAACGGCGAGTATCGGAAGTAGCCACTGCTGCACTGAACTGTAGTCCCATTGGAAACATAACAGAAACACAATAGCTCAGACAAAGTCATTCGAGCTGCCTATTATTGTTATGAGTGTATAGTTTAAGAAACGTTTGAAAACATCATGAAGGTGACACCAATAACACCAGAGAAAGACAAAATAAAGCCCCCAGAAATGTTGAAAGGAGACATAACGCTTCCAGTAGGACATGTTATTGCTACTGCACCAAGGGAGCGGTTGCGTCACATCCGCTTTATCTCGCACTCACCGTTTCTATTTCCGTCTGCCAGACTGTATGCCGGGAGCATTTGACCAAATCGCGGAGGCAACAGTCTGGCCACGCGAGACTATGAACCGACTAGCACGCGATGCGACGCTTTGCGTCAATCAGAGCTCGGTGCATCGCCTGAGAGGCGCTGTTGCCCATAGTGAGTGTCTCGCTCGCAGAGGTAAAAGAACCGTGGTTAGGTTCATAACCTCTAGTTGTTGGGCTCGCTGAAAGGCGAGACCAGTTATGTTCTCCCAAATCTTTATAGACCAAGTTTATTCTCCTCAAAGAAATGACCGACAGTACAAAGGCAGGGCCTTTAGCCACAAGCGTAATTTGTATAGGGTTGATGGGTTTAATAAACCCAAGGGCCCCCCTACTGGTGACAGTATTATAAATTCATAGGCTATTATATCGCCGTTGTCGGGTGAAAACCGTGTATGTCCAAAACCGTTCATTTTTCATTTTTCATTTTAAAAATGATTTAAACTAGTGAAAACAGCCGATCTACAAGCACACAACGCCTCGCGGTGCGAGGCGTTGTGTGCTTGTAGATCTGCTGTTTTCACTACTTTTGTGCGACGGCCTTGTCTGATGAAGCAGGGCTTTGCTTTGCGAAAGAACATACACATTTGAAACTTGGAGATACGAGGTTTACACCCGACAACGGCAATATGTATTTTGTCATTTCCAATATATTAGTCTCTAATCTCCTAATCTATGGGCCCCCCTCACAGCAGTACAGGGCCCTTTTGATCTGAAAACCCATGCAGAATAATATCAAATTTTGCCCCTGCCTTTAGCCAATGAGGAGCAGCGGTCTTGGTGACATCACCACCAACACGTGCGACCTGATATAAATAACAACAACACCCACATGAAATCTTTTGTAGTGTGTTCTCCCAAATCTTATATCGGGGATCTGAGGGATTGAATGTTGGAGAAGTAATGTTGGAGTGCCTGTTGGGCGGATCTTTATGCCCAGATATATGTTGTAGTGCCCGTTGGGTAGATCTTTGTGCCCATACACAGAGTTCCATGCGAGCCCACACTGTTTCGTAGGAACAGTATTTCTAGTTTTCTGTTGGCCTTGTCGTCAGTTATAGGTCCGACCTTGCATTGTAATAGAACGTGAATACCATTTTGAGCGGTGCTAACCGCTCCTACATACAGCATTGCGTGTCCCTATGTCCGTAGTACGAGACTAGCGTCACACGAGACTAACGCCATAGAAAGTACGCAGAGACCGACATCACCACAGCTGATGTCACGGCCAATTTCCCCCTTTTCCCCCTCTACGATTGGCTCCCCATTAGAGTCAACGGCAACCACACTTGCCATTTCCTCTTCTTCTTTTTGAGCGGTGCAAACCGCTCCTATAAGTGGCTGTGCGTGTGTCCGTAGCCTTTTTCCTCAGCGTTTTGCTATAGTAAAATGTGTGTGCGTAGCATCATGTTTGTCTAGTGATGTCATATGTCGTATGTCTGCAAACCGCTCCTATAAGTGGCTATGCGTGTGTCCGTAGCCTTTTTCCTCAGCGTTTTGCTATAGTAAAATGTGTGTGCGTAGCATCATGTTTGTCTAGTGATGTCATATGTCGTGTGTCTGTAGCCTTTTTTCTCAGCGTTTTGTCATAGCAAAATGTGTGTGCGTAGCATCATGTTTGTCTAGTGATGTCATATGTCGATGTCTGTAGCCTTTTTCCTCAGCGTTTTGCCATAGCAACATGTGTGTGTGCAGCATAGCCTGTACATCCTAGACTCAAATCCTAGTCTGAAGATGTTATGCAAGCACGACCACCGCTCACTTCACATTGGGTGTGATTTTTTAGTTTGCTGTTGGCCTTGTCGTCAGTTAGGTCCGACCTTGCACTGGGGTTTACCAAATAAAGAACGTGAATACCATTTTGAGCGGTGCCAACCTCTCCTACGAAAGGCTTTGTGTGTCCCTATGTCCGTAGTACAAGACTAACGTCATAGAAAGTACTCAGAGACCGACATCACCACAGCTGACGTCATGGACAGAACGGCCCATACAAGGATAGATATGCACGTGTGTCTTGCACAGCACAGGGGCCATTTTGTTTTGTTGTCTACTCACCGTGGGCTGCTGACAGTGCAGACACCTTCCAGCCCGTATCATTGATGGGGATTCCAAGCTAATAAAATGTTTATTTTGAGCGGTGGTAAACCGCTCCATAGAGTGGCTGTGCGTGTGTCTGTAGCCTTTTTCCTCACCATTTTGCCATAGCAAAACGTGTGTGTGTAGCATCAGTGATGTCATCATCATATGTCTGTAGCCTTTTTCCTCAGTGTTTTGCCATAGTGTGTGTAGCATCAGTGATGTCAGCATCATGTGTCTGTAGCCTTTTCCCTCAGCGTTTTGCCATAGCAAAACGAGTGTGTAGCATAGCCTGTACATCCTAGACTCAAATCCTAGCACGACCACCGCTCACTTCACAGAAAGAAAGAGATAGAAATACTGTTCCTACAAAACAGTGTGGGCTCACTCGTGACGATATTCTGCAGCGTGCTAACTGTCATGTGAATGAAGCTCAACCAATACTCAAACTAACACCACCCCCAGATTTTCCACACCTCGATCGCACCTCATTGGCTAAGGAATCAATAGGGAATCAATGGGAGTGGGAATCAATAGGGAATCAATAGTAGTGGGAATCAATAGGGAATCAATGGGATAGGGAATCAATAGGGAATCAATAGTAGTGGGAATCAATAGGGAATCAATGGGAGTGGGAATCAATAGGGAATCAATAGTAGTGGGAATCAATAGGGAATAAATTGGTCGAGATTCACATGACAGTTAGCTTACTGCAGAATATAGTCACATCAGCAACCACACTTGCAATTTCCAATTATATCTTTCTGGTTCAGGCATCATGATACCTTGATGTCGTGATATCACCCTTTTCCCCCCTCTATGATTGGTTCCCCATTAGAGTCCATTTCCTTTGCATCTTTTTGAAGCGGTGAAAACCGCTTCCAAGAAGTGGCTTTGTCCGTCTCGTGCGTCCCGATGTGAGGACTGGTCAAGCTTCACATGACAATTTGGCCAACCAGATAAAACCATTCATCCATTCAAAATTCATAAAAATATAGAACTAAAGCACATAGAAAGTATAGATCGTAGTACGAGACTAACGTCATATAAGTACTCAGAGACCGACATCACCACAGCGGACGTCACGGACAGAACGGCCCATACAAGGATAGATATGCACGTGCGTCTTGCACAGCACAGGGCGATTTTGTTTTGTTGTCTACTCACCGTGGGCTGCTGACAGTGCAGACACCTTCCTGCCAGTATCATTGATGGGGATTCCAAGCGAATGAAAGGTTTATTTATGGCGGTGCGTGTGTCTGTAGCCTTTTTCCTCAGCGTTTTGCCGTAGAAAAACGTGTGTGTGTGTGTGTAGCATAGCCTGTACATCCTAAACTCAAATCCTAGTCTGAAGACGTTATGCAAGCACGACCACTGCTCTCTTCACATTGGGTGTGATTTTTCCTGGAAAGTTAGCCTGCTGAAATACAAATCTTATTTAAAACTCGAAATACTGTTCCTACGAAACAGTGTGGGCTCACTTGTGATTATATTCTGCAGCGTGCTAACTGTCATGTGAAGCTCAACCAATACTCCAGCTAACACCACTCCCAGATTTTCCACACCCCAATTGCACCTCATTGGCTAAGGGCCCTGCCTTTGTACTGTCTGTGACGGAACTCACTATATAATGAAGATAACATAGTGTTCTCGCCCTTCAGGCGAGCCCACAACAATGATCAAACCTGATTAAGATGATGTCACCATTAGGAATGAATGACGGTCCTTTTATCGTTTTCATTAGTGTGGTTGCTCAACAGGGCAACACATTATAGTCCTGGGGAAACTTTATTTATTACTAGGGTAACTTTTTGCTGCCTTTGGAAATTGACAGAAAGACATCTGTCCGACAGGGACAGGGAATCAATGGGATTGGGAATCAATAGGGAATCAATTGGTCAAACTTCACATGACAGTTAGCTTACTGCAGTATATCAGCAAACGTCAGCAACCACAATAGCAATTTCCAATTGCATCTTTTCTAGTTAGTGTGGTTGCCCAACAGGGTAACACATTATAGTCCTGGGGGAAACGTTATCTACTTCTAGGGTAACTTTTCCACTGCCATTGGAAATTGACAGACAGACAGACTTCTGTCTGGGATAGGGAATCAATGGGGAATCAATGGGAGTGGGAATCAATAGGGAATCAATGGGAGTGGGAATCAGTATGGAATCAATAGTAGTGGGAATCAATAGGGAATCAATGGGAGTGGGAATCAATTGGTCGAGATTCACATGACAGTTAGCTTACTGCAGAATATAGTCACATCAGCAACCACACTTGCAATTTCCAATTATATCTTTCTGGTTCAGGCATCACGATACCTTGATGTCGTGATATCACCCTTTTCCCCCCTCTATGATTGGTTCCCCATTAGAGTCCATTTCCTTTGCATCTTTTTGAAGCGGTGAAAACCGCTTCCAAGAAGTGGCTTTGTCCGTCTCGTGCGTCCCGATGTGAGGACTGGTCAAGCTTCACATGACAATTTGGCCAACCAGATAAAACCATTCATCCATTCAAAATTCATAAAAATATAGAACTAAAGCACATAGAAAGTATAGATTGTAGTACGAGACTAACGTCATAGAAAGTACTCAGAGACCGACATCACCACAGCTGACGTCACGGACAGAACGGCCCATACAAGGATAGATATGCACGTGCGTCTTGCACAGCACAGGGCCATTTTGTTTTGTTGTCTACTCACCGTGGGCTGCTGACAGTGCAGACACCTTCATGCCAGTATCATTGATGGGGATTCCAAGCTAATAAAAAGTTTATTTATGGCGGTGCGTGTGTCTGTAGCCTTTTTCCTCAGCGTTTTGCCGTAGAAAAACGTGTGTGTGTGTAGCATAGCCTGTACATCCTAGACTCAAATCCTAGTCTGAAGACGTTATGCAAGCACGACCACCGCTCACTTCACATTGGGTGTGATTTTCCTGGAAAGTTAGCCTGCTGAAATACAAATCTTATTTAAAACTAGAAATACTGTTCCTACGAAACAGTGTGGGCTCACTCGTGACTATATTCTGCAGCGTGCTAACTGTCATGTGAAGCTCAACCAATACTCCAACTAACACCACCCCCAGATTTTCCACACCTTGATCGCACCTCATTGGCTAAGGGTCCTGCTTTGTACTGTCTGTGACGGAACTCACTATATAAATAATGAAGGTAACATCTCATTGGCTAAGGGCCCTGCCTTTGTACTGTCTGCGACAGAATTCACTATATAATGAAGATAACATAGTGTTCTCGCCCTTCAGGCGAGCCCACAACAATGATCACACCTGATTAAGATGATGTCACCAGTAGGAATGAATGACGGTCCTTTTATTGTGTTCATTAGTGTGGTTGCTCAACAGGGCAACACATTATAGTCCTGGGGAAACTTTATTTATTACTAGGGTAACTTTTTGCTGGCTTTGGAAATTGACAGAAAGACATCTGCCCAACAGGGACAGGGAATCAATAGGGAATCAATGGGAGTGGGAATCAATAGGGAATCAATGGGAGTAAGAATCAATAGGGAATCAATTGGTCAAACGTCACATGACAGTTAGCTTACTGCAGTATATCAGCAACCGTCAGCAACCACACTCGCAATTTCCAATTGCATCTTTTCTAGTTGGTTGCCCAACAGGGCAACACATTATAGTCGGAGGGAAACTATCTACTTCTAGGGTAACCTTTCCGCTGCCATTGGAAATTGACAGACAGACAGACAGACTTCTGTCCGGGATAGGGAATTAATAGGGAATCAATGGGAGTGGGAATCAGTAGGGAATCAATGGGAGTGGGAATCAATAGGGAATCAATGGGAGTGGGAATCAATAGGGAACCAATTGGTGGAGCTTCACATGACAGTTAGCTTACTGCAGAATATAGTCACGTCAACAACCACACTTGTAATTTCCAATTGCATCTTTTCTAGTTAGTATTATTGCCAGACCCATGAAATGGGTAGGCCTACATAAGCAAATGTCGGTCTGTCCCTTTTCTATATAAAGGGTATATATGATGATGACATGATGATGACATGCCTACAAAAGGCATGATGTCATAAATGATGATGACAGACAGGGGGTCTGGCACAACCAGGTTGACCTGGTCTAGTTATTAGTGTGGTTGCCCAGAAGTTCGATTTTGAGGTGTTTTTATTTTACTGGAGTATTTACACGTTTACTTCTACTGCACCTCAGAGGCAAATATTGTACTTAGTTTAAGATTGAACTTTACTAGGCTATAGTTACTTTGTAGATTTTGATTATTATTACAAAACAGTAACCACTTCAGCCCATACATTTCGGATTTACATTACATTTGAAATGGGACATTCTGCATAATGAGTATTTTATACTTTTGGTACTTTAAGCACATTTTGATACCAATACTTTTGTACTTTTACCTAAATATTGAATTATGGATATCCAGAGTCATTTCTACATTGCAGGTTTCTCATAATAGCGAGGCAAAGTTTAGGAACACTTTTGAAAAAAAGCCTTTTCATAGGCCTCTCCTAGTGTTTCCAATTATGTAAAGGTATATGTGTTGTCAGTCAGTCCAGACATATTCCAATGCATATGAATTCCAATATTCCATTACATATGCAAATTCCTCCAGTGCTGAGTAACTTGTCTAACTCTAACTTTTTTCTAGATGATGATGATGATGATGATGATGATGATGATGATGATGATCCACATGTTAATTATTTTTATTCTTACTCACTCCAGCAATAACAATCTTGGATTGGTCTACAGTATGCAAGTGTGTGTGTGTGTGTGTGTGTGTGTGTGTGTGTGTGTGTGTGTGTGTGTGTGTGTGTGTGTGTGTGTGTGTGTGTGTGTGTGTGTGTGTGTGTGTGTACTTTAGTAGGCCTATTATTGCTAAATATAAATACAATTACAATCTTAAAACACCACCCATATTTACCTAATGCACTTTCATATAGCCTACTTGAATGAATGCTCAAGTTATGTAATTAAATACATTCAAAGGCAAAGGCTCCAATTGATGACATTTAACTATTCACAAGCTGTTGTGAGCAGTCTAGTCTTGCCTATTGATTTTATGGAGGGTTATGGTGATGTGCTCCATTTAGAGGGCAACAACGGAACAGCCCCAGGATGAGTGCTATGCTTATGTTTTGGACCAAAAAATAAAGTGCTTGCATAACGTATTTAAAAGGCTAGGCTATGCTACACACACATGTTTTGCTATGGCAAAACGCTGAGGAAAAAGGCTACAAACATGATGCTACGTACACACATTTTGCTATGGCAAAACGCTGAGGAAAAAGGCTACAGACACACGCACAGCCACGCATAGGAGCGGTCTACCACCGCTCAAAAACAGAATCATGAACCATTACATAATAAGTCTATGGCCCGCTGACTCATCATCTGATGTAACCCTTCAGCCAATCAGGCATCACGATAACTTGATGTCGTGATGTCATCCTTTTCCCACTCTATGATTGGCTCCCCATTAGAGTCAGCAGCAACCACACTTGCCATTTCCTTTGCTTCTTTTTAGTTTGCTGTTGGCCTTGTCGTCAGTTAGGTCTGACCTTGCACTGGGATTATTTGTGTTAATGCCCTAATACATACATACATATTGTAACTGCAGCCAAGCCATGGTTTCATATTTTCTGTATTTGTCCTTTTGGGGGCGCTCTAAGGGTGTTTTATGTGTTCCAAGTTCCTAATTAAGTCACCTCTTTGATCTGAGTTCACTGTAATCAAGGGTTGTTCACTACACCTGTTGAGGTAGCAGAGTGCAGACCAGCAAACTTTTCTACTGAGAGAGCTCTGTGTGTGCAGGAGGAGAGTTGAAGTAGAAGAAAAGTAATGTAAAATGCAGTAAATGGAGGAGAAGAAATGTAGTAAAACTAAGAGCATTCAAGTAAAAGTTAAGCAAGAGAAATCAAGTGAAAGAAAGCTAAGAGCTCAAGTGAAAGAAGGTTAAGAGAACTCAAGTGAAGGACAATAAAGTAAGAGAAATAAAGTAAAGAGGAGAAAAGACAGTTTTACAAGAAGACTGGAGATTCCTGGTCCATCCAGTGGTCAGTATTTGTATTGGATTTCAGTCATGTACAATAGTATTATTATTGAGAATGTATACTGAAGTTGATTTTGTTTTGTCTTGTCAAGAAGACTGAAGAACCCAGGTCACCCCGTGACAAACCCCCCCCCATACCTGTGTATGCAGGCAAAGTGGTCAGTAGCCTATTATTTTGTGAGTTTTGTATTCATTCATGTACAGTATATTTTGTTGTGAAATTATTATCCAAGTTAATGTATTTTTTTGTTTGTTTTCTATGCCAGTTCTACGGTGTTTATTGTAATAAACAGCAGTAAAAAGAATTCCGAGTCTCACGCACACTGTATGGGAGGCACAGTAGAACACTACACTGCGTTGGTGAAGGCTCCGAGGCGGACCGGCTGACGGCTGACAGACGTGGATGTTCAGAGTGGACAGAACAGCGGCAGACTACCGCACACTGTCAATGAGGAGGTATCGTTTGGACTGGTTGTGTAGTAGCTTTACAAGGAGCAAGTGGACAATGCTAAACAAGCAAGCACGTTGAAGAGTGTCTTGAAAAGTAGCACAAGGGCTCACTGCCATTTCATTTCAGTTTCTATCGCTCCAGTTTGATTTGCAGTTCTCCTTAAAGCTACAGTGAACTTTTTCTTCTTGTCAATTAAGACAAAATGGACAATGAATATTATATCTCTCTGAATGAAGAGACTAAAGGGAAAACACTTGAAGTTGACTAAAGCTCTAGGATTCAAGTCTTATTTTGTGTTTTTTGATGAAGTCATAAAGGTGTATTCTGTGTATTTAGTCTGTGATAAGAGTGCTACAGTTTTATTATTTTCTATAATTCATGGGATTTAAGTGATTGATTCAACTCTGTTTTGATGGGCATTTTATGCAAGGTTAAAATATTTTAAAAGGTGTACATTTAGATTTCATATTTACACTTAAAGCGGGGAACAAAATACATTTTATTTTGTTATTTTTCTGCATAACATTTCACTACACAAGCACCCAACATGTCATTCACTATTGAAAGTGTTGTATTGCCCACTGAAGAAGTCAGCCTGGCAGAAGATGGTGAAGCAAAGCAGATTACCCCACCAAAGGAAATTGACACTGGTGAGCAAGATAATGCAACAGAAGAAGACACACAACCTCTGTCTGGTGCAGATGGCACGCAAACACTTCCAGACAGAAGGAAAAGCCAGCGTACAAGAACCCTCACAGAAAAAGGAAAGGCTCTACAAGATGACAGATTGAATAACCTGGAAGCTAATTTTTTAAGGTTATTTAGAAGATGGAAGTACCACATGAATGGCTTGAAAGGATCCATTAAGAGAAATGAGCATACTGATCTCATTGAAGAAGTGATGAGTGCAATCAACAACATTCAAGCGGAGGTTGACAGTATTCATCTCGAGATGATGTCCATTTCAACTCCTGATCCTGAAATCCGGAGAATGAATGACACATGCCATGCACTCACTAAGGTTGCAAATTTGAATGCGCAACACTGCTTTGGGAGTAATAATGAAGCCATACACTGGCCTGACCATGAGTCTGTGTTTGATCCTACAGAGTCCAGTGTTGCCTCAATTAAAAGATGTGAGTCAAAATCTTCTAAAAGGTCAAATCAAGATAAACAACAAGCAGCAGCTGAAGCTGCTGCTTCAAACGAGGTTCTCAAAATAATGAAAACACAACACCAACAAGAGGAAGAAATCCAAAGCCTCGAAGCAGAAGATGAGAGATTAAAGGCTGAATTTGAAGCAGAGAAAGCTAGTAAAAGAGTTCAATTTGTTACAGAAAGTGCTGCTATAAGAAAAAGGCTGGAAGAGAAAAAGAAAGAAGTGGAACGGTTGGAGGAACTAAAAAAGTACAACTCGGCACAAGCAAGACTGCAAATTTTGGAAGTTTATTCAGACAGTGATCAAAGTGATGGAGAAGAGCACATTTCATCTCCTACCCCTAAACAAGGCCAAGACCAACTAAGACCCCCAGGTTCTTCCCATCTCCCACTCACACTGAATCCCTTAAGTAAAGCCTTCCATTCCCTTCAACAAGTACCGCTTTCTCAAGCACCCTCTGCTCGACAGGTACCAGCCACTAAAATCCATTTCCCACCTCAATCTAAAGTCGCCACAATACCTACCTCAGGCCTTCCAATGTTCACCTCAGTTTCCACCCCACAAGTCACAATGAGTCAAATTTCTACAAGTCATCAAGCTACCCCTGTTCAATCTTCTCCCACACTACAATCAAACCCTAACCAAGTTCCTACCACTCAATCGGCTACACCCACTACCTTTCAAGTAGTTTCCAATGACCTTGTGAGAACGCTTGCTGAAGCTATTACTGCTAATCGGATTCCAATACCAGAACCGGTTGTCTTCACAGGAGATCCCCTCCAATATAATGACTGGAAGCTTTCTTTCTCAACATTGATTGATCGCAAGAACCTGCCAACTGAAGAGAAATTATTTTTCCTGCGCAAGTATGTTGGTGGCTCAGCTAAGAGAGCTATCGAAGGACATTTTCTAGCAGGCACCGAAGCTGCTTATCGTGATGCTTGGAACACACTTGAAGACAGATTCGGTAATCCATTTATAATCAGTAAATCATACCGTGACAAGATCCACTCATGGCACAAAATTGGCACCAGAGACGGCGAAGACCTTCGTGAGTTTGTGGATTTCTTGAGCAGCGTTGGATCAGCCATGCCTTATGTTCAAGGTTTACAAGCACTCAATGACTGTGTAGAGAACCAAAAGATAGCTGCGAAATTACCTGATTGGTTAAGCTCACTTTGGAATAGAAAGGTCACAATGTTTCTGGACGAACATGAAATGTTCCCTGATTTCAGATACTTCGTACAGTTTCTCAACCTTGAGGCTCGAATTGCATGCAACCCCATTACGTCATTACAAGCAATAAAGTCAATAGAACAAGGAAGATCAAAGCCAACAGAAAGAGAATTTAAGTCTCAACAGAATCGCAACTGTAATACTTTAACCACTAGCTCAAGTGAGAAGACAAGCATGTGCATGTTTTGTAAGAAGCAAGGCCACACTCTGGATGAATGTCGTAAGATAATGGAAAGGCCTATTGAAGAAAGAGTGAAGTTTGTACAACTGGAGAGGTTATGTTTCGGCTGTCTTAAGACTGGCCATTACTCTAAAGAATGTACATCCAGGAGTGTGTGCACGTCATGTGGGAAATCCCATCCAACCTGCTTACATCAAGATCGTGGACAGTCAAGTGAAAGCAGGGGAGTCTCAGATGAAGAGTCAGAACCCATAGAGACAGTTACTTCTAACAGAGTCATTACAGATAGAACCAGCACTCGTACTTCACCTATTGTTCCAGTGTATGTTTCCACAACCACTGAACCAGACAAGGAAGTTCTAGTGTATGCTTTGCTGGACACTCAGAGCGACACTACCTTCATGCTTAAGGATACAGCTGAGATACTGAATGTAAAGAAGAAGTCAGAAAAGCTCAAGGTATCTACAATGACGTCAAAGACAAAGGTTGTACTTAGCCAAAGGGTGAATGGTCTACAAGTAAGAGGCATCAAGTCTGACATTAAAATCAAACTCCCAACAACCTACATCAGTGATTATATACCATCAAACAGATCCCATATACCCACAAGTGAAACAGCAAGGTCCTGGCCCCACTTGCAACATCTGGCGGAAGAAATGTGTCCTGAGCTCAACTGCAAAGTAGGATTGTTGATTGGCTTTGACTGCCCTCAAGCCTTACTTCCCAGAGATGTCATTTGTGGCAATGAAGACCAGCCTTTTGCACAGAAGTCTGTGTTAGGTTGGAGCATTGTAGGCTATAAGAAAGAAAGTGTCCACCAAGAGGATAAGTTGGTGATGAGTCATCGTATCATCACAAAGAAAGTTATGCCAGTTAGCGAGCACCATGTGTCTCACAGGCTCACCACAAAGAAGGTGGTAGAGTCAGATTGCTCCATAAAGCAAAAGGAGCTCCCTAAAGATGATAAGGAGTTTATGGTGGGAGGGATCAATGAAGACCCAGAACTCAATGTTCATACCACAGCTAAGGAGGAAAGGTCTCCATCAGATCGCCCACAGAAGTCTTCAGTTTGGAAGAAAGTAAGGGTCACAGAAAGGCACAAGAGTCGTGCAAAGGGCATGGAAACAAGATCCAGTGAAGAAATTACGTCTCCAAATCAAGGGAAAGATGTGCACCACAAGTCAACCAAATCAAGACCATCCATGGATAGCCACGATAACCCGAGGGTGGGAGATTGTGGTCCGAGGACTCAACCACTGATTTACTGACACACACTCACATACAGTTATTTTGTTTTGTTACTGCAACATGCTAAGTTGTATTAAGAATCACACAAGTGTGATGGTGGGAGTGTAACTGCAGCCAAGCCATGGTTTCATATTTTCTGTATTTGTCCTTTTGGGGGCGCTCTAAGGGTGTTTTATGTGTTCCAAGTTCCTAATTAAGTCACCTCTTTGATCTGAGTTCACTGTAATCAAGGGTTGTTCACTACACCTGTTGAGGTAGCAGAGTGCAGACCAGCAAACTTTTCTACTGAGAGAGCTCTGTGTGTGCAGGAGGAGAGTTGAAGTAGAAGAAAAGTAATGTAAAATGCAGTAAATGGAGGAGAAGAAATGTAGTAAAACTAAGAGCATTCAAGTAAAAGTTAAGCAAGAGAAATCAAGTGAAAGAAAGCTAAGAGCTCAAGTGAAAGAAGGTTAAGAGAACTCAAGTGAAGGACAATAAAGTAAGAGAAATAAAGTAAAGAGGAGAAAAGACAGTTTTACAAGAAGACTGGAGATTCCTGGTCCATCCAGTGGTCAGTATTTGTATTGGATTTCAGTCATGTACAATAGTATTATTATTGAGAATGTATACTGAAGTTGATTTTGTTTTGTCTTGTCAAGAAGACTGAAGAACCCAGGTCACCCCGTGACAAACCCCCCCCCATACCTGTGTATGCAGGCAAAGTGGTCAGTAGCCTATTATTTTGTGAGTTTTGTATTCATTCATGTACAGTATATTTTGTTGTGAAATTATTATCCAAGTTAATGTATTTTTTTGTTTGTTTTCTATGCCAGTTCTACGGTGTTTATTGTAATAAACAGCAGTAAAAAGAATTCCGAGTCTCACGCACACTGTATGGGAGGCACACATATATATATGTTCTGTTCCCACAACGTGTTGTATACTTCCAGTATGTTAACGAGGTTAAACAGACAGCCAAACTCGGTTTTCACGAGCCAGGAAGCGAGCGCCTTGCTCCTTTTAATAATTACAATCTTCAGAGTTACAGGTGAAAATCGTGTAAAACTGTAGCAAACAGAACAACAAAGACAAAGAAATGTCTTAGCTATCATCAAAATATCACTATATGAATTTAAGCTGGCTAGTACGTGCTAATATGAAATATAAACACAGATACATGAAATGAATATTGTCTCTGAAAAGTAGCCGATCTACAAGTTTCCATTAACATCATACTTTTTAACAAACATGAATTATTTAAACAGTGTACAGAAAGTGAATCAAGTTCAAACTTACAGCCATTGCTTTCGAAGGTGCAAAAAGATTCAAGATACAGAAAACACTGCCATCATGTGCTTGTCAGCTTGTTGTATAATGGAGTCTACTGAGTTACTGAGCTTCTTCTTCTTCCCAGCATGCACTGCTAAACCACTACTGACATGTCAGAATAAGAGTCTGCTAACCTTAGCATTTCAAAATAAAAGCACCTCATTGGATTACTACAAAATAAACACACAAGCAATGTAAACTTAAGTTTCTAACATGAACATAAAGCATGAACTCAAACTGAGGGCAGGATAATATATATATATATATATATATATATATATATATATATATATATATATTATATATATATATATATATATATATATATATATATATATATATATATATATATATATAAAACCCTAACCCCCCCCATTTCCAATTTCCAATACTTTTACTTCTACTCCACTACATCTCGGATCCAACCTATTTTATACTTGGGCTATTTGAAAATATCTGATATACAAGCTCAGAGCTTGTAGGTCACATCCCTAATTGCTGTGCTCCCATTTCGGCATAAAAGCCATGGTCTCATTTTATTTTAATTGCTGTGCTAATGGGACTAAACACCACAAGTTCGACGCTAATAGAGCGCAAAGGTGCTATCAGTATTAATAATGCATAAAATCGTCTCAGTCGGGTGCCAACCTCATTATGTCCAAAACTGCATACTTGTCAGGATTCAGAATTCAAAAACAGCAAAAGTAGCAGATCTACAAGGTCGCTTTGCGACGCGCTTCGTGCTTGTGCGTCTGCTGTTTTTGATGCTTTTGTTTGCCCTAAAATCACGCAAAGCGGTACACAGTATCTCTAAGGTCATGTCATCAACATGGATTTGTCCCATTTTCCATATTCCCTCCTTATTGGCTACCATTGCCTTCTAAAGTTTGTGTATGCGACCTGACGGTCGCTTATCTCCCGATTAGGGAGTCTTACTGTTCAATAATGTTTGGGAGTGAACTGTCACTCAAAGTGCCTCTCGTCAATCACAGCGCGTCTTTTGCGGGACTTTCCTGAACGTCGCTATCATTCGCGACACGTGAATGAAACGGCTAAGCACGCTAAGAGGAACTGGAAGTGATACCCAGCTTTCATGCAAGGTCCATAGACAGTAAAATAATATGGACGATGTTAAGCCATTGGTTATGCTGCGAAAATGGCGCTTTTTTGTCCCTTGTACGGGTGCCACCATCATTGTAGAAATCAACGTTCATTGGTAGAAATGGTACCATCTCGAATGCTATTGGCTGCCAAAGGTCACATGCAACCGCAGGGATACTTGGGAGAATGTGGTGTTGAGCTTGCCAAATAAAGCACATGAAGAAGAATCATCACAAGCCTATGATCACAAGACCCTCCTACAGCACACCCTGCTTTAATATCAAATATAACATAAATTGGACCATATTTTCACAAAACACATATCATGGTGATTGAAACGAGGCTTTAAACTAGTGACAGGAACCATACAGTGTTTATGACAATGTTTATTAAGTTAAGAAAATCAAATGTAAAAGTTTGGGGGAAATGAATGGAATCCTATGGAGAACATGTTGCTTCTGGTGCCAGAACAGCGCAACTAGCGGCCAATCATAGGAACTTTCAGTTCCCCCCCTGGCAAGGTCTCCTGAGACACAGGAAACTCGTGGATAGATCGGCTATTTTCAATTATTGCTTATTTTGGGCTTATAGAGTAGACCAACTATAGTTGCTTATTCCTCTCGCAGCATCTGGCAAACGCAACAGTGTTTTTGCCGACCTTATTTGGAGACGTCATCTGGAAGTGCTCTGTTCCATTCACAGTACTTTCACTTTGTTGTGTGAATCATGACAGTGTGAGTCACTTCAGTAGTGGGCCATGCAGTTCCCAGGTGGAAAGCCCGGTGATGGTAGGTTAGTGGGCCAGCATAGTACGTTTACTTGAGTACAATTTTGAGGTATTTATACTTTACTTGAGTATTTCCAATTTCCAGTAATTGGTGTGGTTGCCCAACAGGGCAACACATTATAGTCCTGGGGAAACTTTATTTATTACATGGGTAACTTTTCCACTGCCATTGGAAATTGACAGACAGACAGACTTCTGTCCGACAGGGATAGGGAATCAATAGGGAATCAATGGGAGTGGGAATCAATAGGGAATCAATGGGAGTGGGAATCAATATAGGGAATCAATGGGAGTGGGAATCAATAGGGAATCAATGGGAGTGGGAATCAATAGGGAATCAATGGGAGTGGGAATCAATAGGAGTGGGAATCAATATAGGGAATCAATGGGAGTGGGAATCAATGGGAGTGGGAATTAATAGGGAATCAATGGGAGTGGGAATCAATGGGAGTGGGAATTAATAGGGAATCAATGGGAGTGGGAATCAATTAGCCCTATTCACGGCCCGCCCACTCAGCAAATTTGTCAGCAACTTCCTGGTGCTGATGTCAGTTTTGCAGGGGAAATTAATACAGAAATAACTGGACTTAAAGGCAACAAATCATTATTTCGAACGGTAAAGTAAATTATGATGCTTTGTGCCTTTTACAATCTTGTGTTCTTGATCATGCTAGCCGTATTTTATACTTTACTATTCGGAAATTGCATTACATTTGCGATTTCTGTGTTAACTCTATGGGCTTTTAGCAGGGTTTTACCCTTCAAAACGTGACTTCAGCACCAGGGGGATGCTGAGTGGGCGAGCCGTGAATAGGGCTAATAGGGAATCAATGGGAGTGGGAATTAATAGGGAATCAATGGGAATGGGAATTAATAGGGAATCAATGGGAGTGGGAATTAATAGGGAATCAATGGGAGTGGGAATTAATAGGGAATCAATTGGAGTGGGAATTAATAGGGAATCAATGGGAGTGGGAATTAATAGGGAATCAATGGGAGTGGGAATTAATAGGGAATCAATGGGAGTAGGAATTAATAGGGAATCAATTGGTGGAGCTTCACATGACACTTAACTTACTGCAGAATATAGTCACGTCAACAACCAAACTTGTAATTTCTAATTGCATCTTATCTAGTTTACTTCTATACTCCACTACGTCTTGGAGGCAAATATTGTAGCAACTTTTACTCCACTACATTTATTTGAAAACTTTAGTTACTAGTTACTTTTTTTTATTATTATACAAAACATACAGAACCACTTCAGCCCTGTATACATTTTGGCCATTTGAAAACAGCAGATCTACAAGCTCACAATGCGTATTTTCAAAAGACTTTTGTACATTTTGAACACTGGAAATGGGACATTCTGCATAATGAGTACTTTCTACTTGTAGTACATTTTATGCCAATACTTTTGTACTTTTACTCACATTTTTAATTGGGCTTTACTTGTAAAAGAGTATTTCTAAATTAAAAAAAAAAATGTACTTTTTTGTGGGCAAAACACAAATTCAGAGTGAAAGTTTTTAACTTAAATCTTTGCTTTATGGGGGTCCCTGAACAAAGTATTTTGAGATGGGGGTATATCATATCATTTTGGGAAAAAACATTTTTCAGAAAACTGTTAGGATTTAGAAGAGGACGTTTTGTAGAATCGGCCTGTATATATCAGTGGTTCTCAATCTTAGTCATGTCAAGGACCCCCAAAATGATATGTAGGCCTATTTGGCCGCAGACCCCCATCTCAAAATATATGAATTTGGCCGCAAATTGCAGCACTAGATTTTGTTATTTATTTTTTAATCGGTTGAATCTAGGGTTGCAATACCTCCCATAGGCCAGCCAATGCATGAAAACAGTTTGTTGCTATTAATTGTATTAAACAACGTCAAACTCGCCAATATTGGGGCTGTATGGAAAGCTTGGAGTATCCTCTTTCTATCTGCAAAATGTTTGTTTCATAAAAATCTAAAAATTCAGTTCAGGTGATTATTTTTGTGACCATTTAAGTGCTGGAGTTTGGAAGCGCTCGTGGGAATTCACTCAGCGGTCCTGTGTACCAGCTGGTTCTAAATGTCACATAGGCTAATGCATGAGGCAGCGGGACATGGCGTTATGGAAGACGAGCGCTTCCGAAGTTCAACACTTAGAAAAACATACATGTCTTCTCGGATTTATTGACAGATATGACTCATAACATGTCTACAGTGGCTTTTTATGAAATAAACACTGTGCAGATAGAAAGAGGATACTCCAAGCTTTCCACAGAGCCCCAATATTGGTGAGTTTGACGTCGTTTCATACAATCAGATAGCAATAAACTGTTTTGATGCATTGGCTGCCTATAGGGAGGTATTGCAACCCTAGATTCAACCGATTAAAAAAAATCTAGTGTTGCAATTTGCGGCTAATTTGGGTCTTGCTTCAAGCTAGCTACACGCCTCTGTGCACAGCAGTCAGACAACCAGCAGTTCCACCCACCTAACCACAGACACAGACGCACACACACGCACGCACGCACGCACGCACGCACACACGCACACACACACACACTTAAGTACAAGAATGTATAAAGGAAACGATATCAGCACAGTCAGATAGTTAGGAAAACAGACAGTTACAAAGTGCATGCAGGGCAAAACGTTGTTGCATACAAACACACACACACACACACACACACACACACGCACACGCGCGCAAGCGCACACGCGCGCAAGCGCGCACGCGCGCACACACACACACACACGCACACACACACACACACACACACACACACACACACACACACACACACACACACACACACACACACACACACACACACACCCCAGTGGTGTAAAGTAACAAAGTACATTTACTTAAAGGGGAAGACCACCCATTTTCAATATTGAACTATGTCATTAATGGAGTAGTTCACCCCCAAAATGACTTTTTTTCTATTGATTAGTCACGCCATGGAGATTAGAGTTCTATAATATTTTTTGGTTTTTGTCACATTCCTAAGACAAAAATGTGATAACAATAAATTTACCCCCATTCGTTCCGGATGGTGACCCGTTTCGAAACGGGTCACCATCCGGAATCAATGGGGGTAAATTTACTCGAATCAAAATTTTGTCTTAGGAATGTGACAAAAACCAAAAAATATTATTGAACTCTAATCTCCATGGCGTGACTAATCAATAGAAAGTCATTTTGGGGGTGAACTACTCCTTTAATATAACTTGGAGGAGTTGTGTGGAAATAGAAAAAAAGTCCCCCCCCCCCCCCTTCTGTGTTGCCTAGAACTGGAAGATAGATTTTGGGTTTTTTATTGTAAAGTACAACGGTGTGATGTCATCAAGTTGTACTTAATACAAACCCAAAAATCACAGAAGAGGGGGAACTTTTTTTCTATTTCCACACAACTCCTCTAAGGTATATTAACCTGTCTGGTGCCAACCAGTTTGTATTGGTACCCCCCCTGTCCCAACCCTGAGTTTCCTGAGTTTAGGCCATTTTTGACAAAAAAAAAAAAAATGATCGCGAAATTGCATGTTTAACCCCCATACCAACCCCATCTTTCAAACATGGCAGCCATGTTTGTTTACATTTGAAGAAAACATAATGGCTGCTATCTCATGAATGCCTGAACGGATTTCCAAGCGGATTTTTTTGTTTGAAAGCTGTGAACAGCGTGCACACACGTGGTGCATGATTAGGCATGGGCGTGCATGATCTGTGCACTATGAATTACATGGAAGTCTATGGAGACCATGGCAACTTGGACCTTCAAAGAGATTTAACTCATCTGGTGCCGATCCCGAACTAGTTCGGCTTTATTTCAATCCAATACAATCTTTTTTTTATTAATTCACTTACCCCGAGCTGCTTGTAGAGTCGTGGGTGGTCCTGGCTCGCTAGCCGCTAGCCAGCTAGCCGTTCTACTCTGTCCGACGATATATTCCATTAAAAATGGTTTAAAATACATTTTTGAGCTCCCCAATGTTCACCCGATGTTCGGCGCCGCTTCCGATGAGTACACGAGTGTGCCGATCCCGAAGTAGTTCGGCTTTATTTAATTAAATGAATAAAATGATAAGAGGCCTTCTGAAGCCTGGCCTGATTTTTCTAGCTACTAGCCGAAAGCTAGCAACCTCCCGGCCGGCCGTAATTTGCGAACGCAATCGCCAATCTCCGCCTAATCCAAAGAAAGACCGCATCTTTAAAGGCTTATATCTCTTTTTTGTGTTTTAAGGAAGCGGCGCGAGGTTTATTTACGGCGAAATCGCCCAAAAATGATCTTTTAGATGACAAAATGGGAATAGCCATTCTGTTAGCATCTTCATCCGGGACATTTCCATGCCGTGCATGAACGTGAGCATGTGAGGTCCTGGAAGCTGAATTCCTGGAAGCTAAAGCGCTCGCCTATGAGAGATGCGCTGGCATTCTTTGGCCCCTAGAGGGCGCTGGCACTCAAAGAGTTAATTGATAGCAACATATGACATAGTTCAATGTTGAAAATGGTTTTGAGGTACTTTTACTTTACTGGAGTATTTCCAGTTTGAAATAAAATGTACTTCTACTCCAATACGTCTCAGAGGCAAATATTGTACTTTTACTCCACTACATTTATTTGGAAACTTTAGTAACCAGTTAATTTACAGATATAAATGATTATATTATAAACACTTAGCCCTATTTTATACCATAGGCTGTTTGAAAATGCTATTTTCAAACATTTTGTACTTTTACTTTTTGATGCCAACACTTTTACTACTTTCACTCTAGTACATTTCGAAATTCCTAACTTCTACTTGTAACAGAGTATCGATACTTTTACTTAAGTAAATGTGTGAGTACTTTTTTCTTATCACTGCGCCTAACCGCACGCACGCACGCACCAGGGGTGGCGCACCAAATCCTGGGCCCTGGGTACAAGGGTTCACTGCGGGCCCCCCATGAATGTTCTTCATAACCCATTTAGACTGGGAACGCATTATTATGCATTATTTTGTGCTTTAACTATTGAAAATAGCAGACATACAAGCTTGTAGATCTGCTATTTCTGAAAAGTCGTGAAAAGTGAAATCGTGAAAAGTCTTTGAATATCTCAAATCCTTTTTTGAAAAACCTATGTTTCTATGTCAGTGGTGTTCAAACCTTTTCACTTGAAGGACCCCCAAAATGATATGTATTTGGCCCACGGACCCTCATCTCAAAATATTTACTTCCAGCCCCCCCCCCCCCAGAAGCAACATTTGAGTTACAAATGTTCGCTTGAAACATACACATATTCAAAGATTTGCACACATTTTCACAACTTTTCAAAAAATAGCAGATCTCGCGAGAGCTTGTATATCTGCTATTTTTTCAAAAGCTAAAGTATAAAATAATTAAGGCCCCTCCCTCCACCTTGGGCCCTAGAAACTCAGTCCCACTAACCCCCCCCCCCCCCCCCCCCCTTGTGACGCCCCTGCGCACGCACACGCACGCACGCACACACACATACAGAGAGTGAGAGAGAGAGAAAGAAACACTCTCTGTGGCAAGGCTACATCCTTCCTCTTATCAAACCTGCTGTGACATCTTCATGTTCCCAATCCCACGAGGTATTATTACAGTAAGTTGTATTAAATTTATATCGCACTTCAGTGTTTCGCCATGCTTTTTCCTGTTCAAGGCGTTGATTAGAGTGAGTGCTGCAGGTGGTTGGTTTAATGTGTTTGGTGCCAGCGCTGCGCTGCTGGTGATTATTATCAACGGTAAACTTTATCATTTTAGCTTCTGTCTATGTTCTATTGAATGTGTGGGTCGGACACATCTTTATTGGTCCCTTATTTATTTATTTATTATACATTTCGTTTTTAATTATAAAAACATTTCTTGAAGAAATACAAGAAATCTTAAGAGATTCCATAAAAAAACAAATGTTTAAGAATTATTGAAAATAGCCGATCTACAAGCTCACAACGCGGGGCGAGCGAGCTTGTAGATCAGCTGTTTTCAATATTGTTTGGAGTTTGGGTCCCGGGCAAACGTTTTATAATCCATTTTGGTTCTCGAGCTAAAAGGTTTGGGACCGTCATGGATCAACTTCAACCTGGTGTGTGCACGTCCTCCATTCACGGCCCATACATCTACATAAACGTTCAGATTACAAATGTAAAGTGCTTCCGACATTGCTAGGGATCTTACGATTCCGCACGGGCCCGCATAAGTACCCGTACCGTCCATATCGTTCAATAAAAAGGCACTTTAATCCGATCCGTGGCCGTTTGCTACCAGAGTTATAACGTATGAAGAGTGCAGTACACCTACCAACCGATAGGGGGCCGTAGTTATAACCATATGGAGGACGTGCGAAGCAAATGAGACGGGTCCGACTGCAGTACACAGCCTTGGAGGAGGCGGGCATTGGAGGAGGCGGGCATTGGAGGAGGCGGGCATTGGAGAGCCTTGTAGGGAGCCTTGGAGGGGGCGGGCATTGGAGCTGTCCATTTCTTAAAGGTATATGACGCTCTGAATGAAACTGAGACAGGTTTGAACAAACTTACTGCACAGTCAAACTAATAAATGACAAGCATTTAACTTACTCCTTTTTCTGAATTATTATATTATTATAAAATAATTGACAAGCATTAATAAACATAATCATTTTATAATATAATCATTGAGAAAAAGGTGTAAGTTATAACTTACTTAGAAATCTCAATGATTATATTATAAAATGATTATGATTATTAATGCTTGTCATTCTAATATTTGTTTTAAATAATCATTATTTAAAACAAATATTAGAATGACACGCATTTAACTTACTCCTTTTTCCCATTGATTATAAATTATTATGATTATTAATAATCTCTCGACCACGGAGTGACGGCAGCGGAGGTCCGTGAGAGGTGCCGTGGGACCCCCACATGGTGGCCGTGAGTCGGCCGTCCTGCGGGGATCCCTCGCCGCCCGCTGCGGTCGCCCCGTTGTCGGCGGCGAGAGACACCCCGGTGGAGGGTTGACGTGAGTCGGCGACCGCGGAGGTCTGTGCGGAGGGGGGATCCCTCGCCGCACAGACCTCCGCGGTGGCCCCGTTGTCGGCGGCGAGAGACACCCCGGTGGAGGGTTGACCTGAGTCGGCCACCCTGCGGGAGTGCGGGGGTCTCACGCCGCTGACCACGGGGTGACCGCAGCGGAGGTCCGTGAGTAGTGGTCTCCCGGTGGTAGCCGTTAGTCAGCCGCAGCGGAGCCGCAGTGGAGGTCCGTGAGATGTGCGGGGGTCTCGCTGCTGATCCCCGGGGTGTCTCTCACCGCTGATTTATTATTAAAAGAAACTTAGGCTACTATATTATTAATATAGAAACTTTACTGTATTATTATTATTACTATATTAAAATAAACTATTTACTATATTATTAATATAGTAAATAGTTTCTTTTAATAATATTCTTAAAGAAACGTGTTATTTTCCTGTGTTCAATAAGAATTAATAATCCATGTCGTTGTACTATTCTAAAAACGACTGGGTACCGGTGGCTGTGTTGGGTGGCGAAAACAGCCGATCTACAAGCCCACAAAGCGTTGCGCTTGCTTGCGTTGTTGTGAGCTTGTAGGTCTGCTGTTTTCAGCACCTCCAAGGCCCGCCTCCTCCATGATTCTATTGGATACTATGAACCTTTCTAATCCGCCTCCAGCTCCTCCAATGCCCGCCTCCTCCAATGGCCGCCTCCTACTGAGTACTGCAATCGAACTCTATTGAAGCAAATGGCCAACAACACGCAGGATACTGGCTCTTACACCCGCCCGAAGTGACTTGGAACATCCTTGGCCGTGGGTAAAGCAATTTATATTTGAAATATGGACGTTTGTGTAGATTTATGGGCCGTTAATGAAGAGAGTGAACAAAAAGTGTGTGTGTGTGTGTGTGTGTGCGCGTGTGTGTGTGTGTGTGTGCGTGTGCGTGCGCGCGCCTATATACGGGGTATAAAGCTTTTGGAACACACAGCATTATTTTTTTCTTAAAATGCATTTAAAGGTAGCAGCTTTGTTTCATACTGTGTGCAGCAGGTCTAGATGTCAATCCATGGTTTATAGTCCTTAGGATGGTTGTGTTTCTAGCCTTTTGTCGCAAAAGTTCACAAATCCTGCTGCTGTGTTTGCACATTGTTGTATTTCTCCCAGTAGGTATGGGAGTTCTTCATCAGAGTGTGTGTAACCTGTGGGAAGTATGTGTCTCCGATGTCTTGGTATAGTGGGCAGGTGGTTAGAAATTAAGTGTAGCTCTGTTTCTAACAGTCTGTCTTGCCTTTGGAGCGGGGTCTGTCTGTGGCGGCCTTTCTCTATTGCAAGGCTGTGTTCGCTGAGTCTGTACCATAAATGGTTCCTGGCCCCCTTTGAGAAACAGTGGTTTAACTTCATGAAAAAAAATGAAACAACAAAAGGGAAAAGGAAACTAACTACGCCTACGGTTAACTGACGATTTCCTTCACACTTGTTCAGAGTGAGACTGAATGTTAAAGAGGCAGGGGCTGAAATTTCTAAAAGGGCCTTTTGGTGGAAATATCGAAAATAGCAGAGCTCCAAGCTCACAACGCGTCGCAGTGCGAGCTTGGTCTGCTATTTTGATAACACACTGAACTAAGTATAATCAAGTCAATACTGGAGATGTGGCGTACGCCGAAACGGCATGGATTTCTAGTCAGAATGAAACCGCTAAGAGGAACAGAACAGCAAGTGATGACGTCCACCACATTGCTTGTAAGGCCTCACGGGGACACAGAGAAACTTCCACGTTGTTTTGAATCAGTGGTTCCCTCTTTGGGTTTCCAGCTAAATTAGATCATGTACAGTTAAGTAGAATCAATAAGGATCTGTCCAACCATCTGTTGACCCTATTTTAAAAATAATGTACGAAAATACAAGAATTCTGAATCAAAACAACCAGAATTGTTAGGTATGCTGAGGCTGCAGAGGTTCCATGACTCACACTGAGCAGTATTGTCGGTTAGGGCATTAACAAAAAACTTGACAAAAGTCGACTCAGTCGACTTCATTGCGCAAGTTGAGAAAATAGCAGATCTACATGCTCACAACGCCTCACATCGCGAGGCGTTGTGAGCATGTAGATTGTCTATTTTCACAATTTCTGCCTCTATATATTTGACAATTTGGACAATGTTTAATTTGTCATTTTATAGGTATTAAAAAGTCCTTAAATTGGCACTAAAGGTAAAGATACCCTCTATATAGTTAAACTTTATGTTGGTTTGTTTACAGTTGAGTGAGAAAACAATGTTTCACATTAAAGGAGCTATAGTCAACTTTTTCTTGAAAAACGGATGCTAAAATAAAAATAATGTTTTGTAAATATTTTATAAAAAAAATAAGCTTCATATATGTGTTTCTATTCAAAAATGACCACAAAAAGCTTAGCATAATCATTTTGGCCATTGTCAGGCCGACACTTTGTTTACATTCTAGTTACTAGGATGTAAACAAAGTGTCGGTCCTACAATGAAAAAGTTGACTATAGCTCCTTTAAGTTAATCATCTGGGGACCCCCCCCCCCCAAAAAAAAAAAATAAATAAATAATTGTGTGGTCGTGTGTGATGTGATGACGCCATCGAACGATAAAGTCGACTTGCAAAAATCACAAGTCGTTAATGCCCTATAGGCATATACACTCCTTTAAGGCACAGTAGAGGCTGCAGAGGTTCCATGGCTCGCACACAGCAGTATTGTCAGTGTGTGTCTGTTTCCCTTTCACAGGTTTCAGTGCATGTGGCGGTGACGTCTGTGGTCAACTGTCACTTTCATAACGTCTTGCACAAATAGTTTGTGTGAGCTGAACCCGCCTTAACGTCTACACGCAAGGCCATAATACACACGCCATCCGTGGTGGAAAAGAGTACTCAAATGTTTCAATATTGAACTATGTCATTAACACATGAGAAGCCAAGGTTTCTAACATTTCTAGCTGTTGCTGCTGCCGTCGTTCACCTACGCTTTAATTTTGAAGAGCCTCGGAAGCTTCGTGCGTGTGCACGTGAGTGTCCACTGTCCACTGACGATTGAGGAGGATAATCCATTTGTTTACAAACGCTCGCGAAACTAAAATCCAAACCGGGGCCGACCATCGCGTGTCGCCGTGAAAACAGGCAGATCTCTGCTTCCCTGGCGTTCTTTGCACCTTATTCAGAGATAAAGCCCTTTTTATGTTTCAGCATAGAATAGAAATCAATGCAGCCTAGACGCGCCATTTTGCTTCTCTACGAGCCACATTATGACGTATGGACCAGGGTCTTTCACAGACAACACAACATGCGCGCAGCTGCATGCTGCACCATTAAGGCATTAACCCTTTGTCTCGTTCCTCAACAAGATGACTCATTTTTGGCAGAGCGACCTCCAGTGGCCGTATCTCGTTACTGAACGAGTTTGGCTCCTTGGGTGTTTATATACCTTAGAGGAGTTGTTTGGAAAGTCCCCCCCCCCCATTCTGTGTTGCCTAGAACTGTAAGATTGATTTTGGGGTTTGTATTGTAAATTACAACTTGATGACATCACACCGTTGTACTTTACAATACAAACCCCCAAATCAATCCTCCAGTTCTAGGCAACACAGAAGAGGGGGAACTTTTTTTCTATTTCCACACAACTCCTCTAAGTTATATTAATGACATAGTTCCATATTGAAAATGGGTGGTCTTCCCCTTTAAGTAAAAGTATCGGTACTGTAATATAAATATTCTGTTACTTAAAGTATCGGTACTGTAATATAGAAATATTCTGTTACAAGTAAAAGTCCATAATAAAAAAAAAAAAAAAAATACTTGAGTAAAAGTACAAAAGTGTGGTATCAAAATGTACTTAAACTACCAAAGTAGAAAGTACGCATTATTGGAGAATTGGTCCACCATGCATTTTTGAAAAGCTCTATATCTGTAGATTATATTTTGGTATGATAACCCTTTCTGAGGCCGCTAGAGTCGGGGTCCCATTAACTTAATATACAGGGGGAAAAAAAGCAAAACATTATTCTGCTTTACGTGGCATGTGAGGGGTCAAACTATATATATATTTTATTTTTTCATGATTCTGAACCCATTGTAAGCATCTGTTTGGGCTAAAAACAGCCCCGCAAGACAATGGTCATGAGTCATCACTTTTCACATTTTGTGGGGGCCGTTGGGGGACCCCCTGGTACCTTCCCAGGGGGGTTTTACCAGTTGAGCTTATAGCATTCCTCTTCTGGGTGGAATGTTCACCGAAAATACTAATGTACTAGCTCACGTTTATTTTGTAGATCGGCTGTTTTTTGGAAAACACACAGAGAGTTCTTTAACTCATTCTGAGCCCAGGACATTAACGGATTAGGGGGTCCAGAGTGCCCCCTCCCGGCCCCATTAACGGCCGCTGTCTTATTTTGAAGGCCAGAAGTCTAGACCGGAAGTACTTCCGGTCTGACGTCATCGGATCGTGCGCCGGAACCGATGCGTGTCCACGTGGAGTTGTGTAATGGCCGACCGGGAGCTTTTATAACTGTGTAAAATAAGCGAGCATCTGCCTCCATCCTAGCTTCTAAAGTGTAGTTTTGAGATAATGGACATTAAAGATGAGATCGGCCGTCCACCTCAATGTTATGGGATGACTATTGTGTGCTCGTGGAGCCGTGATGATGACAAATCAGCGCGGATTTCGTCTCCGGAGCGTCGGCCATTGTACTAGGTATTTTTACTCGCCGTTACAGTAATATATTACTTTTCCCGCGACATCGCGTGGATGGCACTATAGATACTCTATTACTTTTCCCGCGACATCGCGGGGTTGGCTTTTAATGAGTTAATATAAGGGGTCCTTGGCCTGGAAAAAAGACCCCTTATCGTACAGAATTGTTCAGCTTTTTTGAAATGGGACAGCGTCTTTTCTTTTTTTCTTGTTTTGTTTTTTTACACTGACGAAGATAAATAAAAGCTACAAAAACTAATCTATAATGACTAAGACTAAATATATTTGACAATTTCATCAACAAACTAGAAATACTGTTCCTTCGAAACAGTGTGGGCTCGCTTCCAACCCAACAAATAGGATACTTTAAGGTACTGTAAGGTACAGTACCTTACAGTATTGTACTGTACCTTACTATACTGTACTGCACCTTACTGTACTGTACTGTACTGTACTGTAACTTACTGTACTTTACTGTACTCTACTGTACTGTACCTTACTGTACTTTACTGTACTCTACTGTACTGTACTTTACTGTACTTTACTGTACTCTACTGTAACTTACTGTACTTTACTGTACTCTACTGTACCTTACTGTACTGTACCTTACTGTACTGTACTTTACTGTACTCTACTGTACCTTACTGTACTGTACTGTACCTTACTGTACTATACTATACTGTACTCTACTGTACCGTACTGTACCTTACTGTACTGTACTCTACTGTACCTTACTATACTGTACTCTACTGTACTTTACTGTACTCTACTGTACTTAACTGTACTCTACTGTACTTTACTGTACTCCACTGTACCTTACTGTACTTTATTGTACTTTACTGTACTTTATTGTACTTTACTGTACTCTACTGTACCTTACTGTATTGTTTTGTACTTTACTGTACCTTACTGTACTTTACTGTACTCTACTGTAACTTACTGTACTTTACTGTACTCTACTGTACCTTACTGTACTTTACTGTACTCTACTGTACCTTACTGTACTGTACCTTACTGTACTGTACTGTACCTTACTGTACTATACTATACTGTACTCTACTGTACCGTACTGTACCTTACTGTACTGTACTCTACTGTACCTTACTATACTGTACTCTACTGTACCTTACTATACTGTACTTTACTGTACTCTACTGTACTTTACTGTACTCTACTGTACTTTACTGTACTCCACTGTACCTTACTGTACTTTATTGTACTTTACTGTACTTTACTGTACCTTACTGTACTTTACTGTACTCTACTGAACCTTACTGTACTTTTACTGTACTTTTACTGTACTCTACTGTACATATTCTATGTGTTCTAGAGGTGTATATTGAGTGCATATACTGTAGGTTAACAATCCCAGATCACATCTGTCCTCCACTGTGTCTATAACCAAGGCATTCTTCTATGTGGCCACTCCAGACTGAGGAGTGGAGCATGACTTTTATTGTGTTTGTGGATCTGATTTGAAAATGCATTGGTTGTGATATCTCCCTGAAAACCAACAACAACCACTAATACGGCTGATTGTCCCTGCGGGTTCTAGGATATATACTGTAAATCCCATTGCCCGGGATCCTAAAACCTTATTCTTTTTAAGTAAAATTTCTAAAACACTACAAAACATGTCTCAAAGACAAATACAAGCAAACGTCTCCACAGTAACACAGTAACAGTTGTTTGTGTGTGTGTGTGTGTGTGTGTGTGTGTGTGTGTGTGTGTGTGTGTGCGTGTGCGTGCGTGCGTGCGTGCGTGTGTGTGCACATTGTAGATCAACTTCATAGCAGTATTAAGTGGTCCATCTATGTTTTTTATTAATAATAAAATCTGCAAAGTAACAAGTAACTGAGGCTGTCAAATGCTGTATTTATAGTAGAGTATATGTAACAAAAATGGAAAGTAGAGTAAAAGTACCTCAAAATTGTACTGTAGGTACAAGTACTTGTATATACTTGAGTAAATGTACTTGGTTACTTTGCAGCACCACAGAACAGCCAATGACAGACAGGCCTTTAATCACAGCTGTCTCAATCAGTAGAGTGGAGAGGGACATTTATAGATATTTGTAGTTTTAACTCAGAATATATACATCACACAGCTTAGATATTTGGATCAAATCAGAGAGCAGACCTGTGTGAACGCAATGATATAGATAGCATATCTGAAGTGTGAACACTGCAGCCACAGCGCCTTAACATAAACATGGGTCTATTATCCTTCTCTCCACTCTGTCCCCACTCACTAAACCCATTGGAAATGCATTGGGTGCTTAACACGTTGCAAGCCGCGGCAGAACCCTCTGAACAGAGGTAGCGCCGAAGAAATAAGCCATTTATTTACAAACATGTTTTAAAAAAACAAAGCCCACATGATAACAACACGTAATGGAGTGCTCGACACAGCGTACATATTCATCCTGCAGAGGTCGGCGATCTTACTTTGGCGAGGCGGAGGGGAGATCAATTCCATTCGTTTACGTGCGGCGAAGCAGGGAAAGGAGCGATAGAGAAGCGGCGCCCGAACGTGATTGAAACCACGATCCACGAACAGAGACAAAGACCAGCCATCTTGTTTGAGCTTCTTGTTGATTTTCAACACTGGGGAGAGGATGAGGCTCCTCCTGGCCAGCCATCCATCCAGAATGTGAGTCAACGGCGTGGCCTGCTGGATATTAGGAGTATCACACCCAGCACCAGAAAATGACTGTCAGAGCATATTAACCGTTTCAGATCGCTCCAAAAAGACACAGAGAAGAATTTCCGATATATATATATTTTTTTATTATAATTTATATCAAAAGTCCGGGAATAGACGTGTGGCTGATGGGACCCAGTAGGAAGTCCGAGGGAGTACGGCCAGGCTTAGAAGGTGTTAAAGTTAAACATTTTTATTTTTTTATATTTATACTACAAAACATTTCAAAACCAAAAATACAAGCACACGTGTCCTCAGTAAGCTGAACACATACAAATTTGAATGGTGTTGAAAGGTGTAAGCGTTTAAGAGATGAATCGCGCCAAAGTTTTGAGGAGATACTGACTGACTGACTATAAATAATGAAGATAACATACGTGTGCTCGCCTTCCAGGCGAGCCCACAATTAAACTAAACTAGACTAACATGTTAGGGAGGGACATATTGGAGGTTATTGAGGACATAGGAGGTGGTCCCACGGGGGATGCTGATGCAATCGTTAAGGCAGGATGTGATGAAAGCGTGGATGATGATTTATTGCAGTTGAGCTTGAGAATTGGGCATATAACAATGGTCAAAGTGTTCCAGGTGTCGAAGAAGAGGACATGTCCAGGAGAAGGCTCTGGCTGTGGCTGCTGCCGGTCGTGGGTTTGACGATGTCCGTCGTGTTCCTGCTGTATCCAGACCATCGGCCGTCATGGAACAGGGTTTGGACCAAACTGAAAAACAGTGTAAGTACATCGATTGCTTTTGACTTTTTTTTTAACCCGTTTAGGCCTAGAATTGAATGCTTTAAACAGTGAAAAATAGCAGATATACAAGCTCACAGCGCGGCACCGAGTGCCGCGCTGCGAGCTTGTAGATCTGCTATTTTTGAAAAAGTAATGAAAATGTGTGCAAATCTTTTGAATATATGTATTTTCAAAGCGAACGTTTGTAACTCAAATTTTGCCCCTGGGTGGTCCATGGAACTAGATATTTTGAGATGGGGGTCCGTGGCCAAATAAATATCATCTTGGGGGTCCTTCACGTGGAAGAAGTTTGAGAATCACGGACATAGTAGTCTCTCAAGAACAGACTAACTGAGCTCCATTTAAGTGAAAAGGACCTTTTCTTTGACGATGGCTGGCCAAATTGCTGACATAGAAACAGGTTTTTCAAAAAATCTTGGAAGGATTCAAAAGACTCGGGTCAAAATTCTAATTTACATGATTTTTCAAAAATAGCAGATCTACAAGCTCGCAGTGCGGCACTCTGTGCCGCGCTGTGAGCTTGTATATCCGCTATTTTTTTATAGTTAAAGCATAAAATAATGATATACAATAATGTGTACCCGTTCTAAATGGGTTCATAAATCTTGTTCAGTGCCAGCAATTTTCCAGTTATTACTGTACCCTGCCAGGGGTTTTCATTGTTTTTACCTTATTTCCAAGGCTCCGTGAACGCACCACCGGTCCAAATGTAATCCGATTACTCCCGGTCGGGCGATGCGGTCATATTTTCTTTCACCCAGAAGAGGAAAAATTACCATCATTGATTGGTGGGCCTGTCAAAATTCTGCCACGTGCCGGAAGTGGTCCGCGGGCCTGAGTTTGAGTATCACTGATAGATATGCCCCTGTACACAGACAGACAGACAGACAGACAGACAGTGTCCATATTCTGAGAACTTTAGAGGCGTTGTGACCTCGTAGATCGGCTATTTTCTGCAAAGAGGTTTGGTGTAGAGGAAAAAAGAGCACACTAAGTACAGAGTGAAAGGCCAAGTTAATTTATACAGTACAGTATTGATGGTTCAAGTGGTTAAATATCTGAAAACGCAAATCATTTGGTGCTTATCCCGAGTGTACTTGTGAAATATTAAAAGGTATTTGCGGTGCCGATCCCGGGTGCACTCGCGAAATACAGTATACTGTATAAAGTGTACAGTAAAGCTGGTGATGGGCTTACCTTCGCTCCTGCTATCACTGTGGCACTGGTAAACTGAACATTTTAAACCGAGTGCCGCGCTGCGAGCTCGTAGATCTATATTTGAAAAATAGCAGATCTATAAGATTCTATAAGTGTCTTATAGTGTCTTATTAAGTGTCTTATAGAATCCTTCTAAGACCTTTTGAAAAACCTATGGTTCTATGTCCGCAATCTGGCCAGCCATCGTCCTTTTCACTTGAACTGGAGCTCAGTTAGTCTGTTCTTGAGAGACTGCTATCATGTCAATGGTTCTCAAACCTTTTCATGTGAAGGACCCCCAAAATGATATTTATTTTGCCACGGACACCCATCTCAAAATATTTAGTTCCAGGGACCACCCAGAAGCAAAATTTGAGTTACAAGCGTTCGCTTTGAAAATACATATTCAAAGATTTGCACACATTTTCATGACTTTTTCAAAAGTAGTGCAGTCAGTGGGAATGCAGTAAAGTCCGTGATTCGTTTCCATCACGCGTCCACACTAAGGCTGCCAAATTAATATTCGAATATCGGATATTCGTCGAATATGGGGAAAAAATGCATATTCGATCATAAAAATTAATATTCTAATTATAAAAAAAAAAAGAAAAAAAAAGTAAAAAAAAAAAAATAATAATAATCCGGCCATGCACGGTAGTACTACCGAAACATAACTCCGGCCATATACGGTAGTACTACGAAACATAACTCCGGCCGCTCTCTCTAGAAGTCTCATCACACGTTGTTATGAGAAGCTGCTAACATTAGCTTCAGCTTGATAGCTTCACCCTCTGGCTGTGGCTCTGTGAGTTACAAACTGTTGCAGATAGCAGGGTGACCACAGCTTAGTTTGTAGATTTCTCCTCATTGATCTTAACACCAGCATGCATTTGCAACATAGCCTTTAGCCTAGCCAGACAGCGGCTGTCTCTGACTGACTGACTGACTGACTGACTGCGAGTGGAGGAGTAGAGGAGAGGAACGTATGTCTCAGTGTTGCCAAGTCTGATATTTATAAGCCATGTTGGGCTTGTTTCTTTTTTGTTGTAAAGTTGCTTGTAAATAATGGTGGTTGTGATTGTGAGCTTGTAGATCGGACCAGCTGTTTTCAAATAGCCAATGTATATAGGTTTAAAGTAATCATGTGGCCTATAGTCACTTATTTTGGGCTTTTTTCATAGATAGATGCTTTTAATAGTTTTATAGCCTAATTGCATTTACTTTTTTGTGTAAAACAATTTCAGCTTTATAAATAAATCTCTTTGAAACTGAAGACCATGGCCAATATTGATGATAATATTTAATTAATAGAGAAAAAAATATATATATTATTTGTATTTATTTTTTAATATTCGAATATATTCTATATTCGGGCCAATTTCTAAGATCAATATTCGAATTTAAATATTTGAGGAATGTTGAAGCCCTAGTCCACACGCACGCAAAGTGATCCCGTGCCGTCCAGAACAATGTGGAATGAAATACTTAGAGCCCATTTTCTCCAAAAATGACTTAAGATGCGAATGCTGGCTTGTTAACATGATACAACAGCTACAGTCTGGAGGCCGCCATCTTCGATCACTGTGCACACACTGCGCATCCGCGAGTGGCTCGTCAACTAGAATGATCGTCAAGAGGCTCCGTGTGCGCAATCTACTTCCGGCCTTCAAAATAAGAGAATGGCCGCGAATGGGGCAAACTGCCGGCAACTTGGACAATTAACCCTTTCACGTCGGAGCACGAAATGGGTTAACATGAATCCAAAATGCACTGATGATGATTGTGCTGTCAAACAATGAAACTATATGGAATCTCTGAAAAAGGTTTTGGGGGTCCCTGCTTCATCTCTCTCTCAACTAAAGGGGTCCTTGGCTTGGAAAACGTTTAGGACCCCTGCTCTAGTGACCGTTGTTGTCTGCCGGGGCCTTATTGACTTACTTACTGTACTGTACTTACTGACTTGTAGTCAGGGGATATTAATAAAACCTGGGAATAAATTGCTTGCCAAACGATTTCTTCACCAACGTGTTCGTAAAGGTGTCTAGTAACATATCTAACAAAGATTGAAATCCCTAGGAGAATCTTTGACAGCTAATTCTGGGTCTCATTCACTTACAAAAGAATTTTAACAGCCGATCTACAAGCACACAACGCCTCGCGATGCTAGGCGTTGTGTGCTTGTAGATCTGCTGTTTTCCAGTAGTTTAGTAAATTGTATAGATGATAAATACAAAACGAACGGTTTTGGACATACAAGGTTTCTACCCGACAACGACGATATGCTATAAATATACGGTGCTGGGAGTGGAAAATTATAATGTAGGGGTGCCTCGGATTAAACAAATATTTATGGGGTGCCCTGAGACAAAAACGTATGGGAACCCCTGGACTAGACTAATGGTTTGGGTCCATGCTATGCCCCCCCTGTACACAGACATCACTGCGGGGGTCTCCGGAGCGGTTCTTTGTGTCCTACCCGCACCCGTATCGCCTCCTGCTGGACCAGCCTGAGCAGTGTCGGCGGCGGCGGCCCTTCGTGGTCCTCATGATCCCCGTGGCGCCGCGGGACCGCGCGCCCCGCGACGCCATACGCCAGACCTGGGCCAATAGGAGCCTGGTGCTGGGTCAGGTGGTCAGCCACTACTTCTACCTGGGAGTGCAGGCCAGCGACGGGAGGGAGAAGGAGGCACGAGCTCTCCAGGAACAGGCAAGTGAGGAAATAAAATGCGCTTACATCCACACTTTCAACCCATTTAAGGCCTAGAATTATTGAACGCTTTATTATATTATTGAATAGCAGATATACAAGCTCACAGCGCGGCACCGAGTGCCGCGCTGCGAGCTTGTAGATCTGCTATTTTTGAAAAAGTCGTGAAAATGTGTGCAAATCTTTGAATATATGTATTTTCAAAGCGAACGTTTGTAACTCAAATTTTGCTTCTGGGTGGTCCCTGGAACTAAATAATTTGAGATGGGTGTCCGTGGCCAAATAAATATAATTTTGGGGGTCCTTCACATGAAAAGGTTTGAGAACCACTGACATAGTAGTCTCTCAAGAACAGACCAACTGAGCTCCATTTAAGTGAAAAGGACCTTTTCTTTGACGATGGCTAAGCCAGATTGCTGACATACTGTAGAAACATAGTTTTTTCAAAAAATCTTGGAAGGATTCAAAAGACACTTATAGAATCGGGTAAAAAATCTAATTTTCACGATTTTTCAAAAATAGCAGATCTACAAGCTTGCTCTGCTATTTTTTTTAATATTTAAAGCTTAAGTCATAATGTGTTCAGGCCTAAATGGGTTAAAGGTATATTCAGTGATTGTATTTCATTCAAATAAAAATATAATTGGTACATTTTCCATTCATTCTCCTCACTAGAATGTGTGCTGACCATATAAGGACTTCCACCATGGCCCGTGTTACGAGCATAGCTAAATTCGGTTTTCAGAGGTGGCCAGCCAGTCCTCGACCAATCAGGGTAGAGTATGGCCGTAGTTATGTTATGATGTTTAGTTATGATGGTCAAAATAAAAGTTTTGAGAACCACAGTCGCTCTGAATTAAGAATGTCTGCTAAATGCCTAGATTGTAAACTACTGAACTCATAAAATGCCACAGTCTCGTAGTAAATCAGTATCATACATATCCTGAAGCTGGAGACGTAGGCCTACCGATATTCAGTGATTGGGTCTAATGATCAAAACGAGAACATTATAATGGTGTAAAAATCACACCCGTGTGAACTGAGCGGTGGTTGTGGAGGCTGCGCAACAGCAAAACAAATATAAATATAATAATAAAAATAATAATAAAAAAGATTTAAAAAAGATTAAAAACAAATATTAAAAATAATAATAATAATAATATGGGGGGGGGGGGGTGCTTGTGTGTGTGACCCCCCCCCCTCCTCCCCGTGTGTGTGTGTGTGTGTGTGTGTGTGTGTGTGTGTGTGTGTGTGTGTGTGTGTGTGTGTGTGTGTGTGTGTGTGTGTGTGTGTGTGTGTGTGTGTGTGTGTGTGTGTGTGTGTGTGTGTTGCAGTTGATTTTCAGGCTAGAAGCAACAGCACCCTCTTTGGTCAACCAGTGGTACTAGGCTACAGACAGACATACATACATACATACATACATACATACATACATTCATATATACACTGATACACACATGGCCGTGCGTGCGTGCGTGCGTACCTGTGCGTGCGTGTGCGTGCGTGTTTGTTGCAATTGATGCTCAGGCTAGATTCAACATCAGGCTACAGATACATACACGGATACACACTCCTGCATACACCTCAGGCTACAGACATACACACACGGCCATTCTAAGGAGCGGCGTCACCACCGCTCAAAAATCTATAAAAAACTACACATTTCCATGCTGTAAGGCCAGTAAGGGACAAGATGACCCCTGGCCACTTTCATTATCACTGAATACACCTTTAATCGGCAGTGGTGGAAAAACAACGCGATGCGACGCTTGTAGATCGGCTATTTTAAAGTTCTATTAAAGTTCTAAAGTCGTTAGTGTATGTTTTATAATATGATTTATATCTGCAAAGTAACTGGTAACTAAACGTTTCAAATAAATGTAGTGGAGTAAAAGTGCAATATTCGGATCCCAGATGTAGTGGAGTAGAAAAGTATTATAAATATAAAATAAATTGGAAACACTCAAGGAAGGTACAAATACCTCAAAATTGTACTTAAAGTTATACCATGTAACTTTTTTCATAAAACAAATCTTAAAATTGTCCTAACGGTTAAATCGCTAAAGTTTTAGAACCCCCACTCCGTTAATTTCAGCTTCTAAAGCCTTCTCTTTATATGTTTTCTATGAGCCGTGAGGGGGGGAGAATTTCGCGGCAAAATGACGTCATCTGCATCATCTGTATACGTTGTGTATACGCCAATCATATCGCGGATCATAAACACATGGTACACTACCGGCCAATCACAGGCGTATCTGCAGTATCTTCAGGAAATAGCTTGCTTCAACCATAACTCTATGGCTTCAACAGCTTTGTTTACACTGGTCTAGAAGTCTAGCATGTAACTCCCCAACCGCTGCTCGTAGAGGAACACGAGAGACCTCTATGGATGCGTCTCGGCGAGGCGAGGCGGACGCGGTGGTCTGAAGGCCCGGTCCGCGGCGAAAAACGGCAGAAAAAAGCAGACGCGACCGCGGTTTGCTATACTGCTACATACCACTAGTTGAGCAACTTACACAGTATAGCTTTAAGTACAGTGCTTAAGTAAATCTACTTAGTTACTTTACACCACTGTTAATCGGGTTAAAACACCTAAATAAACCTCATCATCATCAAGTTTAGATTTTAATCGTCTACACCACATAATTATGTCAAAGTCAAGGCCCGGGGGCCAGATCCGGCCCGTGAATGAATTATCTATGGCCCCCGGGATGATCTTTAATTACTATTAGAACCGGCCTGCGGGTCGCAGCCGCACGCAAAACAGCGTAACACAACATGTTAAATGTACAGACAAGGCCAGCCAACCACACCGCATTTCATGCTTTCCTTCGACAGACAGCTGAAGCCAACCAATCACAAACCAAAAAGGGAAATTTGGATTTAGAATGGAGGATGTAAAACAGCGCTTTCATGTGTTGTGTATGCGGCCGTGACTCGTGCCGTCCTCCACATTGTCACATCGAAGCAAAGCAACACAAGCAACGCTGTACAGTTCAATGAGAAGAAAGTAATTTCCCCATCAAAATAAATAAACTCTACATGCTTACAACGCATTGCCGCGATCCATGACAGACACATTGTGAGTTTTAAATGAACATTGAACCAGTCCGGCCCTCGACTTGAAGCACATTTTGTTTTTTGGCCCTCTGTATTTGACTTTGACATCCCTGGTCTACACCTTTTCACAACCTGATATCAAACACCAGATGGGATTGATCTCACCACATGTAAACACTTGATCCAAAACCTTCAATTCGGTTTACTTTAATCAGATTGGAAGAAAGGTGTCCATGTAAACGTGTGTGGTTTTCTATAGGGCAACCAGACCAGCTCTATTATTTCATCTAGAGCAGGGGTGGGCAACTTTGATGATGGTGAGGGCCACTATATTTCCACCTTCACTCCAGAGGGCCACATTTGTCATTCATACAATAGAAGCAAAAATAGCAGATCTACAAGCTCAAAACGCTTGTAGATCGGCTATTTTTGCTTCTTTTGAATTGGAATCCTGAATTATGTTTTGTTATTTCTTAATTGGAATCCTGAAATGTAAAATTTTGATTCAATTTCAAACGCATTTAGTTATATACTCATGTTAACTTTATGAACCTAAATAGAATACAAATACATTGGACCTTTTTTGCATGATTATCAAAATCTATTTCCATGTTTAGTAACTTTCGTATATTTTCAAACATTTAAAAATAAAAGGTGGAAATGGCAGATCTACAAGCTCAAAACGCCTCGCGACGCGTTTTGAGCTTGTGGATCGGCTATTTCCGCAATCCCACTACTGTGTTTTAGTAATAGTATAAAGTTATGGAGCTTGCTATTTTTGAAAAAGTCATGAAAATGTGTGCAAATCTTTGAATATTTGCATTTTTAAAGCGAACGTTTGTAACTCAAATTTTGCTTCTGGGTGGTCCCTGGAACTAAATATTTTGAGATGGGGGTCCGTGGCCAAATACATATCATGTTGGGGGTCCTTCACATGAAAAGGTTTGAGAACCACTGACATAGTAGTCTCTCAAGAACAGACTAACAGAGCTCCATTTAAGTGAAAAGGACCTTTTCTTTGACGATGGCTGGCCAGATTGCTGACGTAGAAACACATATTTTTTTTTTTCCCCAAAAATCTTAGAAGGATTCAAAAGACACTTCGGGTCAAAATTCTAATTTTCAGGATTTTTCAAAAATAGCAGATCTACAAGCTCACAGCTTGTATATCTGCGATTTTTCAATAGTTAAAGCATAAAATAATGACACACAATAATGTGTATACCCATTCTAAATGGGTTAAATGGTGCAAGTTATTTGTCATAAGATCTGCCCTCTGTGCCTCTTGTTCAAGAAGCCTAATAGTTCTCAAACCTTTAGTGTTTTCTCTGTTTATTTTGCTTGTTATCCCCTTTCCTCCCCAATTTAACCCATTCAGAACGGGTACACATTATTGTGTATCATTATTTTATGCTTTAACTATTGAAAAATAGCAGATATACAAGCTCACAGCTCAGCACCGAGTGCCACGCTGCGAGCTTGTAGATCTGCTATTTTTGAAAAATCGTGAAAATTTGAATTTTGACCCGATTCTATAAGTGTCTTTTGAATCCTTCTAAGGTATTTTGAAAAACCTATGTTTCTATGTCAGGAATCTGGCGAGCCATCGTCAAAGAAAAGGTCCTTTTCACTTAAGGAGCTCAGTTAGTCTGTTCTTGAGAGACTACTATGTCAGTGGTTCTCAAACCTTTTCATGTGAAGGACCCACAAAATGATATGTATTTGGCCATGGACCCCCATTCAATATATTCGGTTCCAGGGACCACCCCGAAGCAAAATTTGAGTTACAAACGTTCCGCTTTGAAAATACATATATTCAAAGATTTGCACACATTTTTACGACTTTTTCAAAAATAGCAGATCTACAAGCTCGCAGCGCGGCACTCGCGCTGTGAGCTTGTAGATCTTCTGTTTTCACTGGTTAAAGCATTCAATAATTCTAGGCCTAAATGTTAATCGCTATGACAATGAATTCCGCCCCGCGCGCATTTCCGCGTGATGTGACTTCTGTTGTACGAATCCTAGCGACTCGCTTGCCAGTGAGGAGCCCCCACCGGGAAGGTGAAAGATGCAGCCCCAGCCTGTAGGTGTATGTGTATTGTGTAGTGCAGGGTCTAGGGGGTCCTCAGAGTCACTACAGGGGGTCCTCCAAATCTTTGTGTGATAGAAACCTTTTTTTCTCCTTGTTTATATTAACCACTTGAACCCTAACGTCCATATTCTGAGAACTTTAGCTGAAAATAGCAGATCTACAATCTTGTAGATAGGCTATTTTCAGCAAAGAGGTGTAGAGGGGGAAAAAAGCAGACTAAGTTGAAAGGTCAAGTTTATTAAGCACTGACGGTTCAAGTGGTTAAATATCTGAAAACAAATGAACATTAACCCATTTAGGCCTAACCTATACTGCCCTAAAAATGCAGAGTGCAGTAACTACGTTTTCGAATTTCACAAAAAAATGGGTTTAAAAGTGTTACAGCTGATCAGCCAAATGAGATAAAGACATAAAAGTGATATTACACTGAATGTATATCTGTTCTTGAGCGAATTGTTCCTCCCCCAATATCAAGAAGGCTAATTTGACCTTTGGGTAACACAAATAAGTTGGCGTGTCCAAAAACGTAGTTACTGCACTCTGCCTTTGTAGGGCAGTATAGTTAGGCCTAAATCAGAATTTAGCCTACAAAAACAAATGTTGCAACATACTGTACATGTACTGTAAGCCCCTCCCATACACTAAAATGTGTACCCTCTGCACCACATATCTGGAACTGTTGCTGACAATCCAAAATGTCACTCTTGTTTCTTTTAAAACTAAACTAAAGACCTTTCTCTTTGCCCCTGCCTTTGATTGAAGTACTTTTCTTTCTCTTCTGCAATGTAACTGTCTGTTATTTTTATTTATTGTTTGTATAATTTATTCCTTTGCTTGTTGCTCTGTGTAAAGCTCATTGAATTGTCTTGTTGTTGAAATGTGAAATACTAATAAAACCGTCTTGCTTTGCTACAACTTTTTCCCCAAACAAATCGGTATCCTGATGTGTACCGTGCTTTTTCAGATGATCTTCTCATTTGGCTTTCAGCGTTTGCAGGAGCGGCCCGTTTTGCACAGAATCATGAATGCAGCTATGCAGCGTCCTATTGCTGTGACACTTTGCACACACTCTGCAAGACGGCAGAAGAACTGCCTCATGGTGGCGCTAGAACACCTCGCTTCAACTTTCTGCCTTCAGCTCTTGAACAATCAATCTTTTTTTTCTCCATGCATTCCTTGGATTATGACGCAAGTGCCAGACTACATTTTCAGCAATTCAGCATTTCTTCAAAAGACTTTTTGCAGCTACCGTGCTTTGTCACACACATTATATATTAACTGTGGAGTCTTGCGATCAAGATGTATCAGTCACATCTTAAAGGTTCCATTCCAATTCGGCTATGACTGCCTTCCAGACCTTTTGGGCCTTGGGTAAGCAACCCGGGCCTGGCGCAGGGATCTGTACTCTTAGGAGCTCACTTTTCTAGTCATTATTTGTTTTGTCTTGTGGGATATTTGTATTGTTTTTTTCTGTCTTTAGTCCAGGGGTGCCCACACTTTTTTGACGTGAGATCTACTTTTAAAATGACTAGCTCAGCATGATCTATCCATCCACAATGTTTTAGCTGAGGGCCTGAGGGGGGCTTTGGAATAGCAGCACTGGCGTTACATTTTAGACAAACACATACTGTATGGGGGAAATAAATGGGAAATACTGGGAGAAATGTCTTCATCCCATTCTGTATGGAAGTGGTAGGTTTTGGGGTTCTTTGTAATGCTACTGACTCTTGAACAAAGTATTGCATTGGAGGTTTACCTACTTTAGAAGCCATGAAGGGAGCTGACAGGCCCTTCTTGATGTCATATTGACATATTCTTTTTATATTTTAAGTATATATTTTTAGAGGCATGTCATGTGGTCTACCTGCACACCCTTGGTGATCTACTGGTAGATCACGATCTACCTTTTGGGCATCCCTGCTTTAGTCTATTTGTACCGTATGTCTTTTAAAATATAAATAAAACATAAATCATGAAAGAGTCACTGTCTGGCTCCCGCAGGTGATCCAAGAAAGCCGGGAACACGGAGACATCGTGCAGAGCGACTTCGTGGACAGCTACCACAACCTGACCATCAAGACCATGCTCATCATGGAGTGGCTGAGCTCCCGCTGCCCCAACGCCTCCTACGCCATGAAGGTCGACTCCGACATGTTCCTGAGTGTCCGCAACCTGGTCCAGCTGCTCCTGGAAGCCCCCCGCCGGGACTACCTGACGGGCCTGCTGGTCCGGGACCCTCCCGTCCTCCGGGAACCCGACTCCAAGTGGTTCCTCCCGGAGGAGGCGTTCCCGGACGAGCGCTACCCTCCCTACGTCCTGGGGCTGGGCTACGCCTTCTCCATGGACCTGCCGGGGAAGCTGGTGCGGGCGTCCGGCCACGTCCGGGCCGTCTACATCGAAGACGCGTACCTGGGGATGTGCATGAGGCGCCTGGGCATCCAGCCCAGCGAGCCTCCCTCCAGCGGCCTGTTCAGGGCCGGTCAGCCGTACTTCAGGTGGCCGTGTTACTGGACCTCCATCGTGGTGACCATACTGGAGAGCCCTCAGGAGCTGCTGGTGGTATGGAGAGAGTATCAGCGCATGCTGGAACATGGCTGCTGGCTGTACACGTGGCCTCAGGAGCCAAACTGACTGTTGCCTTTGCCACAATTCCTTTTTTTCTGGCCAAAAACAGTCTGGAAATGATCCGGGGGTTAAAGCGGATGCTTTACCACGCTTACACTCCCACTGTCAATAAAATGACTCGGAAGCAAACTATATAGCTGGCAGCTTAGCAGAAATGAACATTTCTTCTTTCTTTCGCGAGGTGTAGCCGCTGGTGTAGCGGCTCAGAGATTGTGGTCTGGCCTTGAAATAGCGGGAAAGAAATTCTAAAATGGAAAGGAAAGAGAAATACATCAGGGGTAGGGGTGTAACCATACATTTTAATAGCGATTCGATACATATCACGATACATGGTTGACGATACGATACATGGACAATATTGGTTCATTCATGGCGATACGATACGATTTGATTCAATGATTTAAAATCGATATAGTAACTATTTAGCAAAGAAATTAAATCTGTGTGAAAGGTGTAGATTTTTAAGGGAAACATGTATTATTATGGATATAAATAAGTAAACACAGTGATTATCCGCCAAATACATGGACATTGTATATTGACAAACCTGCACCTTGACATGAACCCAGAGATTACACACATTTATCGATAGACCAGTGTAGCTATATGGAAAGGAAAAGTAATTAAACCCCTCCTTTTCATTTTTTCTTCTTAGAAATGCTAAATACAATGCACAAGTAGGTAGTATCGATACAATCGATTCTTTGCACTGCCGATTCGATATGATACAAAATAAAACGATACGATTCGATTTTAGCTGTTTTCATTTCTATATGCTTCGATTTTTTTTGTTAAAAGCGATATTTCGATACAGTTACTATATCGTTACACCCCTAATCAGGGGTGTACAAGTGATAAAAGTAATCAGTTAAATAATGTGGGGGAAAAAAACTTAAAAAAACAACTAATGGATTTTAAATATAATACATTTAGGGTGAAAGCAATTTAAAGATCACTTTTATTATAAAAAATAATTTGTCAAAGTGTACAGCAGGGGTCAGCAACTTTTTTAATGTACCATACAGTACATTTTAATGACACCTCATCAACATTCTGACATATTTTGACTGTCAGGACATTGTTATAATGATCATTAGAGTCCCTCCCCAGTCAGAGTTCAGATTTTTAATGAATGTAGAATATATGTGCAGGATGTATTATTTGCTGCATATTGGGTGACATAATTGAATTGACCACTTTTAAAATTATATTTGATTTTAAAATATAAATCCTCTCTCATGGGGCGCCCGGTGGCCTACTGATCTAAGTGCATACCATATAGGCATTGATGCCTGGCGGCGTCGCCGGTTCGATTCCCGATCTGGACGACCTTTGCCGCATGTCTCTCCCCATCTCTCCCCCCTGTTTCCTGTCAGTCTACTGTACTATCCAATAAAGGCATAAAGGCCCAAAAACAAATCTTAAAAAAAAAAAAAATCCTCTCTCATACACGTATGCCAGAGTGCCAGTGATCACCCTCAGGGTGAAAAATGAAACCATATGAATGGTCCATTTGGTTTCATTTTACATCCTCAAGAGTTAAATTATTGTTAAACATCTGTATTAGCCTACTTAATTTACAAAAGAGTCTATAGTCTCTGCACAGTTGGAGAATGTAGAAAACTTATTATTGGGGCGCCCGGTGGCCTAGTGGTCTAAGCGCATACCATATAGGCATTGATGCCTGGCGGCGTCGCCGGTTCGATTTCCGATCCGGACGACCTCTGCCGCATGTCTCTCCCCATCTCTCCCCCTGTTTCCTGTCAGTCTACTGTACTATCCAATAAAGGCATAAAAGCCCAAAAACAAATATTTAAAAAAAAAAGAAAACGTGTTATTCTGCTGTCTCTGCTATGATGGTACCAACACCAGTAAGACTCCCTAATCGGGGAGATTGGTCGCTTATCTCCACAAATATCACAACCTCCACCTCTCACGTCATACGGGCAGCCATAGTTACACCTGGAATGTTGAATCTCCATATATGGAGATAACCTACGCATCACACAAAGTCTGACCTCACCAGCCCATACTTGGGCATGGACGACTTATATCTCCATATACGGAGATGGCCATATATGGAGATACGATGACATCACAGAGTCCACAGCTGATGATGTGGCGTGATGTCATACAATAGACATGCCAAACTTTGCACACACACTCCTTGCCTGCCAATCCACAACCTCCACCTCTCACGTCATACGGGCAGCCATAGTTACACCTGGAATGTTGAATCTCCATATATGGAGATAACCTACGCATCACACAAAGTCTGACCTCACCAGCCCATACTTGGGCATGGACGACTTATATCTCCATATACGGAGATGGCCATATATGGAGATACGATGACATCACAGAGTCCACAGCTGATGATGTGGCGTGATGTCATACAATACACAAACAAGCCCTATATAAAGGGGCAATTCTCACCAGGGAAGAGAGCATTCCCCACTAGCTGAGTATCTTAAGATGGTTGGATGTGATGATAAGCTATAAGCTTAGTTGATCCTGGCGATAAGGTCTGAGTCGAGGAATGCTCTCTTCCCTGGTGAGAATTTCCCCTTTATATAGGGCTTGTTTGTGTATTGTATGACATCACGCCACATCATCAGCTGTGCACTCTGTGATGTCGCCACATCATCAGCTGTGGACTCTGTGATGTCATCGTATCTATGAGTTGGGGAAAAGTGTGACGTGTGACCGACGGACGGACGGACGGCCGGTGGAGGTTTTGGTAGTAAACTGCTCCCTGACGGTCGCAATCAATACAGCATGGACTTGTGGAGAAAATATTTTAGGTTTTAGCTTTGAAACGAGGGCTTAGACGATACAGGAAGAGAATTCAAGAGAAAGTTCATATGAACGGCCACTAGTTTTGCTGTTTCCCCAGTGCTGGTGTCAGAAAGAATAATGCTTCAGTGGATGGTTTTCTGACGAACTTTACATTGATTTTATTACCTTATAAAAACGTAATGCCAATGCCGTCCCTTTGACGTCTTTTTTTCAAAGGGCCCCGTGTGCCAATGACGTCTTTTGAAAAAGGGAATACATTTATTTTATTCTTTATTTTTATTTTTTTGAAAAGATGTCAAAATGACCTGAGATCAGAGAGATGCTTTTCTCTGTCTGTGTGTTGGCTCCCTCGTTTGGCTGATTGAGAAAATGTGTGTTCATTCTAGTGGATGGACAATCTTTTTGATTCATTCAGCTCTATCTCTGGAACCATTTGTCCGATTGACAAAAATAAATAAAAATAATATATATTTTTCATTTCACAGTAAAGAAAAACATACAAAATCTGGGCACATCTAAGTTGGAGCCAGGTGTGTTATAGTACTTTTCAGGTCATACTATATTGTATATAATATAGAAATTGAATTTCCACAAGGTAGAGTGACAATGAATGCAATATATTTATTTAACAACAAAGTAAGGAGCTCTGAGGTACACTCAGGGACATGCTGGGCCTCTGATTCAGCCCGGGAAAAAAGAGTTGGAGAGGCCCTCATTGCGTGATATAGAGAGAGATCTCTCTCTATAGCGCTGCTGCTACTCAAAGATTTGCTATTTCAGATCATGATGACAAGTGACAAGTGACAAGCCAGTGGGCCAATTACATGAGTTATATTTCGTTGTTGTCGGGTGAAAACCTTCTATGTCCAAAACCGTTTGTTTTGTATTTATCATTTTAAAAATGATTTAAACTAGTGAAAACAGCCGATCTACAAGCACACAACGCCTCGCACTGTGAGGCGTTGTGTGCTTGTAGATCCGCTGTTTTCACTACTTTTGTGCGATGGCCTTGTATGATGAAGCAGGGCTTTGCTTTGCAAAAAAATGTACAAATTTGAAACTTGGAGATACAAGGTTTCTGCCCGACAGTGACGATTTACTTTGTTGGCCGCCCAGCCCCCAAAATGGAACGAAGGCAGACATTTTATTTTTATTTTTTCTTAATGGACCGTAATGAACCGTCCGTTCGGGAGTTGTCCCGATTTTCCCAATGGCCAGCACGTCCCTGGGTACACTGCATGCATAGTGTCCTCCTGTTCTCTGGGCAGTGTCTTATTTACACAAGACAGTGTGACAAGAATAGGTGAAGGACAGGTCTATTCTTACAGAAGTCTTCCATATATGCACTGATGACGTCTGAGGTAAGCCCTTTGCACACAGGACAGTTGCGTTTTTTTTTTTTTTGTTTGCTGCGTGAATAAAACGCATTGGATTTGGTGTGCAATGCTGTGCGGAATCGGCGCTGCGGATCCCAAAAGGAGTCATAAAAGGAGTGATGAGGTTTTTTACCGCATGCGACAAGACGCTCAAATCGAACCGGGTTCGATCGAGAGAAGAAAAAAAAAACGAACGGTCGCAGCCACTCGTCGCACGGCTAATTCGGATCCGGTGTGCATGAGGTCATAGAGAATCATTGTTTTTCTTTTTAAAAAATGAAATTGTCCGTTTTATCCGTGCGGATAAACGGGGGTGTAAATATCGTCACTGTCGGGCAGAAACCTTATATCTCCAAGTTTCAAATTTGTACGTTTCTTCGCAAAGTAAAGCCCTGCTAGATCGTCTGTTTTCACTAGTTTAAATCGTTTTTAAAATGATAAATACAATACTGGCTTTCAAGCAGTTTCAAGGGGCACACTTGACCCTTCTCAGGGGCACACCAAAGGTCCCCAGGCACAGTGGTTGAGAAAACACTGGTCTAGATGGACAGGGGGGTCCGCCCGCGCGCATAGGGTGGATTTATTTTTTCGCCTCCTGTTTTTTTCTTAATCCTTGAAGGGTGTATTTTAAGATTCTGCCAGGTACCAAGCTGAAATATGTTCTCATGGGGCACATTTTTAGTGATTTCTTGCACCTAAAAAAAATCTTTAAGTATCATATGAGGGCTCTAACTAGGGTTTTTTCATGATTCTGAATCCATTGCAAGCATTAGTTTTGCACAAAAAAAACATAGTAAAGTTAATGGGACACCAACTCTAGCGGCTGATAACACCAATTTAGCTGTGTCTCAGAAAGGGGGTTATCATACCAAAATATAATCTACAGATATAGAGCTTTTCAAAAATACATGGTAACCTTTGCCACCTTTCGGATACCGACATCTCGTATGGCCCTTGGACTGTATTGGCAGGAACAAAATATGAGTTTGTTTCATAAGCCTGTGCACTACAATACTGTATGGTTTACAAGCTCAAGCTTTTTTTGACTGGGGGCACCGCCACCTTTTTTTTGTGCAGATAAGAGGAAATCTTGTCATTTTGTTTAATAAAAACAACAACACTACATGTTTAAAATCGATCTAAAATCTCACGGCGCGTTGCGAGCTCATAGATCTGCTATTTTCTGTGAACCTTCCCCTCAAAATCGGGTTCATAAACCCCTCACTTTGATTTGCCTTCTCACACAGATTGAAAGACTGACATGGCCTGTGGGATAAACAAACAAAGCCAACAGCACCCCCCTGTGGACAACATGATAATAGTTATTAGTCATCTTGAGAAATAGACTGATACAAACGTATCATTAAATCCCCACCTGAAAATATTGTGGCATGAGGCTGGGGACCCCAAGAATAGTAGATTTTTTGTAAAAATCTAAACTTCTAAAAAATAGCAGACTAGCAGGCCTATACAAACTTTCACTTTGTGCCGCACTGCAAGCTTTTAGATCTACTATTTTTGAATAGCAAGCACATAAATGGATAAAGTGTTTAACTGCTAGCGTGCCCAGGATTATTCAACATCGGCAGGTGCCCATGGCAACTTGACGTTTTACCTGTATTCTTTGAGGCCCTCCTGGCAAAAACATTATCAGAGTAAATGTAATTCAAGTGTGGCGGAGAGAGTCGCAGGCCCAGCCTGAAGCCTCAAAAGTCTAGTATCTGCTCTCGATACATAAGGTTGTCCCTTTGGAGTGATGGTTAAGATATTGGACTTTCACGCGGGAGACCTGGGTTCGAAGCCCGGTGGGGAGGTTTGCATGTCGTGTTTATCACGATAATATTTTCTTTTCTGTCGGGACCGTTTTTAAACAATCGCGGGCCGCAGTGCTTTTGTAATGGCCGGTAGAAAAGGCTGCGAGGTGATTTAAAAGCTACATCAGGAGAAAAAAAATCACTTTTCTACAGCAGCGTAACATGCATGTCTATTAGGGAGACAGCACCTACCGGTCACGTGATCTTGCGCTGCATTTCGGGAAATGGAGTGTTTTTTCGTCACCGCGGTAGCCAAGTACAGTAGCTACAGTAAAGTATAGTTTACTGCACAGTGCGTCGAACGCGTCAAAGGGCACCCATAGACGTGTTGCCAGGTCGTGGACCTCTAATGAGTTAAACAATGGTTGTGATGCTGTATTAACACATTTTGCTGGGGACCCCCTGGAAACCCCAAAGGACCCCTGGGGGTCCCCGGACCTCACTTTGAGAACCACGGGTGTAAACGAACTACAGTATGTTCATTTACACCCGTACTGTACTTACAATGTTGACGTAGGCTACTTTTACTTTACTAGATCATTTATGTTTTATCCATACTATAGTCTACTTGCCAGCCCATGGAGCCCCATTGTGAACCTGGACATATTGAGTACACCAAGGTTTTATGTTATAAATGTTGAGTAAGGGTCCCCAGCATGTAGAAACTGCCGGATGCTAACTTGCATATGTTGAGCAATTTGCATAATTTGCATAATTAGCTTTAATTAGCATAATCCCCTATACTAATGGATAATATGTCAAAAACTGATTGGCCGATTTGAACAATATTGGAGTGGTTTTGGGGGTTATTGAGGATGCTGAATCCATTTTCTAAATTCGAAATGGCCGTCAATGTCAGAAATGTATTCAGCATTCTCAATAACCCCCAAAACCACTCCAATATTGTTCAAATCAGCCAATCAGTTTTTGACATATTATCCATTATTATGGGGGATTATGCTAAATAAATCGAATTATGTAAAATTATGAAAATTGCTCAACATATGCAAGTTAGCATCCGGCAGTTTCTAAATGCTGGGAACCCATACTCGACATTTCTTAACATAAAACCTTGGTGTACTCAATATGCCAGGGTTCAGATTCTGGCAAGTGGACTACTAGGCTACAGTTATTTGAAAACTTTGGTTACGAATTTGTTGTAGATTTAGATTATTGCCAACAAAAGAGTACATTTAACCATAATCAATTAAGCCCCTGTTTTATTGTGACCATAGGTTGCAGTTTAGTATGTGAACCGTCACAGCTTGACCGTATGTATCTCTGTAACGCCTGACACTGTGGCTCCCCCGACACTTCACTGTGACATGACATCACAGGTGACATCACAGCGATGACAGACACGCAGAGCAGGGATCTCCATATGTGGGCATAAAAGGGATTGCATGTTTGAGGTCACTGTGACATCACAGTGATGTCAGATACTCAGAGCAGGGATCTTCATATATGGGCATAGGCGGAGAACCACACTAACAGAATCCATATATGGCCAAAACAGATGGCCAAGACAGATGCCGTGACCTAAAGGTCGCTTTTTGCCCTTATAGGCGTCTTACTGGTAGATATGATATTGTTTTTGTTTATTATAATTGTGTGTGTGTGTGTGTGTGTGTGTGTGTGTGTGTGTGTGTGTGTGTGTGTGTGTGTGTGTGTGTGTGTGTGTGTGTGTGTGTGTGTGTGTGTGTGCGCGCCAGCGCGTGCATGCGTGTACAATAACTAACAGTTAGACTTGTGAGCTGGTTGATATGGCCTTCATAAAATGCTGCTCTCAGAACAGCTTAAATGATATGCATAGAGCAGTGGTCTTCAACAGGGGGTCTGGGACCCCTAAGAGTTAATACAGGGGGTCCTCCAAATCTTCCATTCCTTTTTATATTAACAACTTGAAACCCTAGTGTCCATATTCTGAAAACTGTAGCCAAAAATAGCAGATCTACAAGCTCACAACGCCTCACAATGCAAGGCGTTGTGCGCTTGTAGATAGGCTATTTTTGGCGAAGAGGTTTGGTGTAGAGGGGAAAAGGAGCAGACTAAGTAGGCTACAGAGTGAAAGGTTTTTCATGTAATGACGGTTCAAGTGGTTAAATATCTGAAAACACAAATTGACATCCAAAATACACTGATGATCGCTGTCAAACGATGAAACTATATGGAATCTATGAACAGGTTGTGGGGGTCCCTGCTTCATCTCTCTCTCAACTAAGGGGTCCTTGGCCTGAAAACGTTGAAGACCCCTGGCATAGACCAATGTTCACCCTCCTAAAATGTTTATAATCCTCAACATGTTTGTACAGTAATAGAATCGCACGCGCGTGTGTGCATGCGTGCATGCGTGCATCACAGCGTGATTCCAGAGAGTGATTCAGAGACTGTAGTTCAGTGCAAGCCCAGGGAGGCAACAATACCACTTCATTAGCTCTAATAAACCATGGTACAGGCAAACCCTGCCTCCAAGCTGTTCCCAGAGAGAGAGAGAGAGAGAGAGAGAGAGAGAGAGAGAGAGAGGGAGAGAGGGAGAGGGAGAGGGAGAGATTAGTCAGTTTTTACAAAGACTGATTTCTCCATGTGAGAAATCTGATGTTTAAAGGTATAGTTCTACCTGAAAATTAAAATGTTTCATGGATATTGTTTTTTTTTTTTGTCGCATTCCTAAACCAATAATTTGATGAGACTCTTTGTAGCAGGCTCTTTGTGTCTCCATAGGGAACAGAGCAGGCTCTTTGTGTCTCCATAGGGAACAAAGCAGGCTCTTTGTGTCTCCATAGGGAACAAAGCAGGCTCTTTGTGTCTCCATAGGGAACAAAGCAGGCTCTTTGTGTCTCCATGGGGAACAAAGCAGGCTCTTTGTGTCTCCATAGGGAACAAAACAGGCTCTTTGTGTCTCCATAGGGAACAAAGCAGGCTATTTGTGTCTCCATAGGGAACAAAACAGTCTCTTTGTGTCTCCATAGGGAACAAAGCAGGCTCTTTGTGTCTCCATAGGGAACAAAGGAGGCTCTTTGTGTCTCCATAGGGAACTGCTGGTCATCAGATTATTGGGGTGAGTAATCAATTCTATCATTGGCACAAATAATCTATATTGATATAGATTATTTGTGCCAATGAGAGACTCCAGAAGAGATTTGTATAAAAGATATAAAAATAGTCAACCTATGGATGGTGTATTTGAACAGTGCAGGTGCTACTGGACGGAGCTAAGCTCCAACATCTGGCCTACATCTGGCCTACATCTGGCCTACATCTTGCCTACATCTGGCCTACATCTTGGCACAAAGCGCTCAAAGTTTGTTGTACGTCCATATGACGGTTCAAAAGGGGCGGCAGTCAGGGGTAGAGTTTCCGTCTTAGAACACGGAGGGTGCAGTTCGATCCCAGGCTCCCCCAGAGTTATAGTGTCTAAGAGTCCTTGAGCAAGACTCTGAACCCCTAGTTGCTCCCGGTGAGCAGGTTGCTGCCTTGCATGGTTTCCTTCACCATCGGTGTGTGAATGTGTGTGTGAATGGGTGAATGTAATGCACTATCTCTGTAAAGCACCTTGGATAAAGGTGCTATATAAATGTACCATTTACCATGCCAGTCGTTCTCTACCTTTTCAGACCGTGACATGACCGTGCCATAGTTTTGTACTTTTTCTGGTTTCTTGTGTCTAGGAAGTTGACAGTACTTCATTAGACCCCCTGGTGTGGTTGTTATGAGCAATTATGTATTCCCTTTGTATTGTGTGTTTCTTCCTCAAGGCTGTCTGTCACCTTATGGGTCAAAAGTGCTGAGTCAAAAACACAGTGACATCATATAATCATCCCCTCCGCTTTTACCATTCACCCAACACGGTGGGTGTGGCTAACTTCAGCTGGGTCACCACCCACCCACCATGACAACCAGGCAAACGTAATGAACTGCTGGGTGTGGCCACATAAAAACCCAATTTTAACTCTTTCTGTACTCTTTCTGTGGAAAAATCTTCCTCCTAGTATATAATCATAATAGCTGATAATCATATTTTGAAGGGGGGGGGGGGGGGGGGGGGGGGATCATGGCACCCCATCTTTAAAAAAAAACAATTCTATTGTACACATACCGTCGCTGTCAGGTGAAACCTTCTATATGACCTCTTGATAAGCTGGAATATGGAGATACTTTCTGACCAACAGCGACCACTCAGACAGCCTGGCCCAGGGACGTGCTGGCCATTGGAAAAAGCGGGACAACTCCCGAACGGCCGGTTCATTCCTGGCCGGTCCAGGCCGGCCATTAGGAAAAAAAATAAAAATAAAATGTTGGTTAAAGTAAATCGTCACTGTCGGGCAGAAACCTTGTATCTCCAAGTTTCAAATTTGTTATTTTTTTTCGCAAAGCAAAGCCCTGCTTCATCATACAAGGCCGTTGCACAAAAGTAGTGAAAACAGCAGATCTACAAGCACACAACGCCTCGCAACCGCGAGGCGTTGTGTGCTTGTAGATCGGCTGTTTTCACTAGTTTAAATCATTTTAAAAATGATAAATACAAAACAAACGGTTTTGGACATACAAGGTTTCCACTCGACAACGACGAAATATAACTCATGTAATTGGCCCACTGGCTTGTCACTTTGTCACAAATCTTTGAGTAGCAGCAGCGCTATAGAGAGAGATCTCTCTCTCTCTATAGCGCGCAATGAGGGCCTCTACAACTCTTTTTCCCGGGCTGAATCAGGGGCCCAGTATGTCCCTGGCCTGGCCAGCCCTGACAGACAGACAGACACGTACAGACTACTAGGGATGGGACGATACGCGATCTTATCATTTATCGTGATAAAAAACCCTCGAGATTTAATTGATCGTGATATCGTCCTCCGTCATGCACTGGGATCAATTTACCCTTTATTTGCCGTGCTGCATCCGGCGTTGCATTGCGACGCGTTGTGAGCTTGTAGAGCTGCTATTTTTTGGGCAAATGTTCCGCCCCAGGATAATGGATTTTGATTATCGCGATTTATTTGTGAACAATAATCGTGATATTATTATTATTATTATTATTTTTTTCATAATTTTTATCCCACGATTTTGTAACCCATTTTCACCCAGTGCCAATTGCCTATGTAATCCTGGGCTCTGCTCTCCCTCTGCCGCGCCTGGGGAGACAACGGACTGACCTCATGCTTCCTTCCAATGCATGAGGAGTCCAAGTTGTTTTTTTTCACCTGACAGGGGGGATTTCCCCGGTTTGGACGTAGCGCGTGGAAGGAGCACGTTATTCCAACCAGTTCCTTTCCCCTCCGCCCTTCTTATTTACCCAGGAATGTTGTGTGTGTGTGTGTGTGTGTGTGTGTGTGTGTGTGTGTGTGTGTGTGTGTGTGTGTGTGTGTGTGTGTGTGTGTGTGTGTGTGTGTGTGTGTGTGTGTGTGTGTGTGTGTGTGTGTGTGCACCGTCAGGAAGTGGTGTAAGGAACACTGAATGTCACCCTCCTCCCATGATACACAACACTTTGTATGTTGACTAACCACGCGCGCACGCACGCACGCACGCACACACACACACACACACGTACACACACACACACACACACACACACACACACACACACACACACACACACACACACACACACACACACACACACACACACACAGAGTCAAGATTCAGACTAGCGTCCAGCATACCTTCCAGCCATATACTGTACTCATGTGTTTGACATTCATAGTGGACATACTGATACTGTACTCACACAAACATTCACCCACAATGCTTTGGGCCGTGTGTGAGAGAGAGAGAGAGAGAGAGAGAGAGAGAGAGAGAGAGAGAGAGAGAGAGAGAGAGAGAGAGAGAGAGAGAGAGAGATAGAGAGCCATCCCTTTTTTAGGCCATGGCTATACGGAGCTGGATATTTCATATATCCTGTTTTTTCAGATATCCACATAGAAAAATATCTAGGTCCACACGAGAAAGATATCTAGGTCTAAAATAATCTGAGTCCCCAGACCTCCACTGTCTGGGGGACAGCTTTTGGGGCTTGCAGCCACATGAAGCTGGATATTTCGGCTGCGAAGCTGGATATTTTTTAAACCGGATAAATAAGTGAAGACATTGAAAAATATCCGATTCACTGGATCCGTGTAGACAAGGAACCCGGATATCTCTGAAGACGTTACTGTGTGTGTGCTTGTTAGACCTAGATATCTTTGTCGTGTGGACCTAGATATTTTTCTATGTGGATATCTGAAAAACCAGGATATCCAGCTCCGTGTAGCCTAGGCCTTAGAGCAGTGGTTCTCAACGTTTTCGGGCCGCGACCCCCCAAATTTAACTGGGGACCCCCTAACCCTGATGAGCACCTAAGAGTTGAGAACTGACCAGGACTCTAGGAGGGTCTATACCAGGGGTCTTCAACATTTTCAGGCCAAGGACCCCGTAGTTGAGAGAGAGGTGAAGCAGGGACCCCCACAACCTGTTCATAGATTCCATTTAGTTTCATTGCTTGACAGCACGGTCATCAGTGTATTTTGGCTTTCATGTGAATTCTGTGTTTTCAGATATTTAACCACTTGAACCGTCGATACTTAATAAACTTGACCTTTCACTCTGTACTTAGTCTGCTCTTTTTCCCCTCTACACCAAACCTCTTTGCCGAATATAGCCGATCTACAAGCTCGCAACAACGCCTCGCAGCGTTGTGAGCTTTTTCTATCACAGTTTCTATCACACAGGTTAGATTTTGAGGACCCCCTGTAGTAACTCTGAGGACCCCGGCCTAGGGGTCCCGGACCCCCCGTTAAAGTAGCCTGACTGCAAGCGTCAGACTCTATCACACACTTCGTTTCAACAGGGGGTGGTGTTGTGCAGTCTGGTTTATTAACCAGGCTACCGTTAAAGACCCTTTTACTTTGACTCCAGTATAACGGGGGGGATACTGTGGTGCGTTTGGGTTGGATAGGAGTCCAATTAAGAGAGTGTGTGTGTGTGTGTGTGTGTGTGTGTGTGTGTGTGTGTGTGTGTGTGTGTGTGTGTGTGTGTGTGTGTGTGTGTGTGTGTGTGTGTGTGTGTGTGTGTGTGTGTGTGTGGGCAGCTGACCCTGGGGTGTGTGAACAGGACCAGTGTGTGAGACCACAGAGAGGCCATTCTTCACCCGACACACACACACACACACACACACACACACACACACACACACACACACACACACACACACACACACACACACACACACACACACAGTGGCGTAGCTAGGGGTAGGAAAGTTAGACTGAGGTAAGGGGGCCCAAGGTGCCAGAGGCCCTCGAAAAGTCTGGATTAAAACTCTTTTTCCTCCAATAATAATAATTATTATTATGATGTTTATCATTTGTGTCTAAAAACTTAAAATTACTGCTGGAATAAAACCAATGAGCGATACAATTTAAATAATTGAGGGTCCCTATATTATATACTCACCCCTTACAAAGCTAAAATGGTTTCTCCTGCTTTCACGTTGTTTTGAGACCTATAGTAGCTTTGCGGTTTGTGCGTCCGCTTGCATCATGTTATGGTTGTGAAACTTAGGTGTGCTCTACAGGATAATTATGATCATCTGAAGTAAATGGAAAAGTCTTTTCATTGGCCCTGCAAACATAAGATCAACTCTCACGTTCTGTTCGCCCCACCCTCCCCCGGTCCTGACTGTAAAGCAGCTTCTTCAGCACACAACAGCATGCATTGAACAAAGACAGGGAGAGGGAGAAAAAAAAAAAAAAGACTGCAAACATAAGATCAACTTTCAGGTTCTGTTCGCTCCACCCTCCCCCGGCTTCTTCCACACACAACACGCATTGAACAGAGACAGGGAGAGAGAGAAAAAAAGACGTAATGTGACATAGAGCAGCATGTTTCATTACTGTAAACTGAGAGGAGAGCTTGACTGTTTACACTCAAGGAAGCAGCTGATGTCTGTGGGTAAGCATGCAACAGAAAATCTTCTCCCCTCTTCCTTCTTCCTTCTTTATCCAACACCATTAAGCAATAAGCATGGATAACGTTTTAAGCACAAACGCAAGTGTTTCGAACGAAACACCTGTTTGCTAAGTTCTGGAAGGAAGCACTCCCAAACTAGTGACATGATCAGTTGATCACAATCGCATCATGTTATGAATGTATGTAGGTTCCCAAATCAAAGTGAAAAATGGTTTGGTTTGTTGCAACAATGACTAGTTATCTAAAGTATGGTAATAGTGTCAAGTAGTGTGAGGATTAATGTCAGAGTGTTTGTGTTTGAGCGCCTCAGTGCGGCCGCTGCAGAGTTCATGTGCAACCTCTTCCAGAGAGATAGATGGAGACACTAGAAACTCTGCTGGAGAAACAAGACAAACTGCTGGATGTCCCTAGTAATAACAATAATTGTATAATATCCCATCATCTATCTAGTAGACAGATGATTATGTCATACAAAAATAACAATCTAGGCATCACAATATTTTTGTTTCAGTCAGTCACAGTAGGCTATTATTGTTTTGTGAACTCCCAAAATGTTCACAGGATCTTGCTGTAGATTAAACACACTGACTGACTTTGCTGTTAAAACAATGTATGTGCATACACACAGACACAGTACACACAAGAATGTCCTGTTATGCCATTCTCATATAGCCTTATATGATCTAGCCTGTTATACAGTAGATGAATTCTCAGATCATTATATCCAACCCTTGTTTTCCATAGTTTAGCTAACTAGCCAAAGTTCTGATTGCATGCAGACTCATTTTTGCATGTAGGCTAATCATGTTCATACTTCACCCAATCTGAATAGTCCTATACTGCTTATTTCTTCTCCTATTCTACTTCCTATGTATAGCCTATATGCTTCACTCCTCATGTGCATTTGTTTGAGCACTGCTGCTATTGATTAGTGATTGTATATTCTGCACAACACCTGCACATATTTAAGCTGCTACTAAAAATACAATGTAGTGTTTTATTGTTATACTGTTTTATATTGGCTTGCATGGGAGGCTGGGCTCAAGTCAGAGTTCTGGTGTCTCATTCACTTGCTGGTGATGATGGTGGTCTGCACTTTTTATTTCATGGGACTGTTGTGGATTATACTGTATTAATAATACAGTAGCTGTATCTGAGTGTGCATGTAATGGATGATTATGTGTAGTGATCATGGTTAGATCAAGTTAAAATTCCTGGACTTTGTTTCAAGAGCTAGCATTGTCAAATTGTTACACCAGACACTACATGTTTGTTTATATCCTGCTTAGGCTACAAGAGTAAAACTAAAAGTAGACAAAAATGGTAAATGGTGTTACAATTTGACAAATAAGGTGAACATGATTGCTGAGGCGATCACGGCTACCGTATCATTGTGAGACATGTCATTCAAACAGTAACAAAGTGTTCCCGGTTGGCCGGTTCTCCGCTTGCATGGGGGGGCCCATACAGATTTCTGGCCTAGGGGCCCAGAATTGCTAGTGACGCCCCTGCACACACACACACACACACACACACAGTGACACACTGCATCAGCCATATGAAGCCCTGGCTATACCGTCCAGGGACGTGCAGAGAATGTTAGAGAGGCAGGGGCTTACATTTCTGAAAGGGCCTTTTGGTGAAAATATTGAAAATAGCAGACCTCCAAGCTCGCACGCACGCACGCACGCACGCACGCACGCACGCACGCACGCACGCACGCACGCACGCACGCACGCACGCACGCACGCACGCACACACACACACACACACACACACACACACACACACACCAAGCAACCTATGATATTATACTCTACTTACCAGACAAAATCATTAAAACAAGGATTGATTTCAACATTCAATTAGTGATATTTATTTATAGTCTATTAACGTGATTAGTTTAATTAACTGTTCCCTCATCTAGATGTGATCTAAGATTAATGTTTTGTGACAATTCGTTTGAGTGAATTAATTGCTTTGATCCATTACATCTGTTACTGCAATATGGTGGGACAATGATGTTCCCTTTCAACAGAGGGCGCCATTCTGCAACCTGAGCATGGGGCTCTAACAATGCCTGGTCTGGCTGGTAAGAGGATAATAACTATAGGGATGCAACAGGTTGTGTGAGTTATCTTATTTGGCTAAAATAAGTGTTAAATAGCTCTATAATGTGATAGTACTCATTAGTGTAACAGGAGTCTCCATGCAGTGTTGATTTTATCGACTAAAACTATGATAACAATGTTTGTCGACTGCGTTTTTTTCACTGACGAAAACTAAATAAAAACTAAGCTGTGATGACTAAAACTAAGACTAAATATATTGACAATTTCGTCAACAAAAAACTGGACTAAAGGGAGAAGAGAGCCATTTTATGTTTGGTTGCTCTCAGGTGTTGCGTGCTGAAAATGGTAGGCCTAGATCTACAAGCTCACAACGCGTCGCGCTGCGTAAATATCAGTCATTACGATGCCATCAAGGCCTGCCAAAATACATTTTAGTTGACTTAATCAACCGTAGATTTAGTCGCCATAAAATCTTATGATATATATTTTTTGTAATACCTTTTATTGCAATAATTTCAATTTTACATATTTTCTTTTCTCTTTTTTTTGTGCAAAAAAAAAAAAAAAAAACCCACCACCTACTTAACAACACAATAGGAATACATAAAATAAAATAAAAATAAAATAAAGAGGCTTTTTCGTTTGACGTCCGTGCCTAAAAACACCCTTGGTCTGAACAAAAACACAAAACAATCTTATGATATTTAGTCGACTAAAATTAGACTAAAACTAAAACTTTTCAGGTGACTAAATTATGACTAAAACTAAATGACATTTTATTCAAAAGACTATGACTAAAACTAAATCAAAATTTGCTGTCAAAAACAACACTGTCTCCATGTCTCTCCAGCTCGTTATTAAACAGAACGTGCATTTGCAGGTTGGGATGGATGGATGGATGGATGGATGGATGGATAGATGGATAAATACATACATACATACATACATACATACATACCATTGGAGTGCATGTCTCCATTCCGACATGTCTCCATTCCGACACTAACCCTATCCCTAACCCTAAACCTCTATGGAAGTGTTGCCACTCCGACAATAAGAAGTCAATGTCGGAGTATAGTCTCGCGTGGCCAGACTGTTGCCTCCGCGATTTGCAAATGCTCCCAGCATACAGTCTGGGGCACGGAAATAGATATGATGAGTGCGAGATAGAGCGGATGTGACACAACCGCTCCCTTGGTGCAGTAGCGATAATAAGTCCTACTGGAAGCCTTATGTCTCCTTTCAATATTTTTGGGGGTGTTATTTCGTCTTTCTCTGGTGTTGTTGGTGTTACTTCCATGATGTTTTCAAATGTTTTCTTAAACTATACACGCATAACAAGAATATGCTGCTCGAATCACTCTGTCTGTGCGAGTGTGCTTCTGTTATGTTTCCAGTGGGACTACAGTTCCGCCAACTTCCGTGTAGCAGTGGCTTCTTCCGATACTTGCTGTTCGGGAGCTGCCGTTCCAGAATCTATATAGCATTCGGAGATTGTGGAATAGTTGTCTGGCGACGCGAGACTAATGTTGGAGTGGAGACATGTCGGAATGGAGAGCACCTCCCATACCTTTATTATCCCACAGGGGGCAATCAGTTGCCCAGAGCAGAGGCAGCACAGCAGTTTAAGGTTACACGTTACTCAAGTGTCAAAAAGCTGTCGCAAAAAATAGTGACCAAGAAACATTCAACGCTCATAAGTGTCACGTCGCACACAAATAGCAGTACTCAAAGCACAACTTAACAATGCAGTGCCAAACAAAAGTGTACATAACAGTCAATGCTAGTCGGTGCAACACAATTATCTCACAGCCATGTCAACACAGCAATAGTACTCAATTCTACCAACACAACCCAATAGTGCAGGGCCAAAAAGTTTCCATAGTCAGTGCAAACAAATCAAGAGTAAATAAAGGGTGCCACAGCAAGACGCCACAAGGAACCCTCTCTGGAAAAGTACTTAAGAGGTCAGAGTCAGTACAACTTTAGTTCCAGTTGGGTTAGGTAGCAGTTGTCCTACATTGTCCTAGGTTAACCTAATTGTACCCAGGGGGCAAAGGAAGGTGTGCTGCATTTGCCCCGACATACAAAGTTGTCCACCAGAAATATTATCTATGACCCAGTAGGATCACAACCTATATGGACAACCCGGTCAATTTGTACAACAAAGTCCAATATGGCCGCCTCAATAGCCCCTATTAGTTTTAATGGGGGGTGAATAGGGCACAATTTTAAACTGAGGGATATTTCCACGAAACTTAACAGGTTGATCAATGGTATACATATGAACATTTTTTGTATTGCAAGTTTCCATGAAATCCAATATGGCCGCCACAATATGGCCGCCATAATGTAAGGACCCAGAAAATAGGTTTTGCCTCTAACTTCTGAACCAGATGAGCTAGAAACACAAACTTGGTGTCTATTTCATGGTGTCTGACCATGGGAGACTCAATGGAATAGCTAATTGCCAGACCCATGAAATGGGTAGGCCTACATAAGCAAATGTCTGTCTGGGTTTTCTATATAAAGGGTATATATGATGATGACATGATGATGACATGCCTATAAAAGGCATGATGTCATAAATGATGATGACAGACAGGGGGTCTGGCACAACCAGGTTGACCTGGTCTAGTTTTATTATTGGGTGTGTCTGGACCTTTATTGTGCATATTTGCAAGATGGTGGACTCCCAAAATAGAGCTTTAACATAATTTCTACCATGATTGTTGACTGCTTTTGCAAATACAAGCAATATGAATCCATTTGCTAAGATTTATGGCACAGAAGGGACTTATACCTGTATTATTCTTGAGTTTGCATGTTGTCAAAAGGGCTGTAAACGAGATATTATATTTCCTGTCCGATTCTACTGTATGTAATTGTAGCAATGACTTCAGATAAAATCAGAGACCAAAACAACGTATCTTAGAAATTATTTTTTAATTAAAAAAAAAGAAAAAAAGAGAGAGATTATCTCAATGAAATGAATGCAACTGCCTTTTTTTTCTGGCAGCCTTTGATACAGCTACATGATATTGCCTTGTCCATTGATATAGGCCAGGCTGGCTCTGTAGATGGACAGGGGACTGCCTTCCCATCACTGAGAGACCATCCATATTCAGTGAAGCAAGGGATGTCTGGCTTCGCGATGTGTGCAGTATAATAAAATTACCCAATAATAAAATTAGCTATTCCATTGAGTCTCCCATGGTCAGACACCATGAAATAGACACCAAGTTTGCGTTTCTAGCTCATCTGGTTCAGAAGTTAGAGGCAAAACCTATTTTCTGGGTCCTTACATTATGGCGGCCATATTGTGGCGGCCATATTGGATTTCATGGAAACTTGCAATACAAAAAATGTTCATATGTATACCATTGATCAACCTGTGAAGTTTCGTGGAAATATCCCTCAGTTTAAAATGTTGCCCTATTCACCCCCCATTAAAACTAATAGGGGCTAATATTGGACTTTGTTGTACAAATTGACCGGGTTGTCCATATAGGTTGTGATCCTACTGGGTCATAGATAATATTTCTGGTGGACAACTTTGTATGTCGGGGCAAATGCAGGTTTCCTAAAAAAAGGCTGGTTTGCCCCCTGGGTATTGGCCTTGGTAAGTGACCGTTATGTGTCTCGTTGTCGTTGTATTGCTTGAGAAAAGCCGGCACAAAGGACTTTCCTTGTCTCTCGCACAGAGCTTGGAGGTCGGCTATTTTCGGTGCATGATACCACACTGAACTAGTAGTAGTAGTAGTCTTTATTTCGGTCCATTAAAAAAAATAAGAATAATACAAAGACACAACGTAGTCCACATAATAACAGTGCTAACTAAGCATAATAAGTGAAGAGATGTGGTGTAACGGCATGGATTTCTACACAGAGAGGGCAACCTTTTCAACCTAAGACACTGTATTCAAGTTCAGGAGAGTTTGGACAAGGCGATTCTCTTGAATGCTGCCTTCAGGTATATGGCATGGAAAGAGGGAGTTTGCATTTCTTTCACCACAGTTAAATCTGCATTCATGGAGAGGGCTCAAGCCCCTTTTGATGTCTATGTGTGCACACTAGGGGTGTAACGATATAGTAACTATCGAAATATCGTTTTTAATTTAAAAAATCTAAGTATATCGAAATGAAAACAGCTAAAAATCGATTGTATCGATACTACCTACTTGTGCATTGTATTTAGCATTTTTAAGAAGACATTTTTTAAAGGAGGGGTTTAATTACTTTTCCTTTCCATAGCTACACTGATACATGTGTGTAATCTCTGGGTTCATGTCAAGGTGCAGGTTTGTCAATATACAATGTCCATGTATTTGGCAGATAATCGCTGTGTTTACTTATTTACGTATATCCAAAATAATGCATGTTTCCCTTAAAACCTGCACTATCCACACCTTTCAGCTTTCACACAGATTTAATTTCTTTGCTAAATAGTTACTATATCGATTTTAAATTACTGAATCGAATCGTATCGTAATGCCATGAATGAACCAATATCGACCATGTATCGTGATATGTATCAACTCGCTATTAAAATGTATCGCTACACCCAGGGATTCCCAAACCTTTTGGTCTCAGGGCACCCCATGAATATTGTTTTAATCCGAGGCACCCGTACATTATAATTTTCACTCCCAGCACCTTATATTTATAGCATATCGTCGTTGTCGGGTGGAAACCTTGTATGTCCAAAACCGTTCGTTTTGTATTTATCATCTATAAAATGTACTAAACTAGTGAAAACAGCAGTTCTAGAAGCACACAATAGATCGGCTGTTTTCACTAGTTTTGTGCGACGGTCTTGTATGATGAAGCAGGGCTTTGCTTTAGCAAAAGACGTACACATTTGAAACTTGGAGATACAAGGTTTCTGCCCGACAGTGACGATATTTCTACAAGCACACAACGCCTCGCGATTTGTAAAGCAGGTTTTCACTAGTTTTGTGCGACAGTCTTGTATGATGAAGCAGGGCTTTGCTTTAGCAAAAGACGTACACATTTGAAACTTGGAGATACGAGGTTTCTGCCCGACAGTGACGATATTTTAGTGATTATGTTGCAAGGAAAACGTTGAGATAATAGCCATTTTGGTTAGAACTCTGAAAATAACTTTGTACTTGGTTTACAAGTTTAGCACATTCCCCGTCTTTTGAAAATACCTTCGAACTCCCATATGCCATTCGTCTCCATAGACTTCCATGTAATTCATAGTGCACGGATCATGCACACCCATGCCTAGATAATGCACCACGTGTCCACATTGCTCACAGCTTTCAAACAAAAGAATCCGAATGGAAATCCGTTCAGGCATTCATGAACTAGCAGCCATATTATCAAAATGTAAACAAAGATGGCTGCCATGTTTGAAAGATGGGGTTGCTATGGGGGTTAAACATGCAATTTCGCGATTGCTATCATGTCTACTACATTTTTTGGGGTCCAATTTTTTATTTTATTTTTTCAAAAACGGGAAATTCTCGGGACTATCGGGCCTAGCAGGGAATGAGTTGAAATGATACAAGAAAATTCCAAATATTATCAAATGATCTCGCGGCACCCCTGGACTGCCGTCACGGCACCCCAGGGTGCCCCGTCACCCACTTTGAAAACCCCTGCCCTAGTGCACACTGTTACAGTGGAACTGTGCAAGTCAGTTTCAGTGTGACTGTACGGCACAGCAGGTGTGTGGGCTGTGGTGGAACGTAACCAAAGTACATTTACTTAGGTACTTTCCATGTTTTCATACTCTGTACTTTACTCCTCTACAATTATTTGACGGCTTACTATAGTTACTTTGCAGATTTAGGTCAGTGGTTCTCAACATGTGGGTCGGGACCCCCAGGGGGGTCCCAAAATTGTGTCGGGGGGGGGGGGGGGGGGGGTCCTCAGATGATTAACTTAATGTGCAACATTGTTTCTCACGCAACAGTAAACAAACCAACTAGGCATGTAGTTTAAGTGTAGAGGGTATCTATCTGCACATTTCTAAAGTGATAATATAAGGACTTTATAATACCTCTAAAATGACAAATTAAACATTGGCCAAATTGTCAAAAATTAGAGGCAGACATTGTGAAAATAGCAGATCTACAGAGCATGTAGATCTGCTATTTTCACAATAGAACCGTGTTAAACAAAATGTAATTCCTCAACTCTTAGTGCTCGTCAGGGTGGGGGGAGGGGGGGGGGTCCCAGTTAAAATATGATTATTTTGGGGGTCGCGGCCTGAAAAGTTTGAGGACCACTGATATCTAACTAAATAAAAAGAAGAAAAATACATTAAACTAGCTGATCTGCATCGCATACCGGCAATGTGAAATAGGATATTCTGCATAAAGATATGAATGTAGGCTACAGGTGTATTGATAATTCAGTATATTTGATGACAATACTTTGGACTTTATTTTAATGCAAGCCTTTTTGTACTTGTATCAGTGAATGTCCACCTTTTGGTATAGGCTATATTGTTATCAATACTTGCAATCGAATGTTGTTCTTGTCCCTTTTATGCCCATACATGGAGATCCCTGATGTCCTCTATATTAAGCCCATATTTGGGAATGCCCATATATCGACATGTCAGTCTCATGTCATCTATGACGTCAAACATCTATGATGTCATAATGTCATCTCCATATTTGGGAAAATATTAGACACATTTGTCAAACTTAACCACCAGGTCTGTAGCCTCGCGTAGCCAGGCTTACTCATCTCCGAAGAGAAAAGCCTGGTGACAATAGAAGGCAGAAGGCGTTCAACTTCCGCCGTGAGAATTTCACCGGAAACTGTATGTTTTTCACAGTGCGGTGTCCCTGCAAACGTATTCCCTGCACGAAAAAGTCAAAGTCATACAAACAAAAACATTGATTCAAGCAATGTTACACCTATGAAGAGCGAGTTAAGAGCTACAATCTATTTTAGTTTTTTCGCTAGGGAATGTAAACAGACCCGCACCGCATGACGTACGTAACGTCCGTTAAACGCAGCACTTCCGCTAGAAATCTTGGAACACACCGGAAGGCATATTGTCTACAGGGTGCCAGGTCTGTGGTTTTTTTTGTTTGTTTTTTTGCCAAAGTGCCAGCGCTCGCGCAGCAGCCTGTCACCCATGCAGGCGGATGCGTCAACGCGCCCATGTGCGCAACCTCGCCCTTTAGGGTGAGGTTGCTTCTCGCCCATAGGGCGTATTACTGGTATGAATTACTAGTATGTAGGCCTATGTATTTATGTGTATTTATGTATTTCTCTCTGTGTGTGTGTGTGTGTGTGTGTGTGTGTGTGTGCGTGCGTGCGTGCGTGCGTGCGTGCCGTATTTTTTGGGGGGGCTGGGGGGTTAACTTTCCTTCCTCTCCGAGAGAGAGAGAGAGAGAGAGAGAGAGAGAGAGAGAGAGAGAGAGAGAGAGAGAGAGAGAGCAAAAAAAAAAGAAAAAAAAGTTTTCCTCCTCGGTTTTTCCGGGTTAGTTTCCTGAGTGAGTCTCTCTCTCTGCTTCTGGCTGACAGACAGACAGACAGACAGACAGACAGACAGACAGACAGACAGACAGACAGCAGTAAACACTCGGTATGGAGGCTAGCAGCAGCAGCAGTGCTCCGTGGCAGCAGAGTAGGCTACAGCAGCGGAATTAACCGTTTAGTTTTAAACCGTTAGTTTCCTCGCTGCCGCCGAGGCGGAGGAGGAGAAGCAGCGACCGTTAAACAGCAGAGGACATAAAGCGACCATAAGAACACACACAACTCTTAACAACAACTCTAAAAGTCACGGAGGAGACTGGAGGAGGAAAATAAGTGATCTGCAAGTCCTCGGAGAGGAGCAGAGATGTCGAGGGAGAACACCACCCGAAGCCTGGACAGCATAGACCTCACTGCGCTCAGGGTGAGAAGAATTATACTGTTTAGTCAGAGAGAAAAGATCTGTTTGTTATGAGAGAGAGAGAGAGAGAGAGAGAGAGAGAGAGAGAGAGAGAGAGAGAGAGAGAGAGAGAGAGGGAGAGAGAGAGAGAGAGAGAGGAGAGAGAGAGTGTGTGTGTTATACAATGAAATCTAAAGTGTCAGTTTGTAACTTTTAGCCTACTAAAAGTTACAAAAGTTGTTGAATGTTGATGTTGAAAGTGTGCAAAAAGTTAGCCTATCTGTCTGGATTTCTCTCAAGAGAGGGAGAGACAGAGAGAGAGAGAGAGAGAGAGAGAGAGATTGTTATTCAATGAAATCAGTTTGTCTATTTCTAAGTTTTAGCCTAGTTGATGAAAGTTTGCAAAATGTCTGGATTTGTCTCAAAATAGAGGGAGGGAGGGAGGGAGGGAGGGGGGGGGGGGGGTCACACAGTGAAATAATCATTGTCAATTGCCACTCGTATGGAGTGTATAGAATGTAACCAAATGGACCCATGATAGCGGTCCATTCGGTATGATGTGTACATGAGAAAGATAGATTGTTATACAATGCCATCTAGAGTGTCAGTTTGTCCATTTGTAACGTTGAGTTGTTGTGCAAAATGTAGCCTATTTGTCTGGAAGTAGGGGGGGAGAGAGAGAGAGAGAGAGAGAGAGAGAGAGAGAGAGAGAGAGAGAGGGGGGGGGGGGGTCTGTGTAAACAGTGTGGAGGACAACATAAGTTTACAGAACAGACTCAGTTTGAAGACAGGAAAACTAAAAAAGTTTGAAGTTGTCTTATGTTTTTAGGTTTCAATTCAACCGATATATGCTAGTCATCTTATTGCGTGCTTGTGCGTTGTTTTGTTTAGTGAGGTTGGTTTCCAAAGTAAGGGTCCCCTCCTCTGGGGACCCCCAGGGGTCCTTAAGGGGGCCACAACAACCTGCGGCGGCAGTGGCTCAGGGGTAGAGTTGCCGTCTTAGAACACAGAGGGTTCGAAGGGTTCCCTGTTCGATCCCGGGCTCCCCCATTAGTTAGTGTCCTTAGAGGAGGGGGGGGGGAGTGGGACTGAGTTACCAGGGCCCAAGGTGGAGGGGCCTTAATTATTTTATACTTTAGCTATTGAAAAATAGCAGATATACAAGCTCACAGCGCTGCACCGAGTACCGCGCTGCGAGCTTGTAGATCTGCTATTTTTGAAACGTCGTGAAAATGTGTACAAATCTTTGAATTTATGTATTTTTTAAGCGAACATTTGTAACTCACATTTTGCTTCTGGGGGGTCCCTGGAACTAAATGTTTTAAGATGAAGGGTCCGTGGCCAAATACATATCATCTTGGGGGTCCTTGACATGAAAAGGTTTGAGCACCACTGACATGGAAACATAGGTTTCTTGCACACATTTTCACAATTTTTCAAAAATAGCAGATCTACAAGCTCGCAGCGCGGCACCGAGTGCCGGGCTGCGAGCTATTTTTCAATAGCTAACATTCATGGGGGGCCCGCATTGAATCCTTGTACCCAGGGCCCAGAATTTGGTGTGACGCCCCTGAGTGTCGAAGAGTCCTTGAGCAAGACCCCTAGTCTGGTATTCCTTCACTTAGTTTTCGGGGCTTGATCCGGTCGGGAGCGGAAACCACTTAAGCCTCTATCAGAGTCCATGGTGAAGAGCTATTCACTTCACCGCGTTGTAGTTTCCTAGCTATCACCTAGGCTCTGTTATGTATCTTTAGGTGATAGCTAGAAAACTACACCGCGGTGAAGTGAATAGCTCTTCACCCTGGACTCTGATAGAGGCTTTACGCTGCCGGAAAGATCAAACCGGATTTGAACCCAAAATAATTCCCCTGCGCTCAAGGACATACTTTTAGGACCTACCTAATAAACCCCTTCATGCGGGCGTGCGGCATAGTTTTGCTTTTGGAAAATGTGTTTGGTATATGCATCTTTTAGTCCAACTCGTAGCGACTGGCGAGACTATACACTAGGCGACTCGAGAATTTTAATTGGGATTGGGGAAACAAAACAAAGCTTCTTCTGCATGTGGTGTCCGCCATATGTGTTTCTGCCTAGACCGGATCAAACAGCCCGTTGTAAACGATCACCATGGTGACGCGAGGTTACTGAGCCCCTAGTTGCTCCCGATGAGCAGGTTGGTGCCTCGCATGGTTCCCTCGGTCATTGGTGTATGTCTGACTCTGAATCTCTAAAGTACCTTATGGATAAAGGCGCTTTATAAATGCACCAATTACCATTTACTTGTATGTCCCGTTAGTGATAAGGTTTGATTGGCTGATTGATTGATTGAATGCTTACATTAGTAATTAGTCAGAAAATGTGAACGTACGTAGCACAGCAAGGCTGAAAATGAAAACACACTAGACCAGGGGTCCTCAACGTTTTCAGGCCAAGGACCCCTTAGTTGAGAGAGAGATGAAGCAGGGACCCCCACAACCTGTTCATAGTGTATTTTTTCATCAGTGTATTTTGGATTCATGTCAATTTGTGTTTTCAGATATTTCACCACTTGAGCCGTCATTACCTAATAAACTTGACCTTTCACTCTGTACTTAGTGTACTCCTTTTCTTCTCTACACCAAACCCCTTTGCCGAAAATAGCCGAACTACAAGCTCACAACGCCTCACAGCACGAGGCGTTGTGAGCTTGTAGATCTGCTATTTTTGGCTACAGTTCTCAGAATATGGACACTAGGCTTCAAGTTGTTAATATAAAAAGGATTGGAAGATTTGGAGGACCCCCTGTAGTAACTCTGGGGACCCCCTAGGGGTCCTGGACCCCCTGTTGAAGACCCCTGCACTAGACTGCTAGGATTCCACTGTGATCCTCCTATGTAATTCAATTCATCAACACATACACAACACTAGCCTATTATGTACAAGGGAGCTGGGAGGTGCCGCAAGCGGCAGTGGCTCAGGGGTAGAGAATCCGTCATTAGAACACGGAGGGTTCCCGAAATGTTCCCAGTTCGATCCCGGGCTCCCCCAGAGTTAGTGTTGAAGAGTCCTTGAGCAAGACTCTGAACCCCTAGTTGCTCCCGGTGAGCAGGTTGGTGCCTTGCATGGTTTCCTCCGCCATCGGTGTATGAATGTGTGTGAATGGGTGAATGTCACCCAATCTCTGTAAAGCGCTTTTAAAGGCACTATATAAACGCACCATTTACCATTGATCATATTTTGGAATTGATCAATATTACTTCAGTTTAACCACTTCAGACTCTTTATACTTACAATATATAAAAACAGACCTGAGTGTTCTTGGTGCGGTTCAATTGACACCAAATCTTGTCGTCCCCCCCGGCACCAAATAGCAGATCTACAAGCGCACAACGAGTCTGGTATATAGCCCAACCCTACCCTCCCCTGCCCCTTCTTTGTATATACTTACTGTTTGTTTAGACTTACTGTTTTCTTTTTTCTTTTTTCTTTACATATCTACTGCATAGTACTGTGTTCTATTTGTCTGTCATTCAATGTTATATGAGATACTTAAATGGTTTCCTGTGGAAATAAGCTTAGTCTTTTCATGGATCTCCTTTTAGTAGACCTTGTACCAGTGAACTGTACCGTCATGAAACTGTACCTTTTCCTATGCAAACTTCTAATAAAGTCTTCAATCAATCAATCAAAGTGTACTATCGCCCCTGTTGGCCGGAAACTCATACTGACATCGCTGATACTAAACAGTGGTAACAATGCCCAACTGACATCACATGACTGACATCACTACAATGCCCAAATTTGGAGGTGACATCGGGTGAATACGGGACGATTCCGTGTGGCAAGCCGACATTACCTTCTTACCTTACCTTTCTTTCCAAGCCACTTTGCCAGCTAATGCTAAATCCAAAGTCAGCCTGAAGTGTGTGGAATTCTGCTGCGAGGACATACATTCTCTTTTATTTTTTATTTTTTTTGCACTGATTATGGACACTTATTGTTTGGCCCTGCACTATTGGGTTGTGTTGCTAGTAGGGGTGGATATTGGCAAGAATCTCACGATGCAATACATATCACGATACTTGGGTCACGATGCAATAGTATCACGATGTATTGCGAATTTTTGCAATACGATACTATTGCGATACTATTGCGATATATCAGCTTTAAAAGCTGAAGGCGCTGCTCTAATGTTGTTGTTTTCGTCGTTGGCAGCCATTTTTCTCGACAGACCTCACTGAACCGTGGGAAGGGGAAGTAGCTACTATAGTGAACCGACATCTAGAGGCAGCGGAGTGTCAGGACCGGACATCTACCATTGGTTCCTATGCATGGGAACATATTTTATTTTCCTCAAAGTATCGCAATACTACGGCCTGAAGTATCGATACAGTATTGGCAAATAAACTATCGCGATGTATTGCTACTGTATATCGATTATATTGCCCACCCCTAGTGCTAGTATTGAGTACTATTGCTGTGTTGACACGGCAGTGAGATACTTGTGTTGCACTGACTAACACTGACTGTTATGAACACTTTTGTTTTGCTTGGCGCTGCATTGTTTAGTTGTGCTTTAAGTGTTGCTATTTGTGTGTGACGTGACACTTATGAGCGTTGACTGTTTTTTTGACACTTTATGTATATATTCTTATTTTCATTGTGCCTTGTTTTTTTTGACTGTGCACAACAGTACCTTTTTCTTTTTCTTACTTCTCTGTAACTTTGTAAACCTTAAACTGCTGTGCTGCCTCTGGGCGACTAATTTCCCCCCTTTCCCAAACTCTTTTGACTCAGGGCTGTCACAATTATTACATAATCGTCTAATCGCAATTATTTTACATAATCGCGATTATTTTTCATAATCGTCATAATCGTGAATGTTGAAAATGTTTCATATAGGCTATATATATTTTCAAAATATTGAATAGCCAAAAATTGTGGAAATAGCCGATCTACAAGCTCACAACGCGTCGCGATGCGACTCGTAGATCGGCTATTTCCACTATCAATGTTATTTTTTTTTTTAAGTAGAAAGTTGTAGAAAGTTGTCAAATATGTCCATAATTTCTGTGTAATTATCAACGACAAAAACACAATTAAATCGCTAATCGCAATTATTTGAGTGACAATTAATCGTCATGTAAAATGTCATATTGTCACACAAAAAAAAACATTCCGTGGGCTACAAATGGCCCCTACAAAACGGTGAAAAGTGATGATTCATTACTAAACCATCGTTTTGTGGGTCTGTTTTTAGCCCAAGGAATGTTTTTCATGCAAAATAAATGCTTGCAATGGATTCAGCATCATGACAAAACCCTAGTTTGACCCCTCACATGCTACTTTCACTCCCAACACCTTATATTTATAGCATATCATTGTTGTCGGGTGGAAACCCTGTATGTTCAAAACCGTTCGTTTTGTATTTATCATCTACAAAATGTACTAAACTAGTGAAAACAGCAGATCTACAAGCACACAACACCTCGCATCGCAAGGCGTTGTGTGCTTGTAGATCGGCTGTTTTCATCGACAGTTAGATCGACAGTCTTGTATAATGAAGCAGGTTTTTGCTTTACCAAAAGAAGTACACATTTGAAACTTGGAGATACGAGGTTTCTGCCCGGACAGTGACGATATTTTAGTGATTATGTTGCGAGGAAAACGTTGAGATAATAGCCATTTTGGTTAGAACTGACTAAAAATTACTTTGTACTTAGTTCAAGTTTAAAATGATACTAAATATTTTTTCAAGTGTCCAAATAACTTCCAAATATTATCAAATATTCTCGCGGGGGATGGACATCGGTATCGGCCAATACCAAAAATCCGCAGGTATTGTATCAAACTGGCCAAATCGGTGACCGGCAGGTCACTGACATAAATACCGGTTTTATGCCGATTGTGTCTATTGCACTGCGCAGCACAGCATGATGCTCTGGTCCTGTGACTAAAGTAAACATTAGCAAGAGCAGCCAGTCTACTTAGTGGCTGCCTACAGAATACAGATGGTGCTGATTACCTTTGCAATGTAAGGACATATTCCATATTCCTGTGTCCATGTCAATGTCAATGTCAAAGAAGGGGAAAAGGATGCGTCACCTGCTTTCCTCCTTCCTAGTCCAGACGGTCATATTAGACTGGATCTTGTCTGTGATTTTGGATATTGTACTATTGTGATTGATATGGCATTAGTGTTCTTCTAGCTTATTGGTACTCAAATTTAAGTATGTCTTGTAGGCCTACTTGGCCTGAAAAAAAGGGTATTGGAGCAACCGTATTTTCTAGTTCTTAGCTAAAGAAATCGGTATTGGATATTGGTTTTGGCAGGTCAGACCTTCATAAAACCGGTGGATCGGTATCGGCCAAGAATTTTGCAATCGGTCCATCTCTACGCGGCACCCACTTCGAAAACCCCTGATCTATACATTCATTCATACAGTGATCTGGTACAGGGGCTGCACCGCGACTCAGCATGTCACGTATGCCTTGATGTGTTACAAATGTTTGTATATATGTTTTGAATACATGACTGCTGTGTCATAAGACAAATTTCAGTGTGAACTGACAATAAAGTACTATATCATATCATATCATATCTATACATTCATTCATACAGTGATCATACAGTGATCATATAGTGATCATATAGTGATTCATACAGTGATCTATACATTCATTCATACAGTGACTGGAGGAGGATTTCTTACTTGTCAATGTGGTGTTTGTGTTCTTGACTTCTTCTGGGTCTGTTTTTATCAGAGCGCGATGAAAGCACACTCGGAAATAATTAAATCATATTAATAATTCAATTAAATAAAAAAGGTATCAGGCTTCAGGCCGGGCTTGGGCTGTAAATAGCAGCATGTTTTTTTTTAAGTCCACAATTGTATGTCAAACTAGAATGAATAAAAATCATTGTAATTTATTATGATTTGCTATGCTAAAGAAAACGACCTGATATATCATATAATGACTGACCAAGCATACCGTCTTCTTTTGTCTTTAGGACCCAGCGGGCATCTTTGAGCTGGTGGAGGTGGTGGGCAACGGTACCTACGGGCAAGTCTACAAGGTTGGTAGTTCAACTCCTCTTCTGTCACCCCCCCCCCCCCCCCCCCTCTCTCTCTCTCTCTCTCTCTCTCTCTCTCTCTCTCTCTCTCTCTCTCTCTCTCTCTCAAGTCTACAAGGTTGGTAGTTCAACTCCCCTTCTGTCACCCCCCCCCCCTCTCTCTCTCTCTCGCTCGCTCGCTCGCACGCACGCACGCACGCACGCACGCACGCACGCACGCACGCACGCACGCACGCACGCACACACACGCACACACACACACACACACACACACACACACACACACACATGCAGCAGCAGCAGCAGCATCTTTTAAAAGGCCTGGGTGGAGTTCACTTCCCTATCACAGTTATCTTGTGAAGTGTGTGTGTGTGTGTGTGTGTGTGTGCGCGCGTTTGCACGTGTGTGTGGTTTGTGGTCTGAAAGGGGTGTTTATTGGTGTGTGTGTGTGTGTGTGTGTGTGTGTGTGTGTGTGTGTGTGTGTGTGTGTGTGTGTGTGTGTGTGTGTGTGTGTGTGTGTGTGTGTGTGTGTGTGTGTGTGTGTTGGTCCCCCTGTGCACGGTACCTCTTTCACACGCGGCCTGCTGTGAGAGTACAGTATGATGTGAGCGTACAGTATGATGATACTGTTGACGACCGTGGCAGTAGAAACCAGTGGTGGAAAAAAAGTACTTGCATCTCTTACTTAAGTAAAAGTATCAATACTGCAATATAGAATTGCTTTTTTAGGGTGCCCACACACCAAAATACCTAGAGTGGAATCCGCCAATGCATTTCAATGAGAATGGAGCGTTTTTTTGCCAGTAGAGGATTTCTGCAAAAAACGCTCCATTCTCATTGAAATGCATTGGCGGATTCCACTCTAGGTATTTTGGTGTGAGGGCACCCTTACAAGTAAAAGTCTAGAATTCAAAATGTACTTGAGTAAAAGTACAACAGTAGTGGTATCAAAATGTACTTAAAAGTACCAAAACTATTAGGCAGAATGTCCCATTTCAAGTTTTCAAATGGATAACAATCTTTTGAAAATAGCCGATCTACAAGCTCACAATGTGTCGCATCGGCTATTTTCAAATGGCCGAAGTGTATATAGGGCTGTGGTCGTTAATGTAGGTTTTGCAATAATTATCAAAGTCTACAAAGTAACTATAGTTGCGACCGTAGGTCGCACTTTACTATCAAAACCACCACAAAGTGTAAGTAACTCCGTCCGTCCGTCCGTCCGTCCGTCCCTCCGTCTGTCTGTCAGTCTGTCTGTCACACCTCACACGTCACACTTTTTCCCTGCTTATATCTCCGCAACCGTTGCCCCGATCCATGCCAAATTTTGCACACACGTTCCTTGGCTGCCAAACTACAACCTCCAAGGACCCCCGGAGCTCCAGGGACCCCCAGGTCCCTGGGGGACCCCCAGATGTAAAAAATGACCAAATGCGCAAACATGACCAAATGACCACCCCAACGGGGCTGCTCACGGGCAATTCCCGGGGACCACCGACTCCTGGTGCTCCAGAACGGATGCAAAAGTGGTGGCGCCCCCAGTGGAGGACCCCCTACACTGCAGCTCACATAAAATGCCGTAACTCCGGCTAGGAGCGACCGGGACAGCCGGGGCCGGTACCTATTCGTCCGCCTTGCCGGCGCGGAGACCCCACCCCTCATTTCTCACATGGCCCTCTTCTAGCGCCACCATGAGGCCGATTCTTGCAAAACACATTTTTGGACACTGCTCCGACAATTTTCGCCCTAAAATCACGCAAATCGGTACACAGTATGTCTACACTCATCCCATCAACATGAATCTGTCCCATATAGCGCCACCTCCAGGCCGATTTTTAAAAACACATTTTTGGACACTGCTCCTACAGATTTTGCCCTAAAATCACGAAAATCACTACACAGTATGTCTACACTCATGTCATCAACATGGATCAGGAAGATTTTGGCAAAACACATTTTTGCCATATTTGTGGAGATAAGTGACCTACGGTCGCTTATCTCCCGATTAGGGAGCCTTACTGGTAACTAAAGTGTTCAAATAAATGTAGTGGAGTAAAAGTACAATATGTGGATCCATGACGTAGTGCAGTAGAAGTAGAAGTATTGGAAATTGGAAATGCTCAAGTAAAGTACAAACAACTCAAAAGTGTAATTAAGTACAGTAGGCCTACTTCAGTAAATGTACTTAGTTACTTTACACTACTGGTAGATAGGGCTGTCACAATTATTACATAATCGTCTAATCGCAATTATTTTACATAATCGCAATTATTTTACATAATCGCAATTATTTTACATAATCGCAATTATTTTGTGATAATCGTCATAATCGTTTACATGTTGAAAAATGTTTATATAATGTTCAAACATTTAAAAAATAGTGGAAATAGCCGATCTACAAGCTCACAACGCGTCGCGATGCGACGCGTTGTGAGCTTGTAGATCGGCTATTTCCACTATCAATGTTCTTTTTAAAGTCAAAAGTTGTCAAATATGTCCTTCATTTCTTTGTATATTTAGGTTATGTGTCATATCTGCCATGTGCAACTTCAAAGCCTAAAAGCCAAACAGAAATGTAATTGTCAACGACAAAAACACAATTAAATCGTTAATCGCAATTATTTGAGTGACAATTAATCGTCATGTAAAATGTCATAATCATAACAGTCCTACTGGTAGAAACACAGGGCCACAGCGTGGCCACATCTGCTGTGCTCAATGAAAAAAAAAGGAAAATATACATTTTTTTTTAAAAATATTTTAATACTTTTACTCAGTCATAGAGTTCTCAAATTCCTCCCAAACCCGACCCTACCTGACGTTTTCGGACCGGGCCTAAAAATTATGCTAATTAGTTGTGCCAGGCGTTAATTTTCAGGCATAGCTTGTAGATAGGCGCGTGTGTGTGTGTGTGTGTGTGTGTGTGTGTGTGTGTGTGTGTGTGTGTGTGTGTGTGTGTGTGTGTGTGTGTGTGTGTGTGTGTGTGTGTGCGCGTGCGCGTGTGCGCGGGTGTGTGTGTGTGTGTGTGTGTGTGTGTGCGCGCGCGTGTGTGTGTGTGAGAGTGATTCACTGTGAAGATGGGTGTGTTCCCTCTAGTGATGTTTGATTTACTGGAAAGAGGAAATGTTGCAAACCTCGAGGGACAGTGGAGGCAGTGTAGGACTGAGCCGTACTGTAGACTCTACAGTGGTTCTCAACCTGTGGGTCGGGACCCCCAGATGATTAACTTAACCCTGCAAGACCCGAATTAATTTCACCTCTTTTGGGGAAATTTTTCACAATATTAACATATGCACGTGTTCTAGATATTCAAATGATCACGAAAAGAAAAAATATTACAGGCATTTTACTTATGTTTTAGTGAGGAATAGCTTCAGTTAAAAAGTGAGATGTTGTTCGTCCAGACGCTGGAATTTCAACTTCTCTGGGAGGTGTGAATGTCAGCCTGTGTGGGGGGTATTTATATGCAACTAGAAAATATTGTTCCTTCGAAACAATTGTGGGCTCGCTTCAAGCCAGAAAACAATGGCTATAAATGTACAAAATGTCAAGATCGCAGGCAGTGCTCTCTTTCACGTTACTGATGTCAAAGATTGGTCCATTTTGTTCCAAAAATGTGTTGTGCAAAAGTTGACCCGCTGGTGGCGCTATAACAGGCCAATGTAAGAAGGGTGGTATCAGTTCCTTGACCTATTGGGAATGTGCTTGCAAGATTTCACGCACATTGCAGGCTGTGTTCATGATTTGAGGTGTTTTTGGCTTTGGCCACTTTATCGCTGCTTGCAGCTATATTCATTATTATTATTTTTTTGTGTGTGTGCACTTCATAGGCATATTAGATAAAGGTCCTTAGATTGTGTGTAGAATGTTTCATGCAAATTGCAAAAAAAAATCCTAACGGGTTTAAGCGTTTCACAAACTGCTCAAAATGATATAGCGCCCCCCTTTGGCCAATTGGGGTAGGATTGGTTTTAGTGATATTTGGACTAACACTCTACATCTTTGCCAAATGCCATGAACATGTTACGGGTTTAAGCGTTTAAGCGTTTTACAAACTGCTCAAAATTATATAGTGCCCCCCTTTGGCCATTTGGGGTAAGATTGGTTTCAGTGATATTTGAACTAACCCTCTACACTACACTCTACACTTTTGTCATGAAAATGTGACTTTGCATGTATGTTTTAGAGGCAGAAGAATAATTTGCATAAAAATGCAATATTGTTTGAATTATTTAAAAAAGCATGTTTCAATGTTAACTCATTGAGTGCCAATCCCGAACTAGTTCGGCTTTATTAGCGTATCGTAGTGTGCCGATCCCGAACAAGTTCGGCTTTTAAAAAAAAAAAAAAAAAAAAAAAAAAAAATTTTTTTTTTTTTTTTTGAAAAAATTTTTTTTGAATTTTTTTTTTTTTTTTTGGGACCCCATCAAATCTGGTGAACATGATTTCAATCGCGATTTTGCATGTTCCACCCCCATACAACCCCATCTAACATACAGGGCAGCCATTTTTGTTTACATTACATGTAAAACATAATGGCGATTATCTCAAGAATGCCTGAACGGATTTCCAATCGGATTTTTTTGTTTGAAAGCTGTGAACAAACTGCACAAATCCACTCCAATGCAATCCAGGATTGCATTGGATTTTTTAGAGCTCATTCTTCTCTGTTTTTTTCCCATGCATGAGGTGTGCAAGGTTTAATCATGGCTAAGTTGACGAAAATAAGGCTTCTAAAATGCTTGGTAGCCAATAGCTAACTTCAAGCTAACTTCATCCTCTTCCTGTACATGCACAAAGGAAAGTGTCCTTTCCTTTGTAAAAAAAGTCATGGCTCCAGGGCTTGGGCATGCATTACCAGCATATCTCTATTATTCTCTGGTCACTGGGCGCCCTCTAGTGGTGATAGGCTGGCACTCAATGAGTTAAAGAAATCCGATCTGACAGATCTTTAGATATCGGTCCAAAGTTCACGTAAAAAAAGTTTTGTGCACGTGATGCGAAAATTCCAGAATAAAAGCGGGTTTACGCGTTTTACAAACTGCTCAAAATGGCGGATAATTGAAGGGCGGAGCTTACTTAACAACGACACAGATGTCTTCCGCTTGAGTCAAAGCACGCGTGTAACAAGTTGCATGTCTTCAAACGAAACGAGTCATGACTTATGCCCGTTTGAAGTTTGAATTTTCAGACGCTTCGCATAGCGCCCCCCTTTGGCCGATTGGAATAAAATTGGTTTCAGTGATACTTTGACTAACCCTCTACATCTTTGCCAAATGCCATGAACGTGTAACTTTGCATGTATGATTTAGAGGCAGAAGAATAATTTGCTTAAAACCGCAATATTAATTGAATTATTAAAAAATTATGTTTCACTTTAAAAAAAATCTGGTTGATCAATCTGACCGTATTGGTCCAAAGTTCATGTGAAAAAAGTTTTGTGCACTTGACGCGAAAATCCCAGGAGGAGATAGATTTTTACTGTTTTTCATATAATTCCGAATTGTGGGAGACCTAAAGGTCAGAGGTCAAAAGTTAGAGGGTAAAAGTTGTTCGGCATGAGGAGACGCATAAGTGTATACAGGTTTCATGGCTTTACCTCAAACACAGCATGAGCTATACCTGTTCAAATTTCGCACTTTCGAAGGCTTCCAACAGCGCCACCATTTGGCCGATTGCTGTATAAAATAATAGCACACGTCGCCACTGTAGGCTGAACACATTGATGTTTTTATTTTCATTTTCTCACTAAGTATGTAGGAGTAGAAAGGTGCCAAAGTATTGAGGAGAACTTACTAGATAAATAAACTAGAAAATGTGCAATTTGGGAAATTGCGAGTGTGGTTGCCCGCTCCTCCCACAAATTTTCCAAGGTGATTAAGTTCTCATGTCACTCCCGAGATTGTTTGTGTTTCGTTTTGAGAGGGTCGTTCCCCCTGAAAAACACATTTTGGCATGAAACAGTTACGTTTTGCGCGTTTGTGGCGCCCCCTATGGGTCGAGGTGGAAATGCTTTTGGGGATCTGTTGAGTATACCACCCACGATTTGTGGTTAAAATTTGGTGCTGACTGGATGTTTCGTTTGTGATTCATGGCTATTTTTCGCGAACCGGGCCTCTCCCGCGAACTTCGTAAGACTGTTACGGGCGAACGGTATGGACTATCGAAATATCGCTTGACTATGTTTATCGCATGGGTCCATAGATCACGTGTACCCATTTTTGTGACATTTGGAGAAAATATGTAGGATAAGGAGCGAAAAGTGTGTTTTGAAGAAAATTCAAAATGGCGGAAAATCTATCCTGACGCAAATGGGCGTGGCCTATATAGGGAGATGCGTCATGACCCAAGGAATCCAGGGAAAAAATAATTTTAATTTTCCAACCTACGGTTCAAGAGTTATAAGTTAAAACGTAAAGTGAGCTGTTATAGCGCCACCATGAGGCCGAATGATGTAATTATTTTTCAGTTAATCCTTGCCTGCATTATGAACCTCCTCTCCAAGTTTTGAAACTGTAGCCCCAATGGTTTGTGAGAGAAAAATAATTGAATGTGAGTTTTTGTGATTCCCATTATAAGTCAATGGGGAAAATTAATTCACTAATAAATTAATATCAATTAAACGATACAACTTTTCTCTTATCGCAATAATAGCACACGATTCCCGATGAACCCGGTCGATTTGACATATGGCGCGAGTGTGTGGCGCAAAAACTGTGGACGGTGAAACGCGCCGAAATAAAAGTTTATCTAGAAGAATAAATAAAGTTTCCCGAGGACTATAGTGTGTTGCCCTGTAAGGGCAACCACACTAACTAGAAAAGCAGTTCCTGCAGAAACTGCGTGGGCTCGCTCGAAACTGTTATGAAGTAATAGTAGAAAATGCATTTAAGCGCAAGGGTGTAAAAAAAAGTTTTTTGAAAAAAAAAAGTTTTTTGAAAAAAAAAAGTTTTTTGAAAAAAAAAAGTTTTTTGAAAAAAAAAAGTTTTTTGAAAAAAAAAGTTTTTTGAAAAAAAAAGTTTTTGAAAAAAAAAAGTTTTTTGAAAATTGAAAATTGGTATGGAACTGCCGATGGAATTAGATCTACAAATCATGGGGATGGGACTGGTTCTAGAATTAGATCTACAAATCATGAGGATGTGACTGGTTTTAGAATTAGATCTACAAATCATGTGGATGAGACAGGTGATAGCTTTAGAGCTACAAATTATGGTATGGAACTGCCGATTGAATTAGATCTACAAATCATGGGGATGGGACTGGTTTTAGAATTAGATCTACAAATCATGTGGATGTGACTGGTTTTAGAATTAGATCTACAAATCATGTGGATGAGCAACAAATTATCGTATGGAACTGCCGATGGAATTAGATCTACAAATTAGATCTACAAATCATGGGGATGGGACTGGTTTTAGAATTAGATCAACAAATCATGTGGATGTGACAGGTGATGGATTTAGAGCTAAAAATTATGGTATGGAACTGCCGATGGAATTAGATCTACAAATCATGGGTATGGGACTGGTTTTAGAATTAGATCTACAAATCATGTGGATGTGATTGGTTTTAGAATTAGATCTACAAATCATGTGGATGAGACAGGTGATGGATTTAGAGCTACAAATTATGGTATGGAACTGCCGATTGAAATAGATCTACAAATCATGGGGATGGGACTGGTTTTAGAATTAGATCTACAAATCATGTGGATGAGACAGGTGATAGATTTAGAGCTACAAATTATGGTATGGAACTGCCGATTGAATTAGATCTACAAATCATGGGGATGGGACTGGTTTTAGAATTATATCTACAAATCATGTGGATGTGACTGGTTTTAGAATTAGATCTACAAATCATGTGGATGAGCTACAAATTATCGTATGGAACTGCCGATGGAATTAGATCTACAAATCATGGGGATGGGACTGGTTTTAGAATTAGATCTACAAATCATGTGGATGTGACAGGTGATGGATTTAGAGCTAAAAATTATGGTATGGAACTGCCGATGGAATTAGATCTACAAATCATGGGTATGGGACTGGTTTTAGAATTAGATCTACAAATCATGTGGATGTGACTGGTTTTAGAATTAGATCTACAAATCATGTGGATGAGACAGGTGATGGATTTAGAGCTACAAATTATGGTAGGGAACTGCCGATTGAAATAGATCTACAAATCATGGGGATGGGACTGGTTTTAGAATTAGATCTACAAATCATGTGGATGTGACTGGTTTTAGAATTAGATCTACAAATCATGTGGATGTGACAGGTGATGGATTTAGAGCTACAAATTATGGTATGGAACTGCCGATGGAATTAGATTTAAAAATCATGGGGATGGGACTGGTTTTAGAATTAGATCTACAAATCATGTGGATGTGACAGGTGATGGATTTAGAGCTACAAATTATGGTTTGGAACTGCCGATGGAATTAGATCTAAAAATCATTGGGATGGGACTGGTTTTAGAATTAAATCTACCAATCATGTGGAAGTGACTGTGTGTGTGTGTGTGTGTGTGTGTGTGTGTGTGTGTGCGTGTGTGCGTGTGTGCGTGCGTGCGTGCGTGCGTGCGTGCGTGCGTGCGTGCGTGCGTGCGTGCGTGAGTATGCATGTGTATGTGTGCATACATGCGTGTGTGCGACCGTGCGTCCATGTGTTCCCTGGACCACACTTTGAGAACCAGATAAATAGCCGATCTACAAGCTCACAAAGTTACACAGTGCAACTTATTGTGAGCTTGTAAATCATGTGAGACCACTGACTCAGCACTGTAATTAAAGTTAATAAGGAGCACCTTTGCTTCTGAGCTGTAGAACTGTTTGTTCAAGATATGGGCCATATCCATTGGTTTGAATAGGGAGCGCAAGTGTACGAACTGATCGCTCTCCCGGAAACACGAAAAGTTGAAAACACATAGTCTTTGCTCGGGGAGTGGCTCGGTGAGTGGCTCTACGAACATTGCGATTCTGATGTTAAAAGGATCAATAATGTGCGCATGAGAGCAAGCTAGAAATGTTTGGGGGAAAATAAAGAAAAATCTGAAAACCAGAAAAAAATGACTGGAGGCGAATGGGGGGTCTGAGCCGCGACCCGGCACTCAGAGGGCCATAGATGAAATTCTGTAAGTCTCTGTTTTATTTTAGTCGCACTTTACGAAACACGACGAGCGTGGCTACAAACGTGCCAAAAAACATGCATACATTTTGAATATTTTGGCCGTGAGGACAATACATTCACAGTAAATCTGGGAACAACAAAAAATCTCCTCCACTCTAGCCACACTCTAGGAATGGTTTTCCCGACAAAAATGCCCCCAAAATACCCCAAACCACTCTACCTTTGGACTGCGATTGTGGAAGAACGGTATGACGTTTTCGAATACCGTTTGAACCATGAAGAAGTCCAAAGGCGTGTGAGCGTTTTTCAAGTTTGAATCGCGTTCCTACGTAAAAGTATGCCAGAGTAATGAGGCTATAAAGTTTTGTGAAAAAGTGAAAATTTGAAAGTCAGATCCCATTCATTCTCTATGGGATGAAAGATTTATGAATAAAGTTAAATATATCAAACAGTATAAACTTTTAAAAAATTTCTAAAACAACAATGAAACTTCAAACCTCGCTGAACATTTCAAAGTTGGAATGAGGTTTTTATATGAAAGTATGAAAGAGATATAAGAGCACAAAGAATGTGCGCCAAAAAAGTGGGCACTTTTCTACATAGACTCCCACTATAAGGAGGAAAAATAAAAGTTTGAAAGTTAAATATCTCCAAAAATATGAAATATTTTGAAAAGAAAAATATAAGCACACATCACTGTAGAAAGCTGAACATGTTGAAGTTGGAACGAAGTTTCTAGCACAAAGTGTGAGGGAGTTGAAAGCGGACGAAGAAAGGGTACGGAACCTTGGAAGTTAGAAATAAATAAATATAAACTGGGGTATAACAAGCTGGACTCGCCTTCAGCGAGCCCACAATAATGACAATATCTAAAGTGTGCTCGCCTTATAGGCGAGCCCACAATAATGACAATATCTAAAGTGTGCTCGCCTTATAGGCGAGCCCACAAATATTGTGGCCAGTGGCATTGTAATACTATACAATAGGATTTAATGGTGATGTTAATGTGAAAAAAGAACAGGAAAACTAACTATAACATTTTTTTTAAAATGATTTAAAAAATGTTGCCAGAAAGCAACGCTGGGCCTTGCAGGGTTAAAGGGCCACTTCACCTCTGGGACAACCCTATCTTGCGTTTTGCATCATATGATGCAAAACGCATCACTAGTACATGCTGAAATACTAAAATATCTAAAAAAAAAACAGATTGAACACAAAAAATAACTCGGGATTGTGTTGATCGTGTCCCAACCAACAATAAAACAAGATCGGGTTGTCCCAGAGGTGAAGTGGCCCTTTAAGGTGCAACATTGTTTTCTCACTCAACAGTAAACAAACCCAACATAAAGTTTTATGTGTAGAGAGGGTATCTGCATATTTCTAAAATGTCAATTTAAAGGTATATTCAGGACTTCGCTTTCATTCAAATAAAAATAAAATGTGTACATTTTCCACTAATGCACCTGACTATAATGTGCGCTGACCATATACGGACTTCCACCCTGTCCCCTGTTACGAGCATAGCTCGCTCGAAATTTTCCCGTTCGCCACAAAGATCTCCACCAATCAGGATAGAGTATGGCCTCAGTGCGCGTTCTAGTCTGTTCCTCTGCGCGTCCACCCTTAGTGAAGCGCGGGTGCACAGTTCCTCCATTCTGTAAACAATGGCACTGGAGCCACTACATTACATTCCGCGGCAGTTTTAACTGCTTTATACTTGCTATTTTTTAATTTACTCTTTCTATTTCAAGTCTCTGCTTGTATGTTTACTTTATTTCGCGTTTGTTTTTTATCGATTAGTGTCTTAGACAGTTTAACTTTTTACAAAGGGAAGAGTTTCAGGAAGCTGAATGTGGACAACAGGCTGAGAGATGCTGAACAAAGAAAGGAGGTAAATAAGAAATATTGTATAATTGTCAGAGTGCAGCAATCTATTTCCTAAGTAAACGTTTGTTAGGTGGGTTTGTCATTGGGATCTTTGAAGGGTTTGGGGCTATATTTCTTGTAAAAAGTTTCGTTTTAAAGTTAGCCACATTGTGGGTGAATCCGCCCTAAAAACAATACATTGATCTAATAAACAGGGGCCATTAAATGAGACATATGTCTTGTCTATAACTTGTAAATGATTTCAATGTCCACACAAAGGACAAATAGACTTTACTTGTAAGTTACTTCAGCCCATAGCTTCAGCCATGAATAAACACAACGTGAGTCACAACATACGGCTGACGTAAAACGCATCTACAGAACTACTTTTAGCATCGTAAGGTACATTCACAACATAGCCCATATTATCAAGTCATCCTATATTTTATACCTCTATGATATCAACGCCGCATTTGTTAGACCCACGCTTGCTATTCCAGAAAGATCTGAACGTTATTGGTGCATAGTGATGTTTGGAGGGGGTCGCTCAACACCTAGCTACTTACAGGAGGTCTATTGATATGCATAGGTACTGTGCAATGCTTGTTTCTTTGTTCAAACATCCCATTGTGATACTAAAGCCTTAGCGAGGTGCGAATTGGGGGGGTTTGCATGTCAATGCATACAAGTCTGTAACTCTGGACCCTGAAGGGTTCATTTGGTTCCATTTGTACACTGTCAGATATAAAGGGAGACCTTGAAATCTGCTTTGAGAAACACTGCACTAGGCCATTAGATCAATGTATTGTACTGTACTGTTTTATGACAAATTGTAAAATTTACTTTTGTGTCTATTTTAGTCTCACCAATCTAATCTAAGCATCATCTCCTTTATTTCTATACAGGCTGAAGAATTTGATGTCTGAAGAAGAGCAGCTGTACATCCGATCACACTACAATTATGACACCAATAAACGTTGAACATTTGAAAAATATATATGTATATATAATGAGGCAATCTATACACACAAATAGGGTAGGCTATTCTACAGTCTGGAAGATGCTAGACTCCACTCCACTTCCCATTTTCACCTGCAAACCGTTTCCTAAATAAACAAGTTTTGTCAACCTGAAACTTTTTTTTTTAATTACAAATGCCAGAAATGTTATGCAGCTAAACGATATGATATTGCATTTAAATGGGGTTTCATACCAAAATGCTTTAGTGTATGAAACAATACAATATAGCGTTTTCACAATGTTTACAACTTCCCATCATTGTAAGCTTTCAGAGGTCAGAACACATTCAAATAACTTACCACATACAAAAAACATTTACCATTGACTAGATCAAAATGAAATCGAGACATTACAGTTTATGTATATCAAAGCATCATTTTATTAATCATGTTTAGATCATGTCAGTCTTTCATGCAGATCATTAGTGATGGTAACGACTGCTCAGAAAATAAAAGCCTTTTAGTTAGCATTATGTATGCTTTCTTGTTGTGCTCTTCACGAGCGAAGATCAATCCAGATCAACAGTAACAGCGATGATGAAACAAGGTACCTGTATGAAAAAAAGGGTAAAGAATGATTAGATTAGCAGTCATAATAAATGCCTCAGTCTATTGAATACTGCAGTGTTATTCATTTATCGTTAGACCCGCAGCATAGATCATTTAGCAGCTCCAAAATTATTAATCCAGATACAGGGTCGTCGTCATGTTGGCTTGTGTGGACATACTGTGTCAAAATATATATTGTTTTGCCCCAGACATAATTTACCAGACAGTATTATTTACCAGAGAGGCAGAGCGCTAGCCCTGAATGATCAAACAGGTCTGTAAATCAAAAGGACCGTAGTGTTCGGGTTAGTTATGATGGTCCAAATACAAGTTTTGAGTCTGCTAATCATTATGCTGATTGTAAACTACTGAACTAATAAAATGCCAGTGCCTGTCTCGTATAAATCAGTATCATACATATTCTAAAGCTGGAGAAGTAGGCCTACCGATACTCAGTAATTGTGTCTTGTGATCAAAATGAGAACATTATAATGGTGTAATAAAAAATATACATTTCCAAAGCTGTAAGGCCAGTAAGAGGACTATAACACGGCCGCATGCCAAGCGATACGGTAGCGTTAGTTAAATGTAATTGTTACATGTCTAAATATGTTTGCATTTGTAAATAAAGATGACTTTTTATTTCACTTACCGATTGGAATGTGTAGAGCTTAATCGATCCATGCTGTATAGAGTAAAGATGTTAGTTTGTTTGTTTCAGTTTGTTTACATCTGGGCGCCATTACAGGAAACTGCTGGGCAAAGCGCGTTCTTGTGATGAGGCAAAAAACTCCTCTCCCGCGCCCTCTGCTGGAGAGGAGCCACATTTTCATTAAACCTGAATATGCCTTTAAGGACTTGTTAATACCTCTAACATGACAAATTAAACATTGGCCAAATTGTCAAACATTAGAGGCAGACATTTGGAAAATAGCAGATCTACATGCTCACAACGCCTCGCGTTGCGAGGCGTTGTGAGCATGTAGATCTGCTATTTTCACAATAGAACCGTGTTATACAAAATGTCATGCCTCAACTCATGCTCGTCAGGATGGGGGGTCCCCAATTAAAATATGATTATTTTGGGGGTCGCGGCCTGAAAAGTTTAAGCCGTGACATCATTTTGTAGGCAGAGGAGAACTCTGCCCCCAGAGCATTTTCTGTCCCTCGCTATTTCAACAGATCAGAGACAAAAATAACGACTAAAGTATAATTCTAACACTTTCCTTTCAACAACAAAGAGAAGAAAAATGTGTAAATAGTAAAAATAGCTAAAAGATTCACGGAAACTGGGGGCAGAAATTCTCCTCTGCCTACAAAATGATGTCATACTTAACAGCCCCTGACTGATTTCTGTCATTTTAGATTCCATACGGCAATGTTTTCTTCAGACCAAGGACCCCCTAACTGAGAAACGAGAGACAAAACAGGGACCCCCCCCCCCCCTCCCCCTCCCACCACCACTACATGTTGTATATAATTGAGTTGCAGATTTAAAAGCTGTTCCTAGATTTCTTAGATACCTTCATATAGTCCGGGAATAAAAGGGTGATTTTTGGCTGAAACGTGGTTTCGTCTGTAAAAGTATTTTTCTCAACTGATTCTTGTAGCTTAGGGTCACCTCTTAAGGAATCAAGAGGGTGGGTGCCCGGTGATATCCCTGGAGCGTTTTTTTTAGTTATTAACACCTTCTAAGCCAAGGGGAGCCCCTTAATGTTAAAACCGTACTATATCGCACATCCCCCCAGGGACTCTCAGCCACGTCGTACATTCCCGGACTTTGTCTTTAAAACCGGAATAAAAGCTTTTGATCCGAAAATCGGCGATCGTCTAACCTTCCCTAGTCACCACTCGTGCACTGATAGCTCATGCAGACCGTGCATGAAGCAGAGGTGACGTCAGCGCCTCTCCTTCTCCAAGGCTACTCCCAGCCATCCGTTTGCTGTCTGCACACTCGAGCTCCTACAGCAGCCATGCTTGGGGCTATGCTAGCGAAACTTTTCAGTTCTGTTCTTCAGTCACACATGGACTATTTGCAGGGACATTTACGTGAAAGGATCGCGCACGCTAAACGCACGGGGACATCGACGATCGGCCAAAACCCCCATTCTATCCCAACGGAAATCGAGAAAATCATGGTGAGTTACTGGCCTGGGGGGAAAAAAAAAAGAAAAAACAGCGGCGCTGTTCAAGATGGAGGGGCTGCGGGGTCATGTTTATAAACATAATATTATGTCTCAGATCACAATACAATAATAGAAATGTCACGGCTAATCTACCAACCACCATTCTATTTCGGACGTCAAGGTGTTAACCCCTTAATGCCCAAACCACTATAAATCCACCCAACATTTAGTTTTATGGTATTCCATGCAACATTCTTGATCTAAATGCATAACAATCCTTGGGCTAAAATCGGACCCACAAAACGATGGTTTAGTGATGAATCATCACTTTTCACCATTTTGTGGGGGCCATTTGTAGCCCACGGAATGATTTTCGTGCAAAACAAATGCTTGCAATGGATTCAGCATCATGAAAAAAACGTAGTTTGACCCCTCACATGTTACTTAAAGCAGATTTATTTTTTGTATTTTTTTCCTGTATAGTAAAGTTAATGGGACACAAACACAAATCAGTTTTTTTATGAGGTTTCCCCCGGGAGTTGAATTTCAACCTTTTAGTACATATTATTACACACCTTTAGAAACATGTCTTGGTAACGATTTACTTTGCATATTTTCTTATGTTCCCCTTACTACCTTAAATGCCTGAAACTAAAACAATCCACCCAAAATAGAGTTTTATGGCATTTAACACATCGACTGCCCAACAGGTGGCGCCAGTCACCCCCAATTGCGCCCCAATAGCACTTCCATAGAAGAATACATGGCCCTGTTGCGTCAATGCATGCGTGATGACGTCACTTGGTCACATGAGCGCAGACAGGATGTTATTGTGTAACTTACTGTATGGGCCAGTGTTGATCATAGCTGTTCATTGCCGATCAAAATTTGGACATTTTGCCGCACGCGGCCACAGTTTTAGCCATAAAACAAACATCGGAGATAAAGGGCTTTAAAGATGGGGAAATGCATTGGAGTATACGGAGAAAAACGGCCGCGCGATGCTCTCAGCGTCGACTCGAATCGACTAGCGGCTAATGGGCTACATCCAGGCGTAGCCCCAACCTAACGGTGAGATATAAAGTTAATACTGTAAATACAGTAAACGCGTCCAACGCGTCGTGGGCCTCCAGCGACATCAAAGAGATTGACGCGTGGGCTACGTCGTGGGCACCCGGTGTGTTAATGTGGGGAGGCAAGCTCTTCAGAATATTAGGTTCTGAAATAACTTTTTTGGGCATTTTAAAATTCTGCTCTATGGGTTGACTCCTGGCCGGGCCCCTCCTATACGTCTCATGCTCTCACCAGGTCCAGGACCTGTGCGTTGCACCATACTCCCGATCCAAACATTGAATTCATTCAAAGACTTGCACAAATCTTCACGTGTCACATTCTGGGTCAGGCCCTTGCCCCTGTTCTATCCCACTTTGCTCGCCCCCTCCCCTCCTGTGAGTACCTGATTGACAATCTGAACTCTTCCCGGTATCACAGCTGAGAGCTGTTATGACTGCCTAGTTGGCCAGAGACTATTTAAACGCACCCAGTGTTTACTCTCTGTGCTGGATCATTGTTTTGCTGTCCGTTCCTCAGTCAGTCTGTGTATGTGTAGCGGAGAGAGTCGCAGCCCCAGCCTGAAGCCTCGAAAGTCTAGTATCTGCCCTCGTTCCTTAGGGACATCCCTTTGGAGTGATGGTTAAGATATTGGACTTTCACACGGGAGACCCGGGTTCGAAGCCGAGTGGGGAGGTTCGGATCACCTCCGTTACATTGGTGCCGTGACCCGGATCCGGGCTTCCCCATAGGAGGAGGTCAAAGGGGGGTGAGTGTAGCAGAGAGAGTCGCAGCCCCAGCCTGAAGCCTCGAAAGTCTAGTATCTGCCCTCGTTCCTTAGGGACATCCCCGAGTGGGGAGGTTCGGATCACCTCAGTTTTCGGTGATATCGGTGAGCGAGCACAAATGTTATCTGCATAGCAGTGTACAACCATAGAGTACAAATAAAACATCTCCGCTGTTTCAACTCTGCCCCGTCTCTCGGCAGCGTGCAGTATAGATGAGACATTCGCGAACGATTCCACTCTCTTGAACGGCTCTTTTAAATGAACGATGGGATCCAGTCCGCAGTCGCGGGACAGAGCACTGACAGAGTAATGAGTCAGTGTCGAGAACGGATTCATTTCAGAAACTGATCATAAACAGGCGGAGGCACAGCTCCCAGCTAGAGCCAGCAGTGTGGACATGTCATGGACGCAAACACAGCGAAACACAATCATTCATCATGGATTACAACACTGGAACAATTCAGAAGCACTTTAATTAGAAAATGTAACTTGTAGCCTACACTTGTGTATGTTAATTTGACTTTAGAAGATTGTTTAATTCGTGGACGTGCGTTTGTGCTGTGGCAGGTTATTTAATATGGGATTTTGACAGCGTGCTTCCCTCCTCTTAACGGAACACCTTCCCGGCTCCGAATGTTTTAACGAAGCGGCGGTTCTGAACCGTTCTGGCCGTTCCGTCTCACTTTCACCCCTATAGTCTAGTAGCCAGCCCATAGAGCCCCATTGTAGGGTTGGAGGCGGTAACCGCCGTACCGCCGTACCGCCGTACCGCCGTACCGCGGTATACCGAGGTCTACCGCGGTGTCATTGTGCTTACCGCGGTAAAAAGACAAAAAAAAGGTCTATTTTTTATTGGAAAACAAGCGAGTTTTGAAACGGGGGAGAAGCGAGGACCGCATGCACTCCATGCCGCTCTGCTCTGGGCCGTGTACCACACGTTGGAAGCCACATACGTCACTCACACACAGACCTGCACAGTGCACACAGTGCACGCAGGGCAGTAGAGTACGGAGCACAACTCTATGACGGAGCAGCATAAACTTTCTCTGTAATCCACTCGACACAAGGATGTTAATACATACCTTGTGTTGTGGCATATCTTTTTTTATTCATACGGATTACTGGCGGAGCGCGGGCCGCGTGGACTAAAACCGAAAATGAAACTATTTTACTTTCTCCACCGCGTCGCACGTTGTGCTCCGTCCAGCGGCGCGTCGGCGATTTTATAACCTTTTCTGTCAAGTCTTGTAACTAAAACCTGTATATAGCAGCACTCAATCACTGCGATTTGAGAGTTGAGACGTGACGTGAGTTTACAGAATCACTGTACACGATCTGACTACCCTTCCTCTTCTGGTTTGTTCACACAGCTGTTTAATTGTGTCTGAAAAGCCCAAGTAGCTAGCCTACGTTACTATGGTAACCCGACAGTGCAGATCTAAAAGCTCAGAACGCATCGCGGATGCGATGTGTTGTGAGCTTGTAGATCTGCTCCTTTGAAAGCCAGACCCGCTGTGCTGTACGGAGAAGTATAACTCGGGCAGTGACTTTGAAGTACGGAGAAGTATAACTCGGGCAGTGACTTTGAAGATGATTGCAATATTTTGGCTTATCGCCGAACCTTAATTAATAGATACGGGGGTGCGGTAATTACCGCAGTACCGGCGGTAAATGGGAAGACGGTAATCGCGGTAACAAAATGTCCATACCGCCCCAGGCCTACCCCATTGTGAACCCGGACATTTTGAGTACCCTAAAGTTTTATGTTAGAAATGTTGAGTATGGGTCCCCAGCATGTAGAAACTGCCGGATGCTAACTTGCATATGTTGAGCAATTTTCATAATTCGCATAATTAGCTTTAATTAGCATAATCACCTATAATCTATCTATAAATGCGAGAAGTCTCTGCGTGTGTGTCTGTCTGTCTGTCTGTCTGTCTGTCTGTGTGTCTGTAATCCGCGTATCTCGAGAACCGTTCGTCCCACCGGCTTCAGATTCGGCACGCGCGTTCCCCGCCGCGGCACGGAGTGCAGTGCCGGGCCTCGACCCGACCCGACGCGCGGTTTTCCGAAACCGGCCCGAAACGTTCGGAATATCCTTATGCGGAGCTGATTGTTGACATCAGGCTGTTCCGGAGGAAATCGGCGCAAGCGCTGACTCATTGTGACATCACTCATAAAAGGCTCTGACATCACGTACGTCACATGAGTCAACAAAAAATCTCTGAATATCTCCATATATAGCATATATGGGCATAAAATGGACGCAGAATCACAAAGATCTCCATATACGGGCATAAAGGGACACAGACAGACGGATACAGAGATCTCCATAAATGGGCATAAAATGGACGCAAATGGCATATATGGGCATAAAATTTACGCAGAATCACAAAGATCTCCATATACGGGCATAAAGGGACACTGACAGACAGATTCAGAGATCTCCATATATGGGCGTGAAATGGACGCAAATAGACAGATATCTCCATATATGGGCATATATGGGCATAAAATGGACCCAGAACTATATCTGCAGTGATCTCCATGTATGGACATAACATGGACGCTGACAGACAGACAGATAACAGATATCTCCATATATGGGCATAAATGGACACAGGCAAACAGATGGTCAAAACGGGTCCTATGACAACAGGTATAATGGGGTTTGCATTAAAGGGCGGGACATTCATTCCCTATTTACATCGTTCCCGAGTTGGCCAGGTCGCCGACTAGACGCTGCTTCTAGTAATGGATAATATGTCAAAAACTGATTGGCTGATTTGAACAATATTGGAGTGGTTTTGGGGGTTATTGAGGACGCTGAATCCATTTCTGACATTTTTCAAATTTTAAAATGGCTGTTTTAAACCAGAAATGGCCATATAAGAACTTAAATTGGGATGATTTTGATCATTTTTTGTTGATTTTCCAAATGATGAAGTGACTATTTTTGCTAGGCTATTGTGGCAGTCATTGTTCTAATCATTTTATGTGGATTGTCTATATTTGGCTTTTGAAATGCAGATAATGTATAAGCATATAAATAACCACATTTATAATTTAATTCATAATCAAAATCAACAAAAAAGTATCAAAATCATCCCAATTTAAGTTGGTATATGGCCATTTACGGCTTAAAGCGGCCCTTTTGAATTTAGAAAATGACAGAAATGGATTCAGCATCTTCAATAACCCCCAAAACCACTCCAATATTGTTCAAATCGTCCTATCAGTTTTTGACATATTATCCATATAGGTGATTATGCTAATTAAAGCTTATTATGCAAATTATGCAAATTGCTCAACATATACAAGTTAGCATCCGGCAGTTTCTACATGCTGGGGACCCATACTCAACATTTTTAACATAAAACTTTAGGGTACTCAACATGTCCGGGTTCACATTTTGGCTACTAGACTACTACGCTGGCGCGAGACAATAAATAACTGTTTGCCAATTGCTACTTCTCATAGGAAGTACATGACACCAGTCCAGCAGTGCACCGCAGTAGTAGGCTAACTGGTGATATAAAAATATTAGTGCTGTCCAACGATTAAAAAATGTAATCGCGATTAATCGCATGATTTCTGTAGTTAATCGCGCGATTAATCGCATAATAAAAATATATTTTTTTATTGGCTCAAACTTGCATAATATGTTGTATATTTGGTGCAGGATGCATCCAAATAAATGTAATTTTTATAATTATACTATATGTATCCAATACATTATAAACTCAATGTTATTTATTTTATTATAAATTATAACCCCTCTGCACTACATAATTTAAGGCAGTGGTGGTTTTCAACCAGTGGTCCTTGAGGGGGTTCCAGCTAAACAGTGGTGTAAAGTAACTAAGTACATTTACTTAAGTACAATTTTGAGGTATTTGTACTTTACTTGAGTATTTCCAATTTTCCAATACTTTTACTTCTACTCCACTACATCTCAGATCGAAATATTGCACTTTTACTCCACTACATTTATTTGAAAACTTTATTACTAGTTACTTTTCAGATATAAGTTATAATATTTTAAAACATACATGAACCACTTTAGCCATACTTAGGCTGTTTGAAAATAGCCGATCTACAAGCTCACAACATGTCGCATCGTGACGCGTTGTGAGCTTGTAGATCTGCTATTTTCAACACTTTCATACTTTTACTCAAGTACATTTTGAATTCTGGGCTTTTATAATTGAAACAGAGTATCTCTACATTGTAGTATTGGTTTTACTTAAGTAAAATATGTGAGTACTTTTTCCACCACTGCAGCTAAATGATGGAGAGTTGGTAAACCAAATGGACCCTTATACTGTAGATCTTTAACTCTTTATTTTATATATCAAATGCTGACTAAATACACACACACACACACACACACACACACACACACACACACACACACACACACACACACACACACACACACACACACACACACACACACACACACACACCATTTCGTTCCTACAGTGTTCAGCTGGGGGCTGCCGCTAACATACAGTAGCCTACTACAGACAGTCACAGTAGTCCTGGCTATCTGGAGGCTAACTGTTAGCGAACTTGCTAACAGCAGGGAAGGCACCTGTAGATGAGTAATTCCACTGTGTTTTTCATCATTCATTCAATCCAGCTTCCAGACAAACACACACACTCATGGTCTCACACACAGTGAGCTTGAGCTCCGTTCCTGACTTTGAGCTGAGCTCTGCTCTGGGCTCACCACGCTAATGTTGACAACACTCTGAGATGCATAGCGCAGAGGGAGCGCTACGGAAGCCTCAAAGGTTACAAAAAAAAAGAAAAAAAAACTTTTTTTTTGCGTTAAGAGTTAAAATAATTAACGCCGTTAATAGGTTGATGCGTTAATTAGTTAATAATGCGTTAACTTGGACAGCATTAAAAAATATATATTTTTTCGCCTCGACTCAAACAATTGGCGTCGATTCCCGGGGCTTAAAACGACGCGTCGATTTTTATAGGACAGGCCTATTGGTTTCCTGCATGTACTTTGGCATCGAGTTCTGTATTTGGGTCCTCACCACCACAACACCAGATCGTGACATCACAAGCTTGTAGATCTGCTATTCTTTTCTTCAGTATGGACACACTGATGTCTCTTTAGGTGACCTAACTGACTGAAACTCTTGTCACACTGTTTACACATAAAGGGTTTTGCTCCAATATGGACACGCTGATGTGTCTTCAGGAGGTCTAACCTACTGAAACCCTTGTCACACTGTTTACACACAAAGGGCTTTTCTCCATTGTGGATACGCTGGTGCCTCTTCAGATTCCCTGACTCACTGAAACCCTTGTCACAATGTTTACACACAAAGGGTTTTTCTCCAGTGTGAATACGCTGGTGCCTCTTCAGAGCCCCTAACACACTGAAACCTGTGTCACACTGTTTGCAGACGAAGGGTTTTTCTCCAGTGTGAATACGCTGGTGCCTCATCAGAGCCCCTAACACACTGAAACCTGTGTCACACTGTTTGCAGACGAAGGGTTTTTCTCCAGTGTGAACATGCTGGTGTATCTTCAGACTTGCTAACTCACTGAAACTCTTGTCACACTGTTTACAGATGAAGGGTTTTTCTCCAGTATGGACAGACTGATGTCTCTTCAGAGTCCCGGACTCACTGAAACTCTTGTCACACTGTTTACACACAAAGGGTTTTTCTCCATTGTGGATACGCTGGTGTATCTTTAGATGACCTAACTGACTGAAACTCTTGTCACACTGTTTACACATAAAGGGTTTTTCTCCATTGTGGATACGCTGGTGTATCTTTAGGTGACCTAACTGACTGAAACTCTTGTCACACTGTTTACAGATAAAGGGTTTTTCTCCATTGTGGATAAGCTGGTGTCTATTCAGGAGGTCTAACCTACTGAAACCCTTGTCACACTGTTTACACACAAAGGGCTTTTCTCCATTGTGGATACGCTGGTGCCTCTTCAGAGCCCCTGAATCATTGAAATCCTTGTCACAATGTTTACACACAAAGGGTTTTTCTCCAGTGTGAATACGCTGGTGCCTCTTCAGAGCCCCTAACACACTGAAACCCTTGTCACACTGTTTGCAGACGAAGGGTTTTTCTCCAGTGTGAACACGCTGGTGTATCTTCAGACTTTTTAACTCACTGAAACCTGTGTCACACTGTTTACAGATGAAGGGTTTTTCTCCAGTATGGACAGACTGATGTCTCTTCAGAGTCCCTGACTCGCTGAAACCCTTGTCACACTGTTTACACACAAAGGGTTTTTCACCACTGTGGACACGCTGATGTGTCTTCAGGTTATCCGACCGACTGAAACTCTTTTCACACTGTTTACACTGGAAAGGTTTTTCTTTGGTGTGGACATGCTGGAAATGCTGTGTCGATACCACAATGAAACTCTTATCACATAAGAGGTTTTCTTTCATGTGTAGGTCATCAAATGTTTCTTTACTTCTCCTGGCTGTGTTGAAGTCATCATCGCAAGATCTCGGTTTGTCTGTGTCTCCTTGTGGCTGGCCGGGTACACAGCTGGTGATCGCTCGACAGGAAGATGAGGGCAGCTGTCCGTTGTCCATCATTTGACTCTCACAGTTCACTCTAATTGCAAAGGCATTCTCACGGTCGTGCTCAGACTAAATGTGACGTTTATAAACTGCGTCACATCTTATTCAGGTCGACCAGAGCTCTGGTCTGACGTCACACAACACAAACCATTGACATCATTCCTAATAACGCCGATTTGCACATCTGACAGTTGCAATTCATCCATCTGAATGTGAATTTAGTTAGTTTAGTAGTTGAATCATTGAATCAAGTTGATGACCAAAACTGGAAGTAAAGGCTCAAGCTTATTGGAAATATGCCTGTTTATGCCCGTCTGTGCCCATCTGGCATATGCTACGCTACGGGCATAGACGGCCCCTCTCATGGCCCTTATACACGTATATGCCTCAATGTTATGACTTCACCCTTTGCCCTTCTCTGATTGGCTACGGGCCCATGGCATAAACACAGACACTCAATCTGGGACAGCCGGCCCATATCTGGTAATGCCCATATATGGACATATTGTCACAGTCAGTCAGTCTAGTGTGGTTGACGTGACATGACACACTTGCAAATTAATTCTGTCCTGGTCCCTTTATGCCCATATATGGAGATGCCTGTCCTGATGTCATCAATATTTAGTACACATCTGGGAATGCCCATATTTGGCAATGCCCATATATGGACGCTCCATATATGGCCAAGGCAGAATTCATTTGCAAATCAAGACTGCTGACTATCACATCAGATGTAGAGGTATTGACCATCTCCATATATGGAGATCTAGGTGATGATCCAGTCGTCTCCGTGTATGGATATCCAGGGTTTGATGAGGTTCAGTGTCGTTATCATCATATATGGAGATCCAGGTGATGATAGTCAGCAGTCTTGATTTGCAAATGAAATGCGAGCATGTTGATCTGCTATTTTCACAATAGCCTCAACTCTTAGTGCTCGTCAGGGAGCACTTAAATCAAGTATTTGCATTGACCTTCCTCTGAAGATGTTGTTTTCGTCGTTCGTAGCCATTTTCTCGAAACACCTCACTCACTGAACCGTGGGAAGGGGAAGTAGCTACTATAGTACAGCGACATTTAGAGGCAGCGGAGTGTCAGGACCGGACTTCTACCATTGGTTCCTATGCATGGGAACGTATTTAGTTTTCCTCAAAGTATCGCAATACTACAGCCTGAAGTATCGATACAGTGTTGGCAAATAAACTATCGCGATGTATTGCCCTATCGATTATATTGCCCACCCCTACTTCATAGACTTGTTTGACAGCACTGCCATCAGTGTTGGATTCGCGTTGACGTGCGTTCTCATCAGAGGTGGAAAAAGTACTCACACTTTGTACTTAAGTATCAATACTGCACTGTAGATGTACTCCGACAAGTAAATGTCAAAATGTACTAAAAAAAAAAGTACAAAAGGTTTGAAAATAGCCGATCTACAAACTCACAACGCGTCGCGATGTGACGCGTTGTGAGCTTGTAGATCGGCTATGTTCAAATACCCAAGGTATAAAATATGGCTAATGTGCATTAATCTATGTTTTATAATATACCGGTAATCATTTATATCTGAAAAGTAACTAGTAACTAAAGTATAAAAATAATTGTAGTGGAGTAAAAGTACAATATTTGGATCCCAGATATAGTGGAGTAGAAGTACTGTAAATCTACTGAAAACTGGAAATACTCTAGTTAAGTACAAATACCTCAAAACTGTACTTACTGTTACTTTACCCCACTGGTTCTCATACATTTAACCATCCGTCAATACTTGGCAAACTTGACCTTTCACTCTGACCTTTCACTCTGACCTTTCACTCTTTTTCCCCCTCTATACACCAAACCCCTTTGCTGAAAATATAATAATCTACAAGCGAGAGGTGGTGTGGGCTTGTTAGATCTGTAGATTTTTGGCTGAAACTTTCTCCAGGAAAAGGGATGCTAGTGTTCAAAGAGGACAGACAACAATAACGTGTCTGTCAACGTTGCTTATCTGAGAAGGGGTTCCCCAGGGCTCAATACTTGGTTGTCTTTTATTCATACCAGTAAGACTCCCTAATCGGGAGATAAGCGACCGCCACGTCGCATACACAAACTTTAGAAGGCAATCAGGAGGGAATATGAAAAATGGGACAGCTCCATGTTGATGACATGAGTATAGAGATACTGCGTACCGCTTTGCGTGATTTTAGGGCAACATCTGTAGGAGCAGTGTCCAGTGTTGCAGAAATCGGCCTGATGGTGGCGCTAGAAGAGGGCCATGTGAGAAATGAGGGGCGAGGTTGTGATTTGCCATCCAAGGAGTGTGTGTGCAAAGTTTGGCATGGATAGGGCCAACGGTGGCGGAGATTAGAGTAGGGACAAAAGTGTGATGTGACGTGACAGACGGAGAGATAGCCAGTGGAGCTTTTCATAGTAACTTGCGACCAAGTAATGATTTAGCCATATGGTGTGTCTATACCAAAACATAAATCTACACAATACAGCGCTAATCTGTAATTTAATCTGTGATTTCCAGAGTTTCTTATCCCGATCAACTTCCTCCATTCCCTCAGGGAGTATACCGAGGCGTTCCCAGGCCAGTGTGGAGATATAATCCTTCCATCTGGTCTTTGGTCTGCCACGGGGTCTCCTCACAGTGGGACGTGCATCGAGGACCTTCCTAGGAAGGTGCTCGGGAGGCATCCGTACTAGATGCCCCGAACCACCTAAGCTGGCTCCTTCCCAAGTGTAGGAGCAGCGGTTCTACTCCAAGTCTCTCTCGGGTGACTGAACTTCTCACCCTATCTTTAAGGGAGATACCAGCCAAAACTAAGGGTGGGCGATATGGAAAAATACAATATCACAATACTTTCCCAAGCTGTATCACGATACACGATTATATCACGATTCTTTTTCACGTTGGTTTTTATGGTTATTTTTCAAGTTACTTGACAAAAAACTAGACTCTCTCTGGGTTCCTTTTGGGAGGTCTAAATTCAACTTTACAAGTATGTAACTCTGACAGTGTACAAATGAAACCAAATGGACCCTTACAGGTCCATTTGGTTTCATTTGTACACTGTCAGAGTTAAGGGGAGACCTTGACATTTTAAAGTTTGAGAACTACAGATTTAGACGAAAATGCAGGTTTAAATTTAATTCGGCAATGAATCTCTGTATTAACCATTAAACAGGATTTTTTACAAGGCTCCCTCAATGGGTATCACGATATATACGATACCTCTGAAAAGGCGTGCAGACATTGTATCGTCTCAACGATATGTATCACCATATCGCCCACCCCCAGCCAAAACTCATTTCGGCCGCTTGTACCCGAGACCTTATACTTTGGGTCATGACCCACATTTCATGACCATGGGTGAGAGTAGGAACGGTGTGCCACGGCCCTGTTATCTCATCCTGAGACAAGTTAACTGGTTACCAGGTAAACAGGTGCCGCAGTAGCGTCTGGTGAGCGAAAACACTACACCAGGGGTTTTCAAAGTGGGTGACGGGGCACCGGGGCACCCTGGGGTGCCGTGACGGCGCGAGATCATTTGATAATATTTGGAATTTATTTGGACACTTGAACAAAATATTTAGTATAATTTTAAACTTGAAGTACAAAGTTATTTTCAGTCAGTTCTAACCAAAATGGCTATTATCTCAACGTTTTCCTCGCAACATAATCACTAAAGCCTCGATCAGAGTCTGTGGTGAAGAGCTATCCACCGCAAATTTTAGGTGGAAAGCTTTCCACCTCAAGTCAGAAAATAAGTGAAGGCCATCATAGTCCGTCACGGTGGAGTCCTATTCACCGTGACTGACTGGTCTAGATCGACCAATCAGTGAACGGGGTGAAGAGCCTATCTGTCTGATAGTAAAAACAGAGAGATGTGTCGGGACTCGCGGTGGAAAGCTCTTCACCGCGAGGAATGACGTAACGTTGTAGTTTCATGACTCAAAAAGACTACACCGCGGTGGATAGCCTATCCACCAAAAAGACTACACCGCGGAGCCGACTCTGATCGAGGCTTTAGATATCGTCACTGTCGGGCAGAAACCTCGTATCTCCAAGCTTCAAATGTGTACGTCTTTTGGTAAAGCAAAGCCCCGCTTCATCATACAAGACTGTCGTGAAAACAGCCGATCTAGTTTAGTACATTTTATAGATGATAACTGCAAAACGAACGGTTTTGGACATACAAGGTTTCCACCCGACAACGACGATATGCCATAAATATAAGGTGCTGGGGGTGAAAATTATAATGTAGTTGCCTCGGATAAAAAAAAAATCATGGGGTGCCCTGAGACAAAAGAGTTTGGGAACCCCTGCACTACAGGCCTGTCCCTCAGAGTCCACTCCGTGACATTTACGACACTTCTTCTCCAGCTGTTCCAGTGGGGTGACCTCCTTTCCTTCTCCCTCGGGGGTCCCATTTCAGGGCTCGTCGGGTGATGTCTGCGGCAGCTTTTCTGTGTGTGTGTGTGTGTGTGTGTGTGTGTGTGTGTGTGTGTGTGTGTGTGTGTGTGTGCGTGTGCGTGTGCGTGTGCGTGCGTGCGTGTGTGTGTGTGTGTGTGTGTGTGTGTGTGTGTGTGTGTGTGTGTTTGCGCGCGCGCGCGGCCCGCGCGCGTGTGTGTGAGAGTTTGCATGACCAACCCAACTCCCCCTTCTCTCTCCAACGTGTACGTCAGAGGGATCCTGGCTTGTTTGTTTTCCACAGCTCCACATTGCTTACTCTTGTCGCACCAGATGTGTTATCCCATTTAGGCCTAAATTATTGAATGCTTTAACCAGTGAAAAATAGCAGATATACAAGCTCACAGCGCGGCACTCGGTGCCGCACTGCGAGCTTGTAGATCTGCTATTTTCGAAAAAGTCGTGAAAATGTGTGCAAATATTTGAATATATGTATTTTTAAAGCAAATGTTTGTAACTCAAATTTTGCTTCTGGGGGGTCCCTGGAACTAGATATTTTGAGATGCGGGTCCGTGGCAAAATAAATATCATTTTGGGGGTCCTTGACATGAAAAGGTTTGAGAACCACTGACATAGTAGTCTCTCAAGAACAGACTAACTGAGCTCCAGTTAAGTGAAAAGGACCTTTTCTTTGACGATGGCTGGCCAGATTGCTGACAATAGAAACATAGGTTTTTCAAAAAACCTTTGAAGGATTCAAAAGACACTTATAGAATCGGGTCAAAATTCTAATTTTCACGATTTTTCAAAAATAGCAGATCTACAAGCTCACAGCGCGGCACCGAGTGCCGCGCTGTGAGCTTGTATATCTGCTATTTTTTGTAATAGTTAAAGCATAAAATAATGATATACAATAATGTGTTCCCGTTCTGAATTGGTTAATAATGACTCGTATTGCTTCCAAGATCAGAACAACAATAAGGCCATCACACACTTATTGCTCTCTCAATAACAAATGACACTGATCATCCTCTGTATCGCTACTTCCACCTCATGCCATCGGGGCGAAGACACAGAACCCTGAAGTAAAAAAAAAAACTTTTAGCAGGAGTTTTGTATGTATCCCCTCGGCCATCGCTGCGCTAAACAAACCGCCCTGCCCCCGTCGATAGCATGGTTTCCTGTGTACAGTGGAGACCTCCTCATGTTTTGTCTTTTTGATATGTTGTTTTTTTCAGAACAATCAATCCATGTAAAAGAATAGACTAGGATATAAACAAAGTGTCGGTCTGACAAAGGCCAAAATGATTATTTTATCATTATTTTATGCTTTTTGGGGACATTCTTTTAACAGAAACATATATATGAAGCATCTTTTTTTTTAATTAAATATTTCCGAAACATTATCTTTATTTTAGCATCCGTTTTTCAAGAAAAAGTTGACTATGGCTCCTTTAACCCTAACCCTAACCTCAACGGGAGTTCAACCTATGGGGCAGTCCCCCAAAAGACACGACAAGAAAGAGACACCGGTGTCTACGGTCTACATAAGCCCCTTTTCGACTGCAGTTTTAGCACCACACCACACCACACCACACCACACCACATAAAAATATCTACATTTTCCATTACACAAAAGTACCCCTATCGGTAAGAAACAAATTGACCCTTTTAACTGTGATTATAATACATAACAACTATCCTAATTATAATGCACTATAATGGAGTATAACTGTGATTACAATACATTATAAAGTATTAATGTATTAATACTATGATAATTATAATATACTATAATAGATTATAATAGTGGTTATAACACAATATAATCTATTATCATGTATTACAACTATATCCTGGTGGTCTAAATGAAAACCCAGTGAGTGATCAGTCATTATGACGTGTTTGGCCCTGTGTGGCCTAGCTCAGACCTACTCTAGAGTGGATACTTTTTAGTACCCTGTTTAGTACCACTTTCACACCACTCTACCCAGGACCTTGTAGTGGAAAACCTCACGCAAGTGGGCGGTGTGGTGTGGAGTGGTGTGGAGTTGGGCCAGTGGAAAAGGGGCTATACTGACCAGAAAGAGACAGGAGAAAGTGGTTCAGTCAGTATGGGGCATTAAAACCCATTTAGAACGGATACACATTATTGTGTATCATTATTTTATGATTTAACTATTGAAAAATAGCAGATATACAAGCTCACAGCGCGGCACCTGCTTGTAGATCTATTTTTGAAAAATTGTGAAAATTTGAATTTTTACCCGATTCTATAAGTGTCTTTTGAATCCTTCTAAGGTTTTTTGGAAAACCTATGTTTCTATGTCAGCAATCTGGCCTGCCATCGTCAAAGAAAAGGTCCTTTTCACTTAACTGGAGCTCAGTTAAGGCCTGTCCATACTATGACCGAAACCGCCGTTTTCGGTCAAAAGGTCCTTTTCAACTATAAAATGTAATTCCTCAAAAGTTCTGGAATGCTTTTTCTCCGAACAATAGTTCTGAAATTTGCACTACGAGATGTTGTCACTCGCCGAAATCATGTTCGGTGAAACGGCCAACGTGATTGGTCGGTTGGATCATGTGTGTGTCTCCCCCCCCCCAATACTATACTGTGTGTGTGTGTGTGTGTGTGTGTGTGTGTGTGTGTGTGTGTGTGTGTGTGTGTGTGTGTGTGTGTGTGTGTGTGTGTGTCGGACTGTCGGTGCATGCTCAATGAGCGGCGCGACACGACGCAGAAGGTCGTCAAAACGACTGGCAGTCATTCTCATTATTTCAATGTTTCTCCTCGTCCATGCCCCTCATCCCCTGAACGAGAGTCTGATACAGGCCATCCTGGGGACTTGTCGTATTTAGCGGGCGGACATACCACCGACGGCTAGATGTGATCGCCTCCTCCTCCTCCTCTGCCTCCTCTAACATTTCCTCCTACTCCATAACCTCCACAATACGTGCCACCGCTTCCAACTTCCAACGTGCCAACCGAACAGGAGCGAAGTATGAACATCCGACGCTTTTTTTTCCGGAAAATATAAAAAATAAAAAGGTTTATTTTTCAAACGAAAAGTTCGGTTCTGTCGAAGTATGGAGATGCCTTAAGTCTGTTCTC